>NW_022589664.1:0-347431 GCF_009834535.1 Camelus ferus | reverse complement strand
GAAAGTAGTCCTTCACTTAGCTGTTGGATCACAAAGTTTCGTTGAGGCAAAACTCCTATCCTACATGTATATGGGGAGGAACTAGCTCCAAATCTTTTTTACAGTGATAACTGCAGGAACTTCAAACCAGCACTAGGAAACAGACTCAGAAACCAGAGTAAAATTTCTCCAGCAACCCGTTCCTTTGGTGCTAGGTGAACGAACGTCTCTCCACAAGCTTAGTTCTGAGAGATAATTGTGTGTGAAAGCCGTCCTTCACGTAGCTTGTTGGGAACACAAAGTTTCATTTCAGTTGCAAAACCCCATTCCATACATAGATATGTTGAGGGTACTAGCTCCATCTCCGTTTAAGGTGATACTGCAGGAATATAATACCGGCACTAGAAACAGAATGATAACCATAGTAAAAGTTTCTCCTGCAAACCCGTTTACCTTGGTGCTAGGTGAACGAAGTCTCTCCACATGCTCAGTCTGAGAGATAAATGTGTGTGAAATCCGTCCTTCATCTCAGCTTCTTGGGAACACAAAGTTTCTTTTCAGTTGCAACTCCACTCCAACATATATAAGGGGAGGTACTAGCTCAACTCGGTTTTACAGTGAAATACTGCAGGCACTTCAAAACGGCCACTAGGAAAAAGACTCTGAAACCAGTGTAAAAGTTCCTCCTGCCAACCCGTCCCTTGGTGCTAAGATGAACGAAAGTCTCTCCACAAGCTTAGTTCTCAGATATAAGTGTGTGTGACAGCCGTTCTTCACATAGCTTGTTGGGAACTCAATGGTTATCTTAAGTTGCAGACTCCACTGCATGCATATATGCTGGGAGGTACTAGTTTAAACTCGGTTTTTCCAGTGAAACTGCAGGAAATTCAAAACTGGCACTAGGAAACAGAATGAGGAACCAGAATAAAAAGTTTCTCCTGCAACCCGTTCCCTTGGTGCAAGATGAACGAAAGTCTCTCCACATGCTCAATTCTCAGAGATAAGTGTGTGTGTAAGCCGTACTTCAGTTAGCTTGTTGGAACACAAAGTTTCTTTCAGATGCAAGCTCCACTGCATACATATATATGGGAATGTACTAGCTCCAACTGGGTTTTTACAGTGAAAACTGCAGGAACTTCAACCGCCACTATAAAAGACTGAGAATCCGGAGTAAAAGTTCCTCCTGCCAACCCGTTCCCCTGGTGCTAGGTGAACGAACGTCTCTCCACATTGCTCGGTTCTGAGAGATAATGTGTTGTGAAAGCCGTCCTTCAGCTAGATTGTGGGAACACAATGTTTCTTTTCAGTTGCAAACTACACTCCATACATATATATGGGTATGTAATAGCTCCAACTCGGTTTTCCAGTGAAATCTGCAGGAAATTCAAACCGGCATTAGGAAACAGACTGTGAAACCATAGTAAAAGTTTCTCCTGTAACCCGTTCCATTTTTGCTAGATGAACGAACGTCTCTCCACAAGCTAAGTTCAGAGATATAAGTGTGTGAAAGCCGTCCTTCACCTAGCTTGTTGGGAACACAAAATTTCTTTTCAGTTGCATATTCCACTCCATACATATATATGTGTAGGTACTAGCTCCAACTCGGTTTTACATTGAAAACTGCAGGAAAATCAAACCGGCACTAGGAAACAGACTGAGAAACCAGAGTAAAAATTTCTCCTGTAACCCGTTCCCATTGTGCTAGATGAACGAACGTCTCTCCACATGCTCAGTTCTGAGAGATAAGTGTGAGAGAAAGCCGTCCTTCACCTAGCTTGTTGGGAACACAAAGTTTTTTTCAGTTGCAAAATCCAATCCATACATATATATGGGTAGGTAGTAGCTCCAACTCGGTTTTCCAGTGAAAACTGCAAGAAATTCAAACCGGCTCTAGGAATCAGGCTGAGATACCAGAGTAAAAGTTTCTCCTGCATCCTTTTCCCTAGGTGCTAGATGAACGAACGTCTCTCCACATGATCAGTTCTGAGAGATATGTGTGTGTGAAAGCCTTCCTTCACCTAGAATATTGGGAACACAAAGTTTCTTTTCAGTTGCAATCTCCGCTCCATATATATATTTGGGGAGGTACTAGCTCCAACTCGGTTTTCCAGTGAAAACTGCAGGAATTTCAAACCGGCACTAGGAAACAGACTGAGAAATCAGAGTAAAAGTTTCTCCTGCAAACAGTTCCCTTGTTGCTAGATGAATGAACGTCTCTCCACTTGCTCAGTTCTGAGAGATAATTGTGTGTGAAAGCCATGCTTCACCTAGCTTGTTGGGAACACAAAGTTACTCTTCAGTTGCAAACTCCACTCCATACATATATATGGGTAGGTACTAGCTCCAACTCGGTTTTACAGTGAAAACTGCAGGAACTTAAACCGCACTAGGAAGCAGACTGAGAAACCAGTGTAAAAGTTTCCCTCAACCCGTTCCCTTGGTGCTAGATGAACGAACGTCTCTCCACAAGCTTAGTTCTGAGAGATAAGTGTGTGTGAAATCCATCCTTCACCTAACTTGTTGGGAACACAAAGATTCTTTTAAGTTGCAAACTCCATTCCAAACATATATATGGGTAGGTACTAGTTCCAACTCGGTTTTACAGTGAAAACTGCAGGAACATCAAACCGGTACTAGGAAACAGACTGAGAAACCAGAGAAAAGTTTCTCCTGCCACCCGTTCCCTTGGTGCTAGGTGAACGAACGTCTTTCCACGTACTCAGTTCTGAGAGATAAGTGTGTGTGAAAGCCGTGCATCACCTAGCTTGTTGGGAACACAACGCTTATTTTCAGTTGCAAACTCCACTCCATGCATATATAGGGATTGGTATTAGATCCAACTCGGTTTCACAGTGAAAACTGCAGGAACTTCAAACCGGCACTAGGAATGTGACTGAGAAACTAGAGTAAAATTTCTCCTGCAACTCGTTCCCTTGGTGCTAGATGAACGAAAGTCTATCCACATGCTCAGTTCTGAGAGATAAATGTGTGTGAAGGCCGTCCTTCATCTAGCTTGTTGGGAACACAATGCTTATTTTCAGTTGCAATCTCCACTCCTTGCATATATATGGGTAGGTACTAGCTAAAAGTCGGTTTTACAGTGAAAAATGCTGGAAATTCAAACCGGAACTAGGAAACAGACTGAGAAACCAGAGTAAAATTTTCTCTTGCAAAGAGTTCCCTTGGTGCTAGATGAACGAACGTCTCTCCAAATGCTCAGTTCTGAGAGATATGTGAGTGTGAAAGCCGTCCATCACCTAGCTTGTTGGGAACAGAAAGTTTCTTTTCAGTTGCAAACCCCATTCCATACATATATATGGGGAGGTACTAGCTCCAACACGGTTTTACATTAAAAACTGCAGGAACTTCAAACCGCCACAAGGAAACAAACTGAGATAACAGAGTAAAAGTTTCTCCTGCAACCCGTTCCCTTTGCGCTTGATGAACGAACGTCTCTCCACATGCTCAGTTCTGAGATTTAAGTGTGTGTGAAAGCCGTTCTTCATATAGCTTGTTGGGAACACAATGCTTATTTTCAGTTGCAAACTCCACTCCATGCATATATAGGGGGTGGTACTTGATCCAACTCGGTTTTACAGTGAAAACTGCAGGAAATTCAAACCGGCATTAGGAAACAGACTGAGAAACCAGAGTAAAAGTTTCTCCTGCAACCGGTTCCCTTGGTGCTAGATGAACGAAAGTCTCTCCACATGCTCAGTTCTCAGAGATATGTGTGTGTGGAAGCCGTACTTCACCTAGCTTGTTGGGAACACAAAGTTTCTTTTCAGATGCAAACTACACTCCATACATATATATGGGTAGGTACAAGCTCCAACTCGTTTTTCCAGTGAAAACTGCAGGAAATTCAAAACGGCATTAGGAAACAGACTCTGAAACTAGAGTAAAAATTTCTCCTGTAACCCGTTCCCTTTGTGCTAGATGAACGAACGTCTCTCCACAAGCTTTGTTCTGAGATATATGTGTGTGTGAAAGCCGTCCTTCACCTAGCTTGTTGGGAACACAAAGTTTCTTTTCAGTTGCAAACTCCACTCCATACATATATAAGGGGAGGTACTAGCTCCAACTCGGTTTTACTGTGAAAACTGCAGGAACTTCAAACCGGCACTAGGAAAAAGACTGTGAAACCAGTGTAAAAGTTTCTCCTGCAAGCCGTTCCCTTGGTGCTAGGTGAACGAACGTCTCTCCACATGCTCAGTTCTGAGAGATAATTGTGAGTGAAAGCCGTCCTTCACCTAGCTTGTTGGGAACACAAAGATTTTACAGTTGCAAATTCCACTCCATACATATATATGGTGAGGTCCTACTTCCAACTCGGGTTTCCAGTGAAAACTGCAGGAAATTCAAACCGGCACTAGGAAACAGACTGATAACCAGAGTAAAAGTTTCTCTTGCAACCCTTTCCCCTGGTGCTATGTGAACGAACGTCTCTCCACATAATCAGATCTGAGAGATAAGTGTGTGTGAAAGCCGTACTTCACCTAGCTTGTTCAGAACACAAAGTTTCTTTTTAGTTGCAAACTCCATTCCATACATGTATATGGGGAGGAACTAGCTCAAACTCGGTTTTACAGTGAAAACTGCAGATACTTCAAACCGGCCCTAGGAATCAGATTTAGAAACCAGAGTAAAAGTTTCTCCAACAAACCTTTCCCTTGGTGCTAGAGGAACGAACGTCTCTCCACAAGCTTAGTTCTGAGAGATAAGTGTGAGTGAAAGCCGTTCTTCACCTAGATTTTTGGGAACACAAAGGTTCTTTTCAGTTGCAAACCCCACTCCATACATATATATAGGGAGGTTCTAGATCCAACTCGGTTTTACAGTGAAAACTGCAGAAACTTCAAACCGCCACTAGGAAACAGACCGAGAAACCAGAGTAAAAGTTTCTCCTGCATCCTGTTCAGTTGGTGTTAGATGAACGAACGTGTCTCCACATGCTCAGTTCTGAGAGTTAAGTGTGTGTGAAAGCCATCCTTCAAATCGGTTGTTGGGAACACAAAGTTTCTTTTCGGTTCCAACTCCATTCCGTAGATATATAGGGGGAGGTTCTAGCTCCAATTCGGTTTTACAGTGAAAATTGCAGGAGCTTCAATCCGCCACTAAGAAACAGACTGAGATACCAGATTAAAAGTTTCTCCTGCAACCCGTTCCCTTGGTGCTAGATGAACGAACGTCTTTCCACATGCTCAGTTCTCAGAGATGTGTGTGTGTGGATGCCGTACTTCACCTAGATTGTTGGGAACACAAAGTTTCTTTTCAGATGAAAACTCCAATCCATAAATATATATGGGGAGTTACTAGCTCCAACTTTGTTTTACAGTGTAAACTGCAGGGACTTCAAACCGCCACTAGGAAAAAGACTGAGAAACCGGAGTAAAAGTTCCTCCTGCAACCCTTTCCTTTGGTGCTAGGTGAACGAACGTCTTTCCACAAGCTGAGTTCTGAGAGATAAGTGTGTGTGGAAGCCGTCCTTCAGCTAGCATGTTGGGAAGACATAGTTTCTTTTCAGTTGCAAACTACACTCCATACATATATGTGGGTAGGTACAAGCTCCAACTCGGTTTTCCAGTGAAAACTGCAGGAACTTCAAACCGGCATTAGGAAACACATTGTGAAACCAGAGTAAAATTTCTCCTGTAATCCTTTCCCTTTGTGCTAGATGAACGAACGTCTCTCCACAAGCTTAGTTCTGAGATATAAGTGTGTGTGAAAGCCGACCTTCACCTAGCTTGTTTGGAACACAAAGATTCTTTTCAGTTGCAAACTCCACTCCATACATATATATGGGTAGGTACTAGCTCCAACTCGGTTTTACATTGAAAACTGCAGGAAAATCATACCGGCACTAGGAAACAGAATGAGAAAAAAGAGTAAAAGTTTCTCCTGTAACCCGTTCCCTTTTTTGCTAGATGAACGATCGTCTCTCCACATGCTCAGTTCTGAGAGATAAGTGTGAGTTAAAGCCGTCCTTCAACTAGCTTGTTGGGAACACAAAGCTTTTTCAGTTGCAAATTCCACTCCATACATATATATGGTGAGGTACTAGCTACAACTCGGGTTTCCAGTGAAAACTGCTGGAACTTCAAACCGGCACTAGGAAACAGACTGAGAAACCAGAGTAAAAGTTTCTCCTGCAAAGTGTTCCCTTGGTGCTAGGTGAACGAATTTCTCTCCACATGCTCAGTTCTGAGAGATAAGTGTGTGTGAAAGCCGTCCTTCACTTAGCTTGTTGTGATCACAAAGTTTCTTTTTAGTTGCAAACTCCTATCCATACATGTATATGGGGAGGAACTAGCTCCTAATCGTTTTTACAGTGATAACTGCAGGAACTTCAAACCGGCACTAGGAAACAGACTCAGAAACCAGAGTAAAATTTCTCCAGCAACCCGTTCCCTTGGTGCAAGATGAACGAAAGTCTCTCCACAAGCTTATTTCTGAGAGATAATTGTGTGTGAAAGCCGTCCTTCACGTAGCTTGTTGGGAACACAAAGTTTCATTTCAGTTGCAAACTCCACTCCATACATATATATGTTGAGGGTACTAGCTCCATCTCCGTTTAAGTTGAAAACTGCAGGAACATAATACCGGCACTAGGAAACAGAATGATAACCATAGTAAAAGTTTCTCCTGCAACCCTTTACCTTGGTGCTAGGTGAACGAACGTCTCTCCACATGCTCAGTTCTGAGAGATAATTGTGTGTGAAATCCATCCTTCATCTAGCTTCTTGGGAACACAAAGTTTCTTTTCAGTTGCAAACTCCACTCCATACATATTTAAGGGGAGGTACTAGCTCCAACTCGGTTTTACAGTGAAAACTGCAGGAACTTCAAGACGGCACTAGGAAAAATTCTCTGAAACCAGTGTAAAAGTTCCTCCTGCAACCCGTTCCCTTGGTGCTAGATGAACGAACGTCTCTCCACAAGCTTAGTTCTGAGATATAAGTGTGTGTTAAAGCCGTTCTTCACATAGCTTGTTGGGAACACAATGGTTATCTTAAGTTGCAGACTCCACTCCATGCATATATCTAGGGAGGTACTAGCTAAAACTCGGTTTTACAGTGAAAACTGCAGGAAATTAAAACCGGCACTAGGAAACAGACTGAGAAACCAGAATAAAAGTTTCTCCTGCAACCCGTTCCCTTGGTGCAAGATGAACGAACGTCTCTCCACATGCTAAGTTCTCAGAGATAAGTGTGTGTGTAAGCCGTACTTCACCTACCTTGTTGGGAACACAAAGTTTCTTTTAAGATGCAAACTCCACTCCATACATATATATGGGGATGTACTAGCTCCAACTCGGTTTTACAGTGAAAACTGCAGGAACTTCAAAACGCCACTATAAAAAGACTGAGAATCCGGAGTAAAAGTTCCTCCTGCAACCCGTTCCCTTGGTGCTAGGTGAACGAACGTCTCTCCACATGCTCAGTTCTGAGAGATAATTGTGTGTGAAAGCCGTCCTTCAGCTAAATTGTTGGGAACACATTGCTTTTTTTCCGTTGCAAACCCCACTCCATGCATATATATGGGGAGGTACTAGCACCAAATCATTTTTACAGTGAAAAATGCAGGAAATTCAAACCGGCACTAGGAAACAGACTGAGAAACCAGTGTAAAAGTTTCTCCTGTAAACTGTTCCCTTGGTGCTAGCTGAACGAACGTCTCTCCACATGCTCAGTTCTGAGAGATATGTGTGTGTGAATTCCGTCCTTCACTTAGCTTGTTGGGAACACAAAGTTTCTTTTTAGTTGCAAACACCACTCCTTACATATATATGGGGAAGAACAAGCTCCAACTCGGTTTTACAGTGAAAACTGCAGGAACTTCAAACCGGCACTAGGAAACAGACTGAGAAACCAGAGTAAAAGTTTCTCCAGCAACCCGTTGCCTTGGTGCTATTTGAACGATCGTCTCTGCACAAGCTTAGTTCTGAGAGATAAGTGTGTGTGAAAGACATCCTTCACCTAGCTTGCTGGGAACACAAAGTTTCTTTTCAGTTGCAAACTCCACTCCATACATATATATGGGGAGGTACTAGCTCCAACTCGATTTTACAGTGAAAACTGCAGGATCATCAAAACGGCACTAGAAAACACACTGATAATTCAGAGTAAAAGTTTCTGCGGCATCCCGTTCCCTTGGTGCCTGATGAAAAAACGTCTCTCCACATGCACAGTTCTGAGAGATAAGTGTGTGCGAAAGCCGTTCTTCACATTGCTTGTTGGGAACACAATGCTTATTTTCAGTTGCAAATTCCACTCCATGCATATATATGGGTAGGTACAAGCTCCAACTCGGTTTTACAGGGTAAACTGCAGGAACTTCAAACCGCAATAGGAAACAGACTGAGAAAACAGTGAAAAAATTTCTCCTCAACTCGTTCCCATTGTGCTAGATGAAGGAAAGTCTCTACACAAGCTTAGTTCTTAGAGATAAGTGTGTGTGAAAGCCATCCTTCAACTAGCTTGTTGGGAACACAAAGATTCTTTTAAGTTGCAAACTCCATTCCAAACATATATATGGGTAGGTACTAGCTCCAACTCAGTTTTTTAGTGAAAACTGCAGTAACATCCAACCGGCACTATGAAACAGACTGAGAATCCAGAGTAAAAGTTCCTCCTGCAACTCGTTCCCTTTGTGCTAGATGAACGAACGTCTCTCCACATGCTCAGTTCTGATAGATAATTGTGTGTGAAAGCCGTCCTTCACATAAATTGTTGGGAACACAATGCTTATTTTCAGTTGCAAACTCCACTCCATGCATATAAAGGGGGAGGTACATGCACCAACTCTATTTTACAGTGAAAACTGCAGGAAATTCAAACCGGCACTAGGAAACAGACTGAGAAACCAGAGTTAAACTTTCTCCTGCAAACTGTTCCCTAGGTGCTAGGTGAACGAACGTCTCTACACATGCTCAGTTCTGAGAGATAATTGTTGGTTAAAGCCGAACTTCACCTAGCTTGTAGGGAACACAAAGTTTCTTTTCAGTTGCAAACCCAACTCCATAAATATATATGGGGAGGTAGTTGCTTAAACTCTGTTTTCCAGTGAAATCTGCAGGAACTTCAAACAGGCACTAGGAAACAGACTGAGAAACTGGAGAAAAAGTTTCTCCAGCAACCAGTTCCTTTGCTGCTAGATGAACGAACGTCTCTCCACTTGCTCAGTTCTGAGAGATAATTGTGTGTGAAAGCCGTGCTTCACCTTGCTTGTTGGGAACACAAAGTTACTCTTCAGTTGCAAACACCACTCCATACATTTATATGGGTAGGTACTAGCTCCAACTCGGTTTTGCAGTGAAAACTGCAGGAATTTCAAACCGCAATAGGAAACAGACTGAGAAACCAGAGTAAAAGTTTCTCCTGCAAACAGTTCCTTGGTGCTAGGTGAACGAACGTCTCTCCACATGCTCAGTTCTGAGAGATAATTGTGAAAGCCGTCCTTCACCTTGCTTGTAGGGAACACAAAGTTTCTTTTCAGTTGCAAACTCCACTCCATACATATATATGGGGAGGTAGTAGCTTAAACTCGGTTTTCCAGTGAAAACTGCAGGAACTTCAAACCGGCACTAGGAAACAGACTGAGAAACCAGAGTAATACTTTCTCCTGTAACCCATTCCCTTTGTGCTAGATGAACGAACGTCTCTCCACATGCTCAGTTCTGAGTGATAAGTGTGTGTGAAAGCCGTCCTTCACCTAGCTTGTTGGGAACACAAAATTTCTTTTCAGTTGCAAACTCCACTCCATATATATATAAGGGCGGTAGTAGCTCCAACACGGTTTTACAGTGAAAACTGCAGGAATTTCAAAACGGCACTAGGAAACAGGCTGAGATACCAGAGAAAAAGTTTCTCCTGCATTCTTTTTCTTGGTGCTACATGAACGAAAGTCTCTCCACATGCTCAGTTCTGAGAGATATGTGTGTGTGAAAGCCGTCCTTCACCTAGAATGTTGGGAAAACAAAGTTTCTTTTCAGTTGCAAAATCCAATCCATACTTATATATGGTGAGGTACTAGCTCCAACTCGGTTTTACAGTGAAAACTGCAGGAATATCAAACCGGCACTAGGAAAAAGACTGAGAATCCACAGTAAAAGTATCTCCTGCAACCCGTTCCCTATGTGCTAGATGAACGAACGTCTCTCCACATGCTCAGTTCTGAGAGATAAGTGTGTGTGAAAGCCGTCCTTCACCTAGCTTGTTGGGAACACAAAGTTTCTTTTTAGTTGCAAACTCCAATCCACACATATATATAGGTAGGTAGTAGTTCCAACTCGGTTTTCCAGTGAAAACTGCAGGAAATTCAAACCGGCTCTAGGAATCAGGCTGAGATACCAGAGTAAAAGTTTCTCCTGCATCTTTTTCCCTTGGTGCTAGATGAACGAACGTCTCTCCACATGATCAGTTCTGAGAGATATGTGTGTGAGAAAGCCGTCCTTCACCTAGAATGTTGGGAACACAAAGATTCTTTTAAGTTGCAAACTCCATTCCAAACATATATATGGGTAGGTACTAGCTCCAACTCGGTTTTACAGTGAAAACTGCAGGAACATGAAACCGGCAATAGGAAACAGACTGAGACACCAGAGTAATAGTTTCTCCAGCAACCCGTTGCCTTGGTGCTATTTGAACGAACGTCTCTCCACATGATCAGTTCTGAGTGATAAGTGTGTGTGAAAGCCGTCCTTCACCTAGCTTGTTGGGAACACAAAATTTCTTTTCAGTTGCAAACTCCACTCCATATATATATATGGGGCGGTAGTAGCTCCAACACTGTTTTACAGTGAAAACTGCAGGAATTTCAAAACGGCACTAGGAAACAGGCTGAGATACCAGAGAAAAAGTTTCTCCTGCATTCTTTTTCTTGGTGCTACATGAACGAAAGTCTCTCCACATGCTCAATTCTGAGAGATATGTGTGTGTGAAAGCCGTCCTTCAACTAGAATGTTGGGATCACAAAGTTTCTTTTCAGTTGCAAAATCCAATCCATACTTATATATGGTGAGGTACTAGCTCCAACTCGGTTTTACAGAGAAAACTGCAGGAATATCAAACCGGCACGAGGAAAAAGACTGAGAATCCAGAGTAAAAGTTTCTCCTGCAACCCGTTCCCTATGTGCTAGATGAACGAACGTCTCTCCACATGCTCAGTTCTGAGAGATAATTGTGTGTGAAAGCCGTCCTTCACCTAGCTTGTTGGGAACACAAAGTTTCTTTTTATTTGCAAACTCCAATCCATACATATATATAAGTAGGTAGTAGTTCCAACTCGGTTTTCCAGTGAAAACTGCAGGAAATTCAAACCGGCTCTAGGAATCAGGCTGAGATACCTGAGTAAAAGTTTCTCCTGCATCTTTTTCCCTTGGTGCTAGATGAACAAACGTCTCTCCACATGATCAGTTCTGAGAGATATGTGTGTGTTAAAGCCGTCCTACAACTAGAATGTTGGGAACACAAAGATTCTTTTAAGTTGCAAACTCCATTCCAAACATATATATGTGTAGGTACTAGCTCCAACTCGGTTTTATAGTGAAAACTGCAGGAACATCAAACCGGCACTAGGAAACAGACTGAGAAACCAGAGAAAAAGTTTCTCAAGCAACACGTTCCCTTGGTGCTAGATGAACGAACGTTTCTCCACATGCTCAGTTCTGAGAGATAAGTGTGTGTGAAAGCCGAACTTCACCTAAAATGTTGGGAAAACAAAGTTTCTTTTCAGTTGCAAACTCCAATCCATATATATATTTGGGGAGGTACTAGCTCCAACTCGGTTTTACAGTGAGAACTGCAGGAAATTAAAACCGGCACTTGGAAACAGACTGAGAAACCAGAGCAAAAGTTTCTCCTTCAACCCGTTCCCTTGGTGCTAGATGAACGAACGTCTCTCAACAAGCTTAGTTCTGAGAGATAAGTGTGTGTGAAAGCCACCCTTCACCTAGCTTGTTGGGAACACAAAGATTCTTTTAAATTGCAAACTCCATTCCAAACATATACATGGGTAGGTACTAGCTCCAACTCGCTTTTACAGTGAAAACTGCAGGAACATCAAACCGGCACTAGGAAAAAGACTGAGAATCCAGAGTAAAAGTTTCTCCTGCCACCCGTTCCCTTTGTGCTAGATGAACGAAAGTCTCTCCACATGCTCACTTCTGAGAGATAAGTGTGTGTGAAAGCCGTCCTTCACATAGATTGTTGGGAACACAATGGTTATTTTCAGTTGCAAACTCCACTCCATGCATATATAGGGGGAGGTACAAGCACCAACTTTTTTAATGTGAAAACTGCAAGAAATTCAAACCGGCACTAGGAAACAGACTGAGAAACCAGAGTAAAAGTTTCTCCTGCTAACAGTTCCCTTGGTGCTAGGTGAAAGAACGTCTCTCCACATGCTCAGTTCTGAGAGATAATTGTGAAAGCCGTCCTTCACCTAGCTTGTAGGGAACACAAAGTTTCTTTTCAGTTGCAAACTCCACTCCATACATTTATATGGGGAGGTAGTAGCTTAAACTCGGTTTTCCAGTGAAAACTGCAGGAACTTCAAACCAGCAATAGGAAACAGACTGAGAAACCAGAGAAAAAGTTTCTGCTGCAAACCGTTCCCTTGGTGCTAGGTGAACGAACGTCCTTTCACATGCTCAGTTCTGACAGATAAGTGTGTGTGAAAGCCGAACTTCACCTAAAATGTTGGGAACACAAAGTTTCTTTTCAGTTGCAAACTCCACTCCATATATATGTTTGGGGAGGTACTAGCTCCAAATCGGTTTTACAGTGAAAACTGCAGGAACATCAAACCGGCACTAGGAAACAGACTGAGAATCCAGAGTAAAAGTTTCTCCTGCAACACGTTCCCTTTGTGCTAGATGAACGAAGGTCTCTCCACATGCTAAGTTCTGAGGGATAAGTGTGTGTGAAAGCAGTCCTTCCACTAGAATGTTGGGAACACAAAATTTCTTTTAAGTTGCAAACTCCAATCCATACATATATATGGGTAGGTAGTAGCTCCAACTCGGTTTTCCAGTGAAAACTGCAGGAAATTCAAACCGGCTCTAGGAATCAGGCTGAGATACCAGAGTAAAAGTTTCTCCTGCATCTTTTTCCCTTGGTGCTAGATGAACGAACGTCTCTCCACATGCTCAGTTCTGAGAGATATGTGTGTGTGAAAGCCGTCCTTCACCTAGAATGTTGGGAACACAAAGATTCTTTTCAGATGCAAACTCCACTCCTTACATATATATGGGGACTTACTAGCTCCAACTTGATTTTACAGTGAAAACTGCAGGAACATCAAACCGGCACTAGGAAACAGACTGAGAATCCAGAGTAAAAGTTTATCCTGCAACCCGTTCCCTTTGTGCTAGATGAATGAACGTCTCTCCACATGCTCAGTTCTGAGAGATAAGTGTGTGTGAAAGCCATCCTTCACCTAGCTTGTTGGGAACACAAAGTTCCTTTTCAGTTGCAAACCCCACTCCATATATATATTTGGGGAGGTACAAGCTCCAACTCGGTTTTACAGTGAAAACTGCAGGAACTTCAAACCGGCACTAGAAAACAGACTGAGAAACCAGAGTAAAAGATTGTCCTGCAACCCGTTCCCTTGGTGCTAGATGAACGAACGTCTCTCCACATGCTCAGTTCTGAGAGATAAGTGTGTGTGAAAGCCTTCCTTCACCTTGCTTGTTGGGAACACAATGCTTATTTTCAGTTGCATACTCCACTCCATGCATATATTGGGGGAGGTACTAGATGCAACTTGGTTTTACAGTAAACCTGCAGGAAATTCAAAACGGCACTAGGAAACAGGCTGAGATACCAGAGTAAAAGTTTCTCCTGAAAACAGTTCCCTTGGTGCTAGGTGAACGAACGTCTCTCCACATGCTCAGTTCTGATAGATAATTGTGTGTGAAACCCGTCCTTCACATAGATTGTTGGGAACACAATGCATATTTTCTGTTGCAAACTAAACTCCATGCATATATTGGGGGAGGTAGAAGCACCAACTCTTTTTTACAGTGAAAACTGCAGGATATTCAAACCGGCACAAGGAAACAGACTGAGAAACCACAGTAAAAGTTTCTCCTGAAAACAGTTCCCTTGGTGCTAGGTGAACGAACGTCCCTCCACATGCTCAGTTCTGAGAGAATATTGTTGGTGAAAGCCGTCCTTCACCTAGCTTGTAGGGAACACAAAGTTTCTTTTCAGTTGCAAACTCCAATCCATACGTATATATTGGGAGGTACTAGCTTAAACTCGGTTTTCCACTGAAATCTGCAGGAACTTCAAACAGGCACTAGGAAACAGACTGGGAAACCAGAGAAAAAGTTTTTCAAGCAACCCGTTCCCTTGGTGCTTGATGAACGAACGTCTCTCCACATGCTCAGTTCTGAGAGATAAGTGTGTGTGAAAGCCATCTTTCACCTAGCTTGTTGGGAACACAAAGTTCCTTTTCAGTTGCAAACCCCACTCCATATATATATTGGGGAGGTACAAGCTCCAACTCGGTTTTACAGTGAAAACTGCAGGAACTTCAAACCGGCACTAGAAACAGACTGAGAAACCAGAGTAAAAGTTTGTCCTGCAACCCGTTCCCCTTGTGCTAAGATGAACGAACGTCTCTCCACATGCTCAGTTCTGAGAGTATAAGTGTGGTGAAAGCCGTCCTTCACCTAGCTTGTAGGGAACACAAGTTTCTTTCAGTTGCAAACGCCACTCCATACATATATATGGGGAGGTACTAGCTCAAACTCGGTTTTACAGTGAAAACTGCAGGAACTTCAAACCGGCACTAGGAAACAGACTGAGAACCAGAGTAAAAGTTTCTCCTGCAACCCGTTCCCTTGGTGCTAGATGAACGACGTCTCTCCACATGCTCAGTTCTGAGAGATAATTGTGTGTGAAAGCCGTGCTTCACCTAGCTTGTTGGGAACACAAAGTTACTCTTCAGTTGCAATCTCCACTCCATACATATATATTGGTAGGTTCTAGCTACAACTCGGTTTTACAGTGAAAACGGCAGGAACTTCAAACCGCACTAGGAATCAGACTGAGAAACCAGGGTAAAAGTTTCTCCTCAACCGGTTCCCTTGGTGCTAGATGAACGAATGTCTCTTCACAAGCTTAGTTCTGGGAGATAAGTTTGTGTGAAAGCCATCCTTCACCTAGCTTGTTGGGAACACAAATTTTCTTTTCAGTTGCAAACTCCACTCCATATATATATATGGTGTGGTACTTGCTCCAACTCGGTTTTACAGTGAAAACTTCAGGAACATCAAAACGGCACTAGGAAACAGACTGAGAAACCAGAGTAAAAGTTTCTCCTGCAACCCGTTCCCTTTGTGCTAGATGAACGAACGTCTCTCCAGATGCTCAGTTCTGAGATATAATTGTGTGTGAAAGCTGTCCTTCACCTAGCTTGTTGGGAACACATAATTTCTTTTAAGTTGCAAACTCCACTCCATAAATATATATGGAGAGTTACTAGCTCCAACTCGGTTTTACAGTTAAAACTTCAGGAAATTCAAACCGGTGCTAGGAAACAGACTGAGAAACCATAGTAAAAGTTTGCCCTGTAACACGTTCACTTCGTGCTAGATGAACGAACGTCTCTCCACATGCTCAGTTCTGAGAGATAAGTGTGTGTGAAAGCCGAACTTCACCTAAAATGTTGGGAACACAAAGTTTCTTTTCAGTTGCAAACTCCACTCCATATATATATTTGGGGAGGTACTAGCTCCAACTCTGTTTTACAGTGAAAACTGCAGGAACTTCAAACCGGCACAATGAAACAGACTGAGAAACCAGAGTAAAAGTTTCTCCTGCAACCAGTTCCCTTGGTGCTAGATGAACAAACGTCACTCCACATGCTCAGTTCTGAGAGATAAGTGTGTGTGAAAGCCGTGCTTGACTTAGCTTGACGGGAACACAATGATTATTTTCACTTGCAAACTCCATTCCTTGCATATATAGGGGTAGGTTCTAGATCCAACGCGGTTTTACTATGAAAACTGCAGGAAATTCAAACCGGCACTAGGAAACAGACTGAGAAACCAGAGTAAAAGTTTCTCCTGCAAACCGTTCCCTTGGTCCTAGATGAACGAACGTCTCTCCAAATGCTCAGTTCTGAGAGATAAGTGTGTGTGAAAGCCGTTCTTCACCTAGCTTGTCGGGAACACAAAGTTTCTTTTCAGTTGCAAACTCCACCCCATACAAATATATGGGGAGGTACTAGCTCCAACTCGGTTTTACAGTGAAAACTGCAGGAAATTCAAACCGGCACTAGGAAACAGACTGAGAAACCAAAGTAATAGTTTCTCCTGCAACTCGTTCCTTTGTGCTAGATGAACGAACGTCTCTCCAAATGCTCAGTTCTGAGAGATAAGTGTATGTGAAAGCTGTCCTTCACCTAGGTTGTTTGGAACACATAATTTCTTTTAAGTTGCAAACTCCACTCCATAAATATATATGGGGTGTTACTAGCTCCAACTCTGTTTTACAGTTAAAACTTCAGGAAATTCAAACCGGCTCTAGGAAACAGACTGAGAAACCAGAGTAAAAGTTTCCCCTGCAACACGTTCATTTCGTGCTAGATGAACGAAAGTCTCTCCACATGCTCACTTCTGAGAGATAAGTGTGTGTGACAGCCGTCCTTCACATAGATTGTTGGGAACACAATGGTTATTTTCAGTTGCAAACTCAACTCCATGCATATATAGGGGGAAGTACTAACACCAACTCTTTTTTACTGTGAAAACTGCAGGAAATTCAAACCGGTACTAGGAAACAGACTGAGAAACCAGAGTAAAAGTTTCCCCTGCAAACAATTCCCTTGGTGCTAGGTGAACGAACGTCTCTCCACATGCTCAGTTCTGAGAGATAATTGTGAAAGCCGTCCTTCACCAGCTTGTTGGGAGCACAATGCTTATTTTGAGTTGCATACACCACTCCATGCATATATAGGTGGAGGTAGTAGATCCAACTCGGTTTTACAGTGAAAAATTCAGGAACATCACACCGGCACTTGGAAACAGACTGAGAAACCAGAGCAAAAGTTTCTCCTGCAACCCGTTCCATTGGTGCAAGATGAACGAACGTCTCTCCACTTTCTCAGTTCTGAGAGATAATTGTGTGTGAAAGCCGTGCTTCACCTAGCTTGTTGGGAACACAAAGTTACTCTTCAGTTGCAATCTCCACTCCATACATATATATGGGTAGGTACTAGCTCAAACTCGGATTTACAGTGAAAACTGCAGGAACATCAAACCGGCACTAGGAAACAGACTGAGAATCCAGAGTAAAAGTTTCTCCTGCAACGCGTTCCCTTTATGCTATATGAACGAACGTCTCTCCACATGCTCAGTTCTGAGAGATAAGTGTGTGTGAAAGCCGTCCTTCACATAGATTGTTGGGAACACAATGGTTATTTTCAGTTGAAAACTCCACTCCATTCATATATAGGGGGAGTTACTAGCACCAACTCTTTTTTACAGTGAAAACTGCAGGATATTCAAACCGGCCCTAGGAAACAGACTGAGAAACCAGAGTAAAAGTTTCCCTGCAAAGAGTTCCCTTGGTGCTAGGTGAACGAACGTCTCTCCACATGCTCAGTTCTGAGAGATAATTGTGAAAACCGTCCTTCACCTAGCTTGTAGTGAACACAAAGTTTCTTTTCAGTTGCAAACTCCACTCCATACATATATATGGGGAGGTAGTATCTTAAACTCGGCTTTCCGGTGAAAACTGCAGGAACTTCAAACCGGCACTAGGAAACAGACTGAGAATCCAGAGAAAAAGTTTCTCCAGCTACCCGTTCCTTTGGTGCTAGATGAACGAACGTCACTTCACATGCTCAGTTCTGAGAGATAATTGTGTGTGAAAGCCGAACTTCACCTAAAATGTTGGGAAAACAAAGTTTCTTTTCAGTTGCAAACTGCACTCCATATATATATTTGGGGAGGTACTAGCTCCAACTCGGTTTTACAGAGAAACTGCAGGAATTTCAAACCGGCACTAGGAAACAGACTGAGAAACCAGAGTAAAAGTTTCTCCTGCAATCAGTTCCCTTGGTGCTAGATGAACGAACGTCTCTCCACATGCTCATTTCTGAGAGATAAGTGTGTGTGAAAGCCGTCCTTCACCTAGCTTGATGGGAACACAATGTTTATTTTCAGTTGCAAACTCCATTCCTAGCATATATATGGGGAGGTACTAGCTCCAACTCGGTTTTACAGTGAAAACTGCAGGAATATCAAACCGGCTCTAGGAAACAGACTGAGAAACCAGAGTAATACTTTCCCCTGCAACCCGTTCCATTGGTGCTAGATGAACGAACGTCTCTCCACTTGCTCAGTTCTGAGAGATAATTGTGTTTGAAAGCCGTGCTTCACCTAGCTTGTTGGGAAAACAAAGTTACTCTTCAGTTGCAATCTCCACTCCATACATATATATGGGTAGGTACTAGCTCCAACTCGGTTTTACAGTGAAAACTGCAGGAACTTCAATCCGCACTAGGAAACAGACTGAGAAACCAGTGTTAAACTTTCTCCTCAACCTGCTCCCTTGGTGCTAGATGAATGAACGTCTCTCCACAAGCTTAGTTCTGAGAGATAAGTGTGTGTGAAAGCCATCCTTCACCTAGCTTGTTGGGAACACAAAGATTCTTTTAAGTTGCAAACTCCATTCCAAACATATATATGGGTAGGTACTAGCTCAAACTCGAATTTACAGTGAAAACTGCAGGAACATCAAACTGGCACTAGGAAACAGACTGAGAATCCAGAGTAAAAGTTTCTCCTGCAACCCGTTCCCTTTGTGCTAGATGAACGAACGTCTATCTACATGCTCAGTTCTGAGAGATAAGTGTGTGTGAAAGCCTTCCTTCACCTAGCTTGTTGGGAACACAATGCTTATTTTCAGTTGCATACACCACTCCATGCATATATTGGGGGAGGTACTTGATCCAACTCGGTTTTACAGTGAATACTGCAGGAAATTCAAAACGGCACTAGGAAAAAGGCTGAGATACCAGAGTAAAGTTTCTCCTGAAAACAGTTCCCTTGGTGCTAGGTGAACGAGCGTCTCTCCACATGCTCAGTTCTGAGAGATAATTTTTGGTGAAAGCCGTCCTTCACCTAGCTTGTAGGGAACACAAAGTTTCTTTTCAGTTGCAAACGTCACTCCATACATATATATGGGGAGGTAGTAGCTTAAACTCGGTTTTCCAGTGAAATCTGCAGGAACTTCCAACAGGCACTAGGAAACAGACTGAGAAACCAGAGAAAATTTTCTCAAGCAACCCGTTCCCTTGGTGCTAGATGAACGAACGTCTCTCCACATGCTCAGTTCTGAGAGATAATTGTGAAAGCCGTCCTTCACCTAGCTTGTTGGAACACAATGCTTATTTTGAGTTGCATACTTCACTCCATGCATATATAGGTGGAGGTACTAGATCCAACTCGGTTTTACAGTGAAAAATTCAGGAACTTCACACCGGCACTTGGAAACAGACTGAGAAACCAGAGCAAAAGTTTCTCCTGCAACCTGTTCCATTGGTGCTAGATGAACGAACGTCTCTCCACTTGCTCAGTTCTGAGAGATAATTGTGTGTGAAAGCCGTGCTTCACCTAGCTTATTGGGAACACAAAGTTACTCTTCAGTTGCAATCTCCACTCCATACATATATATGGGTAGGTACTAGCTCCAACTCGGTTTTACAGTGAAAACTGCAGGAACTTCAAACCGCACTACGAAACAGACTGAGAAACCAGTGTAAAAGTTTCTCCTCAACCTGCTCCCTTGGTGCTAGATGAACGAACGTCTCTCCACAAGCTTAGTTCTGAGAGATAAGTGTGTATGAAAGCCATCCTTCACCTAGCTTGTTGGGAAAACAAAGATTCTTTTAAGTTGCAAACTCCATTCCAAACATATATATGGGTAGGTACTAGCTCAAACTCGGATTTACAGTGAATACTGCAGGAACATCAAACCGGCACTAGGAAACAGACTGAGAACCAGAGAAAAAGTTTTTCCTGCAACCCGTTCCCTTTGTGCTAGATGAACGAACGTCTCTCCACATGCTCAGTTCTGAGAGATAAGTGTGTGAGAAAGCCGTCCTTCACATAGATTGTTGGGAACACAATGGTTATTTTCAGTTGAAACTCCACTCCATTCATACATAGGGGGAGGTACTAGCACCAAATCTTTTTTACAGTGAAAACTGCAGGAAATTCAAACTGGCCCTAGGAAACAGACTGAGAAACCAGAGTAAAAGTTCCTCCTGCAACCCGTTCCGTTGGTGCTAGTTGAACGAACGTCTCTACACATGCTCAGTTCTGAGAGATATATGTGTGAAAACCGTTCTTCACATAGCTTGTTGGGAACACAAATTTTCTTTTCAGTTGCAAACACCACTCCATAAATATATATGGGTAGGTACTAGCTCCAACTCGGTTTTACAGTGAAAACTGCAGGAACATCAAAACGGCACTAGGAAACAGACTGAGAAACCAGAGTAAAAGTTTCTCCTGCAACCCGTTCCCTTTGTGCTAGATGAACAAACGTCTCTCCACATGCTCAGTTCTGAGATATAATTGTGTGTGAAAGCTGTCCTTCACCTAGCTTGTTGGGAACACATAATTTCTTTTAAGTTGCAAACTCCACTCCATAAATCTATATGGGGAGTTACTAGCTCCAACTCGGTTTTACAGTTAAAACTTCAGGAAATTCAAACAGGCACTAGGAAACAGACTGAGAAACCAGAGTAATAGTTTGCCCTGTAACACGTTCACTTCGTGCTAGATGAACGAACGTCTCTCCACATGCTCAGTTCTGAGAGATAAGTGTGTGTGAAAGCCGTTCTTCACCTAGCTTGTCGGGAACACAAAGTTTCTTTTCAGTTGCAAACTCCACCCCATACAAATATATGGGGAGGTACTAGCTCCAACTCGGTTTTACAGTGAAAACTGCAGGAAATTCAAACCGGCACTAGGAAACAGACTGAGAAACCAAAGTAA
Organism: Camelus ferus; assembly: GCF_009834535.1. NCBI lineage: Eukaryota > Metazoa > Chordata > Mammalia > Artiodactyla > Camelidae > Camelus > Camelus ferus. Next base: position 326,427 of record NW_022589664.1, on the reverse strand, counting down.
TAGTTTCTCCTGCAACCCGTTCCTTTGTGCTGGATGAACGAACGTCTCTCCAATGCTCAGTTCTGAGAGATAAGTGTATGTGAAAGCTGTCCTTCACCTAGGTTGTTTGGAACACATAAGTTTCTTTTAAGTTGCAAACTCCACTCCATAAATATATATGGGGTGGTACTAGCTCCAACTCTGTTTTACAGTTAAAACTTCAGGAAATTCAAACCGGCTCTAGGAAACAGACTGAGAAACCAGAGTAAAAGTTTCTCCTGCAACACGTTCCCTTTCGTGCTAGATGAACGAAAGTCTCTCCACATGCTCACTTCTGAGAGATAAGTGTGTGTGACAGCCGTCCTTCACATAGATTGTTGGGAACACAATGTTATTTTCAGTTGCAAACTCAACTCCATGCATATATAGGGGGAAGGTACTAGCACCAACTCTTTTTTACTGTGAAAACTGCAGGAAATTCAAACCGGTACTAGGAAACAGACTGAGAAACCAGAGTAAAAGTTTCCCCTGCAAACAATTCCCTTGGTGCTAGGTGAACGAACGTCTCTCCACATGCTCAGTTCTGAGAGATAATTGTGAAAGCCGTCCTTCACCTAGCTTGTTGGGAAGCACAATGCTTCTTTTGAGTTGCATACACCACTCCATAGCATATATATGGGGAGGTAGTAGCTCCAACTCGGTTTTACAGTGAAAACTTCAGGAACATCACACCGGCACTTGGAAACAGACTGAGAACCAGAGTAAAGTTTCCCCTGCAACCCGTTCCCTTGGTGCAAGATGAACGAACGTCTCTCCACATGCTCAGTTCTGAGAGATATTTGAGTGTGAAAGCGGTCCTTCACCTAGCTTGTTGGGAACACAAAGTTACTCTTCAGTTGCAATCTCCACTCCATACATATATATGGGTAGGTACTAGCTCCAACTCGGATTTACAGTGAAAACTGCAGGAACATCAAACCGGCACTAGGAAACAGACTGAGAATCCAGAGTAAAAGTTTCTCCTGCAACCCGTTCCCTTTATGCTATATGAACGAACGTCTCTCCACATGCTCAGTTCTGAGAGATAAGTGTGTGTGAAAGCCGTCCTTCACATAGATTGTTGGGAACACAATGGTTATTTTCAGTTGAAAACTCCACTCCATTCATATATAGGGGGAGTTACTAGCACCAACTCTTTTTTACAGTGAAAACTGCAGGATATTCAAACCGGCCCTAGGAAACAGACTGAGAAACCAGAGTAAAAGTTTCCCTGCAAAGAGTTCCCTTGGTGCTAGGTGAACGAACGTCTCTCCACATGCTCAGTTCTGAGAGATAATTGTGAAAACCGTCCTTCACCTAGCTTGTAGTGAACACAAAGTTTCTTTTCAGTTGCAAACTCCACTCCATACATATATATGGGGAGGTAGTATCTTAAACTCGGCTTTCCGGTGAAAACTGCAGGAACTTCAAACCGGCACTAGGAAACAGACTGAGAATCCAGAGAAAAAGTTTCTCCAGCAACCCGTTCCTTTGGTGCTAGATGAACGAACGTCACTTCACATGCTCAGTTCTGAGAGATAATTGTGTGTGAAAGCCGAACTTCACCTAAAATGTTGGGAAAACAAAGTTTCTTTTCAGTTGCAAACTGCACTCCATATATATATTTGGGGAGGTACTAGCTCCAACTCGGTTTTACAGAGAAACTGCAGGAATTTCAAACCGGCACTAGGAAACAGACTGAGAAACCAGAGTAAAAGTTTCTCCTGCAATCAGTTCCCTTAGTGCTAGATGAACGAACGTCTCTCCACATGCTCATTTCTGAGAGATAAGTGTGTGTGAAAGCCGTCCTTCACCTAGCTTGATGGGAACACAATGTTTATTTTCAGTTGCAAACTCCATTCCTAGCATATATATGGGGAGGTACTAGCTCCAACTCGGTTTTACAGTGAAAACTGCAGGAATATCAAACCGGCTCTAGGAAACAGACTGAGAAACCAGAGTAATACTTTCCCCTGCAACCCGTTCCATTGGTGCTAGATGAACGAACGTCTCTCCACTTGCTCAGTTCTGAGAGATAATTGTGTTTGAAAGCCGTGCTTCACCTAGCTTGTTGGGAAAACAAAGTTACTCTTCAGTTGCAATCTCCACTCCATACATATATATGGGTAGGTACTAGCTCCAACTCGGTTTTACAGTGAAAACTGCAGGAACTTCAATCCGCACTAGGAAACAGACTGAGAAACCAGTGTTAAACTTTCTCCTCAACCTGCTCCCTTGGTGCTAGATGAATGAACGTCTCTCCACAAGCTTAGTTCTGAGAGATAAGTGTGTGTGAAAGCCATCCTTCACCTAGCTTGTTGGGAACACAAAGATTCTTTTAAGTTGCAAACTCCATTCCAAACATATATATGGGTAGGTACTAGCTCAAACTCGAATTTACAGTGAAAACTGCAGGAACATCAAACTGGCACTAGGAAACAGACTGAGAATCCAGAGTAAAAGTTTCTCCTGCAACCCGTTCCCTTTGTGCTAGATGAACGAACGTCTATCCACATGCTCAGTTCTGAGAGATAAGTGTGTGTGAAAGCCTTCCTTCACCTAGCTTGTTGGGAACACAATGCTTATTTTCAGTTGCATACTCCACTCCATGCATATATTGGGGGAGGTACTTGATCCAACTCGGTTTTACAGTGAATACTGCAGGAAATTCAAAACGGCACTAGGAAACAGGCTGAGATACCAGAGTAAAGTTTCTCCTGAAAACAGTTCCCTTGGTGCTAGGTGAACGAGCGTCTCTCCACATGCTCAGTTCTGAGAGATAATTTTTGGTGAAAGCCGTCCTTCACCTAGCTTGTAGGGAACACAAAGTTTCTTTTCAGTTGCAAACGTCACTCCATACATATATATGGGGAGGTAGTAGCTTAAACTCGGTTTTCCAGTGAAATCTGCAGGAACTTCCAACAGGCACTAGGAAACAGACTGAGAAACCAGAGAAAATTTTCTCAAGCAAACCTGTTCCCTTGGTGCTAGATGAACGAACGTCTCTCCACATGCTCAGTTCTGAGAGATAATTGTGAAAGCCGTCCTTCACATAGCTTGTTGGAACACAATGCTTATTTTGAGTTGCATACTTCACTCCATGCATATATAGGTGGAGGTACTAGATCCAACTCGGTTTTACAGTGAAAAATTCAGGAACTTCACACCGGCACTTGGAAACAGACTGAGAAACCAGAGCAAAAGTTTCTCCTGCAACCTGTTCCATTGGTGCTAGATGAACGAACGTCTCTCCACTTGCTCAGTTCTGAGAGATAATTGTGTGTGAAAGCCGTGCTTCACCTAGCTTATTGGGAACACAAAGTTACTCTTCAGTTGCAATCTCCACTCCATACATATATATGGGTAGGTACTAGCTCCAACTCGGTTTTACAGTGAAAACTGCAGGAACTTCAAACCGCACTACGAAACAGACTGAGAAACCAGTGTAAAAGTTTCTCCTCAACCTGCTCCCTTGGTGCTAGATGAACGAACGTCTCTCCACAAGCTTAGTTCTGAGAGATAAGTGTGTATGAAAGCCATCCTTCACCTAGCTTGTTGGGAAAACAAAGATTCTTTTAAGTTGCAAACTCCATTCCAAACATATATATGGGTAGGTACTAGCTCAAACTCGGATTTACAGTGAAAACTGCAGGAACATCAAACCGGCACTAGGAAACAGACTGAGAACCCAGAGTAAAAGTTTCTCCTGCAACCCGTTCCCTTTGTGCTAGATGAACGAACGTCTCTCCACATGCTCAGTTCTGAGAGATAAGTGTGTGAGAAAGCCGTCCTTCACATAGATTGTTGGGAACACAATGGTTATTTTCAGTTGAAAACTCCACTCCATTCATACATAGGGGGAGGTACTAGCACCAAATCTTTTTTACAGTGAAAACTGCAGGAAATTCAAACTGGCCCTAGGAAACAGACTGAGAAACCAGAGTAAAAGTTCCTCCTGCAACCCGTTCCGTTGGTGCTAGTTGAACGAACGTCTCTACACATGCTCAGTTCTGAGAGATATATGTGTGAAAACCGTTCTTCACATAGCTTGTTGGGAACACAAATTTTCTTTTCAGTTGCAAACACCACTCCATAAATATATATGGGTAGGTACTAGCTCCAACTCGGTTTTACAGTGAAAACTGCAGGAACTTCAAACAGGCATTAGGAAACAGACTGAGAAACCACAGTAAAATTTACACCTGCAACCCACTCCCTTGGTGCTAGATGAACGAATGTCTCTCCACAAGCTTAGTTCTGAGAGATAAGTGTGTGTGAAAGCCGTCCTTCAACTAGCTTGTTGGGAACACAAATTTTCTTTTCAGTTGCGAACTCCACTCCATATATATATATGGGGAGGTACTAGATCCTACTCGGTTTTACAGTGAAAACTGCAGGAACATCAAAACGGCACTAGGAAACAGACTGAGAAACCAGAGTAAAAGTTTCTCCTGCAACCCGTTCCCTTTGTGCTAGATGAACAAACGTCTCTCCACATGCTCAGTTCTGAGATATAATTGTGTGTGAAAGCTGTCCTTCACCTAGCTTGTTGGGAACACATAATTTCTTTTAAGTTGCAAACTCCACTCCATAAATCTATATGGGGAGTTACTAGCTCCAACTCGGTTTTACAGTTAAAACTTCAGGAAATTCAAACAGGCACTAGGAAACAGACTGAGAAACCAGAGTAATAGTTTGCCCTGTAACACGTTCACTTCGTGCTAGATGAACGAACGTCTCTCCACATGCTCAGTTCTGAGAGATAAGTGTGTGTGAAAGCCGAAATTCACCTAAAATGTTGGGAACACAAAGTTTCTTTTCAGTTGCAAACTCCACTCCATATATATATTTGGGGAGGTACTAGCTCCAAATCGGTTTTACAGTGAAAACTGGAGGAACTTCAAACTGGCACTAGGAAAGAGACTGAGAAACCAGAGTAAAAGTTTCTCCTGCAACCAGTTCCCTTGGTGCTAGATGAACGAACGTCTCTCCACATGCTCAGTTCTGAGAGATAAGTGTGTGTGAAAGCCGTGCTTGACCTAACTTGATGGGAACACAATGTTTATTTTCAGTTGCAAACTCCATTCCTTGCATATATAGGGGTAGGTTCTAGATCCAACGCGGTTTTACAGTGAAAACTGCAGGAAATTCAAACTGGCACTAGGAAACAGACTGAGAAACCAGAGTAAAATTTTCCCCTGCAATCTGTTCCGTTGTTGCTAGGTGAACGAACGTCTATCCACATGCTCAGCTCTCAGAGATAAGTGTGTGTGAAAGCCGTCCTTCACATAGCTTGTTGGGAACACAATGCTTATTTTGAGTTGCATACTCCACTCCATGCATATATAAGGGGAGGTACTAGATCCAAATCGGTTTTACAGTGAAAAATTCAGAAAATTCAAACCGGCACTAGAAAACAGACTGAGAAACCAGAGTAAAAGTTTCTCCTGTAAACCGCTCCCTTGGTTCTAGATGAACGAACGTCTCTCCACATGCTAAGTTCTGAGAGATAAGTGTGTGTGAAAGCCGTTCTTCACCTAGCTTGTTGGGAACACAAAGTTTCTTTCCAGTTGCAAACTCCACCCCATAAAAATATATGGGGAGGTACTAGCTCCAACTCGGTTTTACAGTGAAAACTGCAGGAAATTCAAACCGGCACTAGGAAACAGACTGAGAAACCAAAGTAATAGTTTCTCCTGCAACCCGTTCCCTTTGTGCTAGATGAACGAACGTCTCTCCACATGCTCAGCTCTGAGTGATAAGTGTGTGTGAAAGCCGTCCTTCACCTAGATTGTTGGGAACACAAAATTTCTTTTCAGTTGCAAACTCCACTCCATATATATATATGGGGATGTAGTAGCTCCAACACGGTTTTACAGTGAAAACTGCAGGAAATTCCAAACGGCACTAGGAAACAGGCTGAGATACCAGAGTAAAAGATTCTCTTGCATTCTTTTTCTTGGTGCTAGATGAACGAACGTCTATCCACATGCTCAGTTCTGAGAGATAATTCTGTGTGAAAGCCGTACTTCACATAGCTTGTTGGGAACACAATGCTTATTTTCAGGTGCAAACTACAATCCATGCATTTATAGGGGTAGTTACTATATCCAACTCGGTTTTACATTGAAAACTGCAGGAAATTCAAACCGTCTCTAGGAAACAGACTGAGAAACCAGACTAAAAGTTTCACCTGCAACTCGTTCCGTTGATGCTAGTTGAAAGAACGTCTCTACACATGCTTAGTTCTGAGAGATATATGTGTGAAAACCGTTCTTCACCTAGCTTGTTGGGAACACAAATTTTCTTTTCAGTTGCAAACTCCACTCCATAAATATATATGGGTAGGTACTAGCTCCAACTCGGTTTTACAAAGAAAACTGCAGGAACTTCAAACCGGCACTAGGAAACAGACTGAGGAACCAGAGTAAAAGTTACTCCTGCAACACACTCCCTTGGTGCTAGATGAACGAATGTCTCTCCACAAGCTTAGTTCTGAGAGATATGTGTGTGTGAAAGCCGTACTTCACCTAGCTTGTTGGGAACAAAAATTTTCTTTTCAGTTCCAAACTCCACTCCATATATATATATGGTGAGGTACTAGCTCCAACTCGGTTTTACAGTGAAAACTGCAGGAACATCAAAACGGCACTAGGAAACAGACTGAGAAACCCGAGTAAAGTTTCTCCTGCAACCCGTTCCGTTTGTGCTAGATGAACGAACGTCTCTCCACATGCTCAGTTCTGAGAGATAAGTTTGTGTGAAAGCTGTCCTTCACCTAGCTTGTTGGGAACACATAATTTCTTTTAAGTTTCAAACTCCACTCCATAAATATATATGGGGAGTTACAAGCTCCAAATCTGTTTTACAGTTAAAATTTCAGGAAATTCAAACCGGCTCTAGGAAACAGACTGAGAAAACAGAGTAAAAGTTTCCCCAGCAAAACTTTCATTTCGTGCTAGATGAACGAACGTCTCTCCACATGCTCAGTTCTAAGAGATAAGTGTGCGTGAAAGCCGTCCTTCACGTAGTTTGTTGGGAACACAAATTTTCTTTTCAGTTGCAAACTCCACTCCATACATATATATGGGGATGTACTAGCTCCAACTCGGTTTTACAGTGAAAACTGCTGGAAATTCAAATGGGCACTAGGAAACAGACTGAGAAACCATAGTAAAGTTTTCTCCTGCAACCCTTTCCCTTGGTGCTAGATGAACGAACGTCTCTCCACATGTTCAATTCTGAGGTATAATTATCTTTGAAAGCCGTCCTTCAACTATCTACTTAGGAACACAATGTTCCTTTTCAGTTGCAAACTCTACTCCATACATATATATGGGGAGGTACTAGCTCCAACTCCGTTTTACAGTGAAAACTGCAGGAACATCAAACAGGCACTAGGAAACAGACTGAGAAACAAGAGTAAAATATCCCCCTGCAACCCGCTCCCTTTTTGGTAGATGAACGAACGGCTCTCCACATGTTCAGATCTGTGAGATAAGTGTGTGTTAAATCCGTCCTTCACCTAGCTTGTTGGGAACACAATGCTTATTTTCAGTTGCATACTCCACACCATGCATATATAGGGGGAGGTACTAGATCCAACTCGGTTTTACAGTGAAAACTTCAGAAAATTCCAACCGGCACTAGAAAACAGACTGAGAAACCAGAGTAAAAGTTTCTCCTGCAACCCGTTCCCTTGGTGCTAGATGAACGAAAGTCTCTCCACATGTTCAGTTCTGAGAGATAAGTGTGTGTGAAAGCCGTCCTTCACCTAGCTTGTTGGGAACACAAAGTTTCTTTCAGTTGCAAACTCCTCTCCATACATTTATATGGGGAGGTAGTAGCTCCAACTCTCTTTTACAGTGAAAAGTGCAGGAACTTCAAAACGGCACTAGGAAACAGACTGAGAAACCAGAGTAAAAGTTTCTCCTGCATCCCGTTCCCTTGGTGCTTGATGAACGAACGTATCTCCACAAGCTTTGTTCTGAGATATATGTGTGTGTGAAAGCCGTCCTTCACCTAGCTTGTTGGGAACACAAATTTTCTTTTCAGTTGCAAACTACACTCCATACATATATATGCGGCGGTACTAGCTCCAACTGGTTTTTACAGTGAAATCTGCAAGAACATCAAACTGGCACTAGGAATCAGACTGAGACACCAGAGTAAAAGTTTCTCCTGCAACCCGTTCCTTTGGTGCTAGTTGAACGAACGTCTCTCCACATGCTCAGTTCTGAGGGATATATGTGTGAAAGCCTTCCTTCACCTAGCTTGTTGGGAACACAAAGTTTCTTTTCAGTTGCAAACCCCACTCCATTCATATATATGGGGAGGTACTAGCTCCAAATCTGTTTTACAGTGAAAACTGCAGGAACTTCAAACCGGCACTAGGAAACACACTGAGAAACCAGAGTAAAAGTTTCTCCTGCAACCCTTTCCCTTGTTGCTAGATGAACGAACGTATCTACACAAGCTTAGTTCTGAGATAAAAGTGTGTGTGAAAGCCGTCCTTCACCTAGCTTGTTGGGAACACAAAGTTTTTTTTCAGTTGCAAACTACTATCCATACATATATATGGGGAGGTTGTAGCTCCAACAAGGTTTTCCAGTGAAAACTGCAGGAACTTCAAACCGGCACTAGAAAACAGGCTGAGATACCAGAGTAATGTTTCTCCTGCATCCTTTTCCCTTGGTGTTAGATGAACGAACGTCTCTCCACATGCTCAGATCTGAGAGATATATGTGTGTGAAAGCCGTCCTTCACCTAGAATGGTGGGAACACAAAGTTTGTTTTCAGTTGCAAACTCCACTCCATACATATATAGGGGGAGGTACTAGCTCTAACTCGCTTTTACGGTGAAAACTGCACAAAATTCAAACCGGCACTAGGAAATAGACTGAGAATCCTGAGTAAAAGTATCTCCTGCAACCCGTTTTCTTGGTGCTAGGTGAACGAACTTCTCTCCACATTATCAGTTCTGAGAGATAAGTGTGTGTGAAAACCGTCCTTCAGCTAGCTTGTTGGGAAAACAAAGTTTCTATTCAGTTGCCAACTCCACTCCATACATATAAATTGGGAGGTACAAGCTCCAACTCGGTTTACAGTGAAAACTGCAGAAAATTCAAACCAGCACTAGGAAACAGACTGAGAACCTGAGTAAAAGTTTCACCTTCAACCCGTTCCCTTGGTGCTAGATTAACTAACGTCTATCCACATGCTCAGTTCGGAGAAATAATTGTGGTGAAAGCCGTGCTTCACCTAGCTTGTTGGGAACACAAAGTTTCTTTTCAGTTGCAAACACCACTCCATGCATATATAGAGGGAGGTACTAGATCGTACACGGTTTTACAGTAAAAACTGCAGGAATTTCAAACCGGCACTAGGAAACAGACTGAGAAACCAAAGTAAAAGATTCTCCTGCAACCCGTTCCTTTGGTGCTAGTTGAACGAACGTCTCTCCTCATACTCATTTCTGAGAGTTATATGTGTGAAAAACGTCCTTCAACTAGAATGTGGGGAACACAAATTTTCTTTTCAGTTGCAAACTCCACTCCATACATATATATGTGGAGGTACTAGCACCAACTCAGCTTTAAAGTGAAAACTGCAGGAACTTCAAACCGGCACTAGGAAACAGAATGAGAAACCAGAGAAAAGTTTCCCCTGCAACACGTTCACTTCGTGCTAGATGAACGAACGTCTCTCCACATGCTCAGTTCTGAGAGATAAGTGTGTGTGAAAGCTGTCCTTGACCTATCTTGTTGGGAACACATAATTTCTTTTAAGTTGCAAACCCCACACCATAAATATATATTGGGAGTTACAAGCTCCAACTCGGTTTTACAGTGAAAAATGCTGGAAATTCGAACCGGCACTAGGAAACAGACTGAGAAACAATAGTAAAGTTTTCTCCTGCAACACTTTCCCTTGGTGCTAGATGAACAAACGTCTCTCCACATGCTAAGTTCTGAGGTATAATTGTGTTTGAAAGCCGTCCTTCACCTATCTAGTTGGGAACACAAAGTTTCTTTTCAGTTGCAAACTCCACTCCATACATATAAAAGGGGATGTACTTTCTCCAACTCAGTTTTACAGTGAAAACTGCAGGAACTTCAAACCGGCACTAGGAAACAGACTGAGAAACCAGAGTAAAAGTTACTCCTGCAACCCACTCCCTTGGTGCTAGATGAACGAATGTCTCTCCACAAGCTTAGTTCTGAGAGATAAGTGTGTGTGAAAGCCGTCCTTCACCTAGCTTGTTGGGAACAAAAATTTTCTTTTCAGTTCCAAACTCCACTCCATATATATATATGGTGAGGTACTAGCTCCAACTCGGTTTTACAGTGAAAACTGCAGGAACATCAAAACGGCACTAGGAAACAGACTGAGAAACCCGAGTAAAAGTTTCTCCTGCAACCTGTTCCCTTTTTTGCTAGATGAACGAACGTCTCTCCACATGCTCAGTTCTGAGAGATAAGTGTGTGTGAAAGCTGTCCTTCACCTAGCTTGTTGGGAACACATAATTTCTTTTAAGTTGCAAACTCCACTCCATAAATATATATGGGGAGTTACTAACTCCAACTCTGTTTTACAGTTAAAATTTCAGGGAATTCAAACCGGCTCTAGGAAACAGAATGAGAAACCAGAGTTAAAGTTTCCCCTGCAAAACTTTCATTTCGTGCTAGATGAACGAACGTCTCTCCACATGCTCAGTTCTAAGAGATAAGTGTGCGTGAAAGCCGTCCTTCACGTAGTTTGTTGGGAACACAAATTTTCTTTTCAGTTGCAAACTCCACTCCATACATATATATGGGGATGTACTAGCTCCAACTCGGTTTTACAGTGAAAACTGCTGGAAATTCAAACGGGCACTAGGAAACAGACTGAGAAACCATAGTAAAGTTTTCTCCTGCAACCCTTTCCCTTGGTGCTAGATGAACGAACGTCTCTCCACATGTTCAGTTCTGAGGTATAATTATCTTTGAAAGCCGTCCTTCAACTATCTACTTAGGAACACAATGTTCCTTTTCAGTTGCAAACTCTACTCCATACATATATATGGGGAGGTACTAGCTCCAACTCCGTTTTACAGTGAAAACTGCAGGAACATCAAACAGGCACTAGGAAACAGACTGAGAAACAAGAGTAAAATATCCCCCTGCAACCCGCTCCCTTTTTGGTAGATGAACGAACGGCTCTCCACATGTTCAGATCTGTGAGATAAGTGTGTGTTAAATCCGTCCTTCACCTAGCTTGTTGGGAACACAATGCTTATTTTCAGTTGCATACTCCACACCATGCATATATAGGGGGAGGTACTAGCTCCAACTCGGTTTTACAGTGAAAACTTCAGAAAATTCCAACCGGCACTAGAAAACAGACTGAGAAACCAGAGTAAAAGTTTCTCCTGCAACCCGTTCCCTTGGTGCTAGATGAACGAAAGTCTCTCCACATGTTCAGTTCTGAGAGATAAGTGTGTGTGAAAGCCGTCCTTCACCTAGCTTGTTGGGAACACAAAGTTTCTTTCAGTTGCAAACTCCTCTCCATACATTTATATGGGGAGGTAGTAGCTCCAACTCTCTTTTACAGTGAAAAGTGCAGGAACTTCAAAACGGCACTAGGAAACAGACTGAGAAACCAGAGTAAAAGTTTCTCCTGCATCCCGTTCCCTTGGTGCTTGATGAACGAACGTATCTCCACAAGCTTTGTTCTGAGATATATGTGTGTGTGAAAGCCGTCCTTCACCTAGCTTGTTGGGAACACAAATTTTCTTTTCAGTTGCAAACTACACTCCATACATATATATGCGGCGGTACTAGCTCCAACTGGTTTTTACAGTGAAATCTGCAAGAACATCAAACTGGCACTAGGAATCAGACTGAGACACCAGAGTAAAAGTTTCTCCTGCAACCCGTTCCTTTGGTGCTAGTTGAACGAACGTCTCTCCACATGCTCAGTTCTGAGGGATATATGTGTGAAAGCCTTCCTTCACCTAGCTTGTTGGGAACACAAAGTTTCTTTTCAGTTGCAAACCCCACTCCATTCATATATATGGGGAGGTACTAGCTCCAAATCTGTTTTACAGTGAAAACTGCAGGAACTTCAAACCGGCACTAGGAAACACACTGAGAAACCAGAGTAAAAGTTTCTCCTGCAACCCTTTCCCTTGTTGCTAGATGAACGAACGTATCTACACAAGCTTAGTTCTGAGATAAAAGTGTGTGTGAAAGCCGTCCTTCACCTAGCTTGTTGGGAACACAAAGTTTCTTTTCAGTTGCAAACTACTATCCATACATATATATGGGGAGGTTGTAGCTCCAACAAGGTTTTCCAGTGAAAACTGCAGGAACTTCAAACCGGCACTAGAAAACAGGCTGAGATACCAGAGTAATGTTTCTCCTGCATCCTTTTCCCTTGGTGTTAGATGAACGAACGTCTCTCCACATGCTCAGATCTGAGAGATATATGTGTGTGAAAGCCGTCCTTCACCTAGAATGGTGGGAACACAAAGTTTGTTTTCAGTTGCAAACTCCACTCCATACATATATAGGGGGAGGTACTAGCTCTAACTCGCTTTTACGGTGAAAACTGCACAAAATTCAAACCGGCACTAGGAAATAGACTGAGAATCCTGAGTAAAAGTATCTCCTGCAACCCGTTTTCTTGGTGCTAGGTGAACGAACTTCTCTCCACATTATCAGTTCTGAGAGATAAGTGTGTGTGAAAACCGTCCTTCAGCTAGCTTGTTGGGAAAACAAAGTTTCTATTCAGTTGCCAACTCCACTCCATACATATAAATTGGGAGGTACAAGCTCCAACTCGGTTTACAGTGAAAACTGCAGAAAATTCAAACCAGCACTAGGAAACAGACTGAGAACCTGAGTAAAAGTTTCACCTTCAACCCGTTCCCTTGGTGCTAGATTAACTAACGTCTATCCACATGCTCAGTTCGGAGAAATAATTGTGGTGAAAGCCGTGCTTCACCTAGCTTGTTGGGAACACAAAGTTTCTTTTCAGTTGCAAACACCACTCCATGCATATATAGAGGGAGGTACTAGATCGTACACGGTTTTACAGTAAAAACTGCAGGAATTTCAAACCGGCACTAGGAAACAGACTGAGAAACCAAAGTAAAAGATTCTCCTGCAACCCGTTCCTTTGGTGCTAGTTGAACGAACGTCTCTCCTCATACTCATTTCTGAGAGTTATATGTGTGAAAAACGTCCTTCAACTAGAATGTGGGGAACACAAATTTTCTTTTCAGTTGCAAACTCCACTCCATACATATATATGTGGAGGTACTAGCACCAACTCAGCTTTAAAGTGAAAACTGCAGGAACTTCAAACCGGCACTAGGAAACAGAATGAGAAACCAGAGAAAAGTTTCCCCTGCAACACGTTCACTTCGTGCTAGATGAACGAACGTCTCTCCACATGCTCAGTTCTGAGAGATAAGTGTGTGTGAAAGCTGTCCTTGACCTATCTTGTTGGGAACACATAATTTCTTTTAAGTTGCAAACCCCACACCATAAATATATATTGGGAGTTACAAGCTCCAACTCGGTTTTACAGTGAAAAATGCTGGAAATTCGAACCGGCACTAGGAAACAGACTGAGAAACAATAGTAAAGTTTTCTCCTGCAACACTTTCCCTTGGTGCTAGATGAACAAACGTCTCTCCACATGCTAAGTTCTGAGGTATAATTGTGTTTGAAAGCCGTCCTTCACCTATCTAGTTGGGAACACAAAGTTTCTTTTCAGTTGCAAACTCCACTCCATACATATAAAAGGGGATGTACTTTCTCCAACTCAGTTTTACAGTGAAAACTGCAGGAACTTCAAACCGGCACTAGGAAACAGACTGAGAAACCAGAGTAAAAGTTACTCCTGCAACCCACTCCCTTGGTGCTAGATGAACGAATGTCTCTCCACAAGCTTAGTTCTGAGAGATAAGTGTGTGTGAAAGCCGTCCTTCACCTAGCTTGTTGGGAACAAAAATTTTCTTTTCAGTTCCAAACTCCACTCCATATATATATATGGTGAGGTACTAGCTCCAACTCGGTTTTACAGTGAAAACTGCAGGAACATCAAAACGGCACTAGGAAACAGACTGAGAAACCCGAGTAAAAGTTTCTCCTGCAACCTGTTCCCTTTTTTGCTAGATGAACGAACGTCTCTCCACATGCTCAGTTCTGAGAGATAAGTGTGTGTGAAAGCTGTCCTTCAACTAGCTTGTTGGGAACACATAATTTCTTTTAAGTTGCAAACTCCACTCCATAAATATATATGGGGAGTTACTAGCTCCAACTCTGTTTTACAGTTAAAATTTCAGGGAATTCAAACCGGCTCTAGGAAACAGAATGAGAAACCAGAGTTAAAGTTTCCCCTGCAAAACTTTCATTTCGTGCTAGATGAACGAACGTCTCTCCACATGCTCAGTTCTAAGAGATAAGTGTGCGTGAAAGCCGTCCTTCACGTAGTTTGTTGGGAACACAAATTTTCTTTTCAGTTGCAAACTCCACTCCATACATATATATGGGGATGTACAAGCTCCAACTCGGTTTTACAGTGAAAACTGCTGGAAATTCAAACGGGCACTAGGAAACAGACTGAGAAAACATAGTAAAGTTTTCTCCTGCAACCCTTTCCCTTGGTGCTAGATGAACGAACGTCTCTCCACATGTTCAGTTCTGAGGTATAATTATGTTTGAAAGCCGTCCTTCAACTATCTAGTCGGGAACACAAAGTTTCTTTTCAGTTGCAAACTCCACTCCATACATATATATGGGGAGGTTCTAGCTCCAACTCGGTTTTACAGTGAAAACTGCAGGAACATCAAACTGGCACTAGGAAACAGACTGAGAAACCAGAGTAAAAGTTCCCCCTGCAACCCGCTCCCTTTTTGGTAAATGAACGAACGTCTCTCCACAAGTTCAGATCTGTGAGATAAGTGTGTGTGAAATCCGTCCTTCACCTAGCTTGTTGGGAACACAATGCTTATTTTCAGTTGCACACTCCACACCATGCATATATAGGGGGAGGTTCTAGCTCCAACTCGGTTTTACAGTGAAAACTGCAGGAACATCAAACTGGCACTAGAAAACAGACTGAGAAACCAGAGTAAAAGTTTCTCCTGCAACCCGTTCCCTTGGTGCTAGATGAACGAAAGTCTCTCTACATGTTCAGTTCTGAGAGATAAGTGTGTGTGAAAGCCGTCCTTCACCTAGCTTGTTGGGAACACAAGGTTTCTTTCAGTTGCAAATCTCCTCTCCATACATTTATGTGGGGAGGTACTAGCTCCAACTCTCTTTTACAGTGAAAAGTGCAGGAACTTCAAAACGGCACTAGGAAACAGACTGAGAAACCAGAGTAAAAGTTTCTCCTGCAACCCGTTCCCTTGGTGCTTGATGAACGAACGTATCTCCACAAGCTTTGTTCTGAGATATATGTGTGTGTGAAAGCCGTCCTTCACCTAGCTTGTTGGGAACACAAAGTTTCTTTTCAGTTGCAAACTACTATCCATACATATATATGGGGAGGTTTTAGCTCCAACAAGGTTTTCCAGTGAAAACTGCAGGAACTTCAAACCGGCACTAGAAAACAGGCTGAGATACCAGAGTAAAGTTTCTCCTGCATCCTTTTCCCTTGGTGCTAGATGAACGAACGTCTCTCCACATGCTCAGATCTGAGAGATATGTGTGTGTGAAAGCCGTCCTTCACCTAGAATGGTGGGAACACAAAGTTTGTTTTCAGTTGCAAACTCCACTCCATACATATATAGGGGGAGGTACTAGCTCTAACTCACTTTTTCAGTTAAAACTGCACAAAATTCAAACCTGCACTAGGAAATAGACTGAGAATCCTCAGTAAAAGTATCTCCTGCAACCCGTTTTCTTGGTGCTAGGTGAACGAACTTCTCTCCACATTATCAGTTCTGAGAGATAAGTGTGTGTGAAAACCGTCCTTCAGCTAGCTTGTTGGGAAAACAAAGTTTCTTTTCAGTTGCCAACTCCACTCCATACATATAAATTGGGAGGTACAAGCTCCAACACGGTTTACAGTAAAAACTGCAGAAAATTCAAACCAGCACTACGAAACAGACTGAGAAACTGAGTAAAAGTTTCACCTTCAACCCGTTCCCTTGGTGCTAGATTAACTAACGTCTATCCACATGCTCAGTTCGGAGAAATAATTGTGGTGAAAGCCGTGCTTCACCTAGCTTGTTGGGAACACAAAGTTTCTTTTCAGTTGCAAACACCACTCCATGCATATATAGTGGGAGGTACTAGATCGTACTCGGTTTTACAGTAAAAACTGCAGGAATTTCAAACCGGCACTAGGAAACAGACTGAGAAACCAAAGTAAAAGATACTCCTGCAACCCGTTCCTTTGGTGCTAGTTGAACGAACGTCTCTCCTCATGCTCAGTTCTGAGAGATATATGTGTGAAAAAGGTCCTTCAACTAGAATGTGGGGAACACAAATTTTCTTTTCAGTTGCAAACCCCACTCCATACATTTATTTGGGGTGGTACTAGCTCCAACTCTGTTTTACAGTGAAAAATGCAGGAACTTCAAACCGGCACTAGTAAACAGACTGAGAAACCAGAGTAAAAGTTTCTCCTGCAACCCGTTCCCTTTGTGCTAGATGAACGAACGTATCACCACAAGCTTAGTTCTGATTTATAAGTGTGTGTGAAAGCCGTCCTTCACCTAGATTGTTGGGAACACAAATTTCCTTTTCAGTTGCAAACTACACTCCATACATATATATGCGGAGGTACTAGCTCCAACTCGGTTTTACAGAGAAAACTGCAAGAACATCAAACCGGCACTTGGAAACAGACAGAGAAACCAGAGTAAAAGTTTCTCCTGCAACCCGTTCCCATTGTGCTAGATGAACGAACGTCTCTCCACATGCTCACTTCTGAGAGTTAAGGGTCTGTGAAAGCCGTCCTTCACCTAGCTTGTTGGGAACACAAAGTTTCTTTTCAGTTGCAAACTACAATCCATACATATATACGGGGAGGTAGTAGCTCCAACTTGGTTTCCAGTGAAAACTGCAGGAACTTCCAAACGGAACTAGGAAACAGGCTGAGATACCAGAGTAAAAGTTTCTCCTGCATCCTTTTCCCTTGGTGCTAGATGAACGAACGTCTCTCCACAAGCTCAGTTCTGAGAGATATGTGTGTGTGAAAGCTGTACTTCACCTAGAATGTTGGGAACACAAAGATTGTTTTCAGTTGCACACCCCACTCCATACATATATAGGGGGTGGTACTAGCTCCAACTCGGTTTTACAGTGAAAACTGCAGGAAATTCAAACCGTCACTAGGAAACAGACTCAGTAACCAGAGTAAAAGTTTCTCCTGCAACCCGTTTCCTTTGTGCTAGATGAACGAACATCTCTCCACATGCTTAGTTCTGAGAGATTAGTGTGTGTGAAAGCTGTTCTTCACTTAGATTGTTGGGAACACATAATTTCTTTTAAGTTGCAAACTCCATTCCATACATATACATGGGGAGGTACTAGCTAAAACTGTGTTTTACAGTGAAAACTGCAGGAACATCAAACCGGCACAAGGAAAAATACTGAGAAACCAGAGTAAAAGTTTCACCTGCAACCCGTTCACTTCGTGCTAGATGAAAGAACGTCTCTCCTCATGCTCAGTTCTGAGAGATAAGTGTGTCTGAAAGCAGTCCTTCACCTAGCTTGTTGGGAACACAACGTATCTTTTCAGTTGCCAACTCAACTCCATACATATATAGGGGTAGGTAGTAGCTCCAACTAGGTTTTCCAGTGAAAACTGCAGGAACTTCAAACCGGCACTAGGAAACAGACTGAGAAACCAGAGTAAAAATTTCTACTGCAACACTTTCCCTTGTTTCTAGGTGAATGAAAGCCTCTCCACATGCTCAGTTCTGAGATATAAGTGTGTGTGAAAGCCGTACTTCACCTAGATTGTTGGGAAAATAAAATATCTTTTCAGTTGCAAATTCCACACCATTAATATATATGGGGAGGTACTAGCTCCAACTCGGTTTTACAGTGAAAACTGCAGGAAATTCAAAACGGCACTAGGAATCAGACTGAGAAACCAGAATAAAAGTTTCCCTGCAACCCTTTCCCTTGGTTCTAGATGAACGAACGTCTCTCCACATGCTCAGTTCTGAAAGATAAGTGTGTGTGAAAACCGTCCTTCACCAGCTTGTTGGGAAAACATTGCTTATTTTTATTTGCAAACCCCACGCCATGCATATATAGGGGGAGGTACTAGATCCTAATCTGTTTTACAGTAAAAACTGCAGGAAATTCAAACCGGCACTAGGAAACAGACTGAGAAACCAGAGTAAAAGATTTTGCTGCAACCCATTCCATTGGTGCTAGTTGAACGAACGTCTCTCCACATGCACAGTTCTGAGAGATATATGTGTGAAAACCGTCCTTCAACTAGAATGTGGGGAACACAAAGTTTCTTTTCAGTTGCAAACTCCACTCCATACATATATATGCGGAGGTACAAGCACCAACTCGGTTTTAAAGTGAAAACTGCAGGAACTTCAAACCGGCACTAGGAAACAGACTGAGAAACCAGAGTAAAAGTTTCTCCTGCAACCAGTTACCTTGTTGCTAGGTGAATGAACGTCTCTCCACATGCTCAGTTCTGAGAGAAATTTGTGTGTGAAAGCCGTCTTTCACCTAACTTGTTGGGAACAGAAAGTTTCTTTTCAGTTGCAAACTCCACTTTATACATATATATGGGTAGGTATTAGCTCCAACTCGGTTTTCCATGTGAAAACTGCAGGAACTTCAAACCGGCTCTAGGAAACAGAATGTGAACAGAGTAAAAGTTTCTCCTGCAACCCGATACCTTGGTTCTAGGTGAACGAACGTCTCTCCGCATGCTCAGTTCTGAGAGATAAGTGTGTGTGAAAGCCGTCCTTCACCTAGAATGTTGGGAACACAAAGTTTCTTTTCAGTTGCAAACTCCACTCCATACATATTTATAGGTAGGTACTAGCACCAACTCAGTTTTCCAGTGAAAAATGTAGGAACTTCCATACGGCACTAGGAAACAGACTGAGAAACCAGAGTAAAAGTTTCTCCTGCAACCCGTTCCCTGGGTGCTAGATGAAAGAACGTCTCTCCACATGCTCAGTTCCGAGAGATAATTGTGTCTGAAAGCCTTCCTTCACCTAGCTTGTTGGGAACACAATGCTTATTTTCAGTTGCAAACTCCACTCCATGCATATATAGTGGGAGGTATTAGATCAAACTCGGTTTTACAGTGAAAAATGCAGGAACTTCAAACCGGCACTAGGAAACAGACTGAGAAACCAGATTAAAAGTTTCTCCTGCAACCCGTTCCCTTGGTGCTAGTTGAACGAAAGTTTCTCCACATGCTCAGTTCTGAGAGATAATTGTTGGTGAAAGCGGTCCTTCACCTAGCTTGTAGGGAACACAAAGTTTCTTTTCAATTGCAAACTCCACTCCATACATATATATGCGGAGGTACTAGCCCCAACTCTGTTTTACAGTGAAAACTGCAGGAACTTCAAACCGGCACTAGGAACAAACTGAAAAACCAGAGTAAAAGTTTCCCTGCAAACCGTTACATTGGTGCTAGATGAATGAACGTCTCTCCACAAGCTCAATTGTGAGAGATAATTGTGTGTGAAAGCCGTCCTTCACCTAGCTTGTTGGGAACACAAATTTTCTTTTCAGTTGCAAACTCCACTCCATAAATATATATGGGTAGGTACTAGATCCTACTCGGTTTTACAGTGAAAACTGCAGGAACATCAAAACGGCACTAGGAAACAGACTGAGAAACCAGAGTAAAATTTACTCCTGCAACCCACTCCCTTGGTGCTAGATGAACGAATGTCTCTCCACAAGCTTATTTCTGAGAGATAAGTGTGTGTGAAATCCGTCCTTCACCTAGCTTGTTGGGACACAAATTTTCTTTTCAGTTGCGAACTCCACTCCATATATATATATGGGGAGGTACTAGATCCTACTCGGTTTTACAGTGAAAACTGCAGGAACATCAAAACGGCACTAGGAAACAGACTGAGAAACCCGAGTAAAATTTCTCCTGCAACCCGTTCCCTTTGTGCTAGATGAACGAACGTCTCTCCACATGCTCAGTTCTGAGAGAAAAGTTTGTGTGAAAGCTGTCCTTCACCTAGCTTGTTGGGAACACATAATTTCTTTTAAGTTGCAAACTCCACTCCATAAAAATATATGGGGAGTTACTAGCTCCAAATCTGTTTTACAGTTAAAATTTCAGGAAATTCAAACCGGATCTAGGAAACAGACTGAGAATCCAGAGTAAAAGTTTCCCCTGCAAAATTTTCATTTCGTGCTAGATGAACGAACGTCTCTCCACATGCTCAGTTCTAAGAGATAAGTGTGCGTGAAAGCCGTCCTTCACGTAATTTGTTGGGAACACAAATTTTCTTTTCAGTTGCAAACTCCACTCCATACATATATATGGGGATGTACTAGCTCCAACTCGGTTTTACAGTGAAAACTGCTGGAAATTCAAACGGGCACTAGGAAACAGACTGAGAAACCATAGTAAAGTTTTCTCCTGCAACCCTTTCCCTTGGTGCTAGATGAACGAACGTCTCTCCACATGTTCAGTTCTGAGGTATAATTATGTTTGAAAGCCGTCCTTCAACTATCTACTTGGGAACACAAAGTTTCTTTTCAGTTGCAAACTCCACTCCATACATATATATGGGGAGGTACTAGCTCCAACTCGGTTTTACAGTGAAAACTGCAGGAACATCAAACAGGCACTAGGAAACAGACTGAGAAACCAGAGTAAAAGTTCCCCCTGCAACCCGCTCCCTTTTTGGTAGATGAACGAACGTCTCTCCACATGTTCAGTTCTGTGAGATAAGTGTGTGTGAAATCCGTCCTTCACCTAGCTTGTTGGGAACACAATGCTTATTTTCTGTTGCATACTCCACACCATGCATATATAGGGGGAGGTACTAAATCCAACTCGGTTTTACAGTGAAAACTTCAGAAAATTCCAACCGGCACTAGAAAACAGACTGAGAAACCAGAGTAAAAGTTTCTCCGGCAACCCGTTCCCTTGGTACTAGATGAACGAAAGTCTCTCCACATGTTCAGTTCTGAGAGATAAGTGTGTGTGAAAGCCGTCCTTCACCTAGCTTGTTGGGAACACAAAGTTTCTTTCAGTTGCAAACTCCTCTCCATACATTTATGTGGGGAGGTACTAGCTCCAACTCTCTTTTACAGTGAAAAGTGCAGGAACTTCAAAACGGCACTAGGAAACAGACTGAGAAACCAGAGTAAAAGTTTCTCCTGCAACCCGTTCCCTTGGTGCTTGATGAACGAACGTATCTCCACAAGCTTTGTTCTGAGATATATGTGTGTGTGAAAGCCGTCCTTCACCTAGCTTGTTGGGAACACAAATTTTCTTTTCAGTTGCAAACTACACTCCATACATATATATGCAGCGGTACTAGCTCCAACTGGTTTTTACAGTGAAAACTGCAAGAACATCAAACTGGCAATAGGAATCAGACTGAGACACCAGAGTAAAAGTTTCTCCTGCAACCCGTTCCTTTGGTGCTAGTTGAACGAACGTCTCTCCACATGCTCAGTTCTGAGGGATATATGTGTGAAAGCCTTCCTTCACCTAGCTTGTTGGGAACACAAAGTTTCTTTTCAGTTGCAAACCCCACTCCATTCATATATATGGGGAGGTACTAGCTCCAAATCTGTTTTACAGTGAAAACTGCAGGAACTTCAAACCGGCACTAGGAAACACACTGAGAAACCAGAGTAAAAGTTTCTCCTGCAACCCTTTCCCTTGTTGCTAGATGAACGAACGTATCTACACAAGCTTAGTTCTGAGATAAAAGTGTGTGTGAAAGCCGTCCTTCACCTAGCTTGTTGGGAACACAAAGTTTCTTTTCAGTTGCAAACTACTATCCATACATATATATGGGGAGGTTGTAGCTCCAACAAGGTTTTCCAGTGAAAACTGCAGGAACTTCAAACCGGCACTAGAAAACAGGCTGAGATACCAGAGTAATGTTTCTCCTGCATTCTTTTCCCTTGGTGCTAGATGAACGAACGTCTCTCCACATGCTCAGATCTGAGAGATATGTGTGTGTGAAAGCCGTCCTTCACCTAGAATGGTGGGAACACAAAGTTTGTTTTCAGTTGCAAACTCCACTCCATACATATATAGGGGGAGGTACTAGCTCTAACTCGCTTTTACAGTGAAAATTGCACAAAATTCAAACCGGCACTAGGAAATAGACTGAGAATCCTGAGTAAAAGTATCTCCTGCAACCCGTTTTCTTGGTGCTAGGTGAACGAACTTCTCTCCACATTATCAGTTCTGAGAGATAAGTGTGTGTGAAAACCGTCCTTCAGCTAGCTTGTTGGGAAAACAAAGTTTCTATTCAGTTGCCAACTCCACTCCATACATATAAATTGGGAGGTACAAGCTCCAACTCGGTTTACAGTGAAAACTGCAGAAAATTCAAACCAGCACTAGGAAACAGACTGAGAACCTGAGTAAAAGTTTCACCTTCAACCCGTTCCCTTGGTGCTAGATTAACTAACGTCTATCCACATGCTCAGTTCGTAGAAATAATTGTGGTGAAAGCCGTGCTTCACCTAGCTTGTTGGGAACACAAAGTTTCTTTTCAGTTGCAAACACCACTCCATGCATATATAGTGGGAGGTACTAGATCGTACTCGGTTTTACAGTAAAAACTGCAGGAATTTCAAACCGGCACTAGGAAACAGACTGAGAAACCAAAGTAAAAGATTCTCCTGCAACCCGTTCCTTTGGTGCTAGTTGAACGAACGTCTCTCCTCATACTCAGTTCTGAGAGTTATATGTGTGAAAAACGTCCTTCAAATAGAATGTGGGGAACACAAATTTTCTTTTCAGTTGCAAACTCCACTCCATACATATATATGTGTAGGTACTAGTACCAACTCAGCTTTAAAGTGAAAACTGCAGGAACTTCAAACCGGCACTAGGAAACAGAATGAGAAACCAGAGAAAAGTTTCCCCTGCAACACGTTCACTTCGTGCTAGATGAACGAACGTCTCTCCACATGCTCAGTTCTGAGAGATAATTGTGTGTGAAAGCTGTCCTTCACCTATCTTGTTGGGAACACATAATTTCTTTTAAGTTGCAAACCCCACACCATAAATATATATTGGGAGTTACAAGCTCCAACTCGGTTTTACAGTGAAAAATGCTGGAAATTCAAACCGGCACTAGGAAACAGACTGAGAATCAGTAGTAAAGTTTTCTCCTGCAACACTTTCCCTTGGTGCTAGATGAACGAACGTCTCTCCACATGCTCAGTTCTGAGGTATAATTGTGTTTGAAAGCCGTCCTTCAACTATCTAGTTGGGAACACAAAGTTTCTTTTCAGTTGCAAACTCCACTCCATACATATAAAAGGGGAGGTACTATCTCCAACTCAGTTTTACAGTGAAAACTGCAGGAACTTCAAACCGGCACTAGGAAACAGACTGAGAAACCAGAGTAAAAGTTACTCCTGCAACCCACTCCCTTGGTGCTAGATGAACGAATGTCTCTCCACAAGCTTAGTTCTGAGAGATAAGTGTGTGTGAAAGCCGTACTTCACCTAGCTAGTTGGGAACAAAAATTTTCTTTTCAGTTCCAAACTCCTCTCCATATATATATATGGTGAGGTACTAGCTCCAACTCGGTTTTACAGTGAAAACTGCAGGAACATCAAAACGGCACTAGGAAACAGACTGAGAAACCCGAGTAAAAGTTTCTCCTGCAACCTGTTCCCTTTGTGCTAGATGAACGAATGTCTCTCCACAAGCTTAGTTCTGAGAGATAAGTGTGTGTGAAAGCTGTCCTTCACATATCTTGTTGGGAACACATAATTTCTTTTAAGTTGCAAACCCCACACCATAAATATATATGGGGAGTTACAAGCTCCAACTCGGTTTTACAGTGAAAAATGCTGGAAATTCAAACCGGCACTAGGAAACAGACTGAGAAACAATAGTAAAGTTTTCTCCTGCAACACTTTCCATTGGTGCTAGATGAACGAACGTCTCTCCACATGCTCAGTTCTGAGGTATAATTGTGATTGAAAGCCGTCCTTCACCTATCTAGTTGGAAACACAAAGTTTCTTTTCAGTTGCAAACTCCACTCCATACATATAAAACGGGAGGTACTATCTCCAACTCAGTTTTACAGTGAAAACTGCAGGAACTTCAAACCGGCACTAGGAAACAGACTGAGAAACCAGAGTAAAATTTCTCCTGCAAACCGTTCCTTTCGATATAGATGAACGAACGTCTCTCCACAAGCTTATTTCTGAGAGATAAGTGTGTGTGAAAGCCGTCCTTCAACTAGCTTGTTGGGAACACAAAGTTTCTTTTCAGTTGCAAACTCCACTCCATACATATATAGGGGGAGGTACTAGATCCAACGCGGTTTTACTGTGAAAACTTCAGAAAATTCAAACCGGCACTAGAAAACAGACTGAGAAACAGAGTAAAAGTTTCTCCTGCAACCCGCTCCTTTTTTGTAGATGAATGAACGTCTCTCCATATGTTCAGTTCTGAGAGATAAGTGTGTGTGAATGCCGTCCTTCACCTAGCTTGTTGGGAACACAAAGTTTCTTTTCAGTTGCAAACCCCATTCCATACATTTATTTGGGGAGGTACTAGCTCCAACTCTGTTTTACAGTGAAAAATGCAGGAACTTCAAACCGGCACTAGTAAACAGACTGAGAAACCAGAGTAAAAGTTTCTCCTGCAACCCGTTCCCTTGGTGCTAGATGAACGAACGTATCACCACAAGCTTAGTTCTGATTTATAAATGTGTGTGAAAGCCGTCCTTCACCTAGATTGTTGGGAACACAAATTTCCTTTTCAGTTGCAAACTACACTCCATACATATATATGCGGAGGTACTAGCTCCAACTCGGTTTTACAGAGAAAACTGCAAGAACATCAAACCGGCACTTGGAAACAGACAGAGAAACCAGAGCAAAAGTTTCTCCTGCAACCCGTTCCCATTGTGCTAGATGAACGAACGTCTCTCCACATGCTCAGTTCTGAGAGATAATTGTGTGTGTAAGCTGTACTTCACCTAGAATGTTGGGAACACAAAGATTGTTTTCAGTTGCACACTCCACTCCATACATATATAGGGGGTGGTACTAGCTCCAACTCGGTTTTACAGTGAAAACTGCAGGAACTTCAAACCGTCACTAGGAAACAGACTCAGTAACCAGAGTAAAAGTTTCTCCTGCAACCCGTTTCCTTTGTGCTAGATGAACGAACTTCTCTCCACATGCTTATTTCTGAGAGATTAGTGTGTGTGAAAGCTGTCCTTCACTTAGATTGTTGGGAACACATAATTTCTTTTAAGTTGCAAACTCCATTCCATACATATACATGGGGAGGTACTAGCTAAAACTCGGTTTTACAGTAAAAACTGCAGGTACATCAAACCGGCACAAGGAAAAAGACTGAGAAACCAGAGTAAAAGTTTCCCCTGCAACCCGTTCACTTCGTGCTAGAAGAAAGAACGTCTCTCCTCATGCTCAGCTCTGAGAGATAAGTGTGTCTGAAAGCAGTCCTTCACCTAGCTTGTTGGGAACACAACGTATCTTTTCAGTTGCCAACTCAACTCCATACATATATATGGGTAGGTAGTAGCTCCAACTCGGTTTTCCAGTGAAAACTGCAGGAACTTCAAACCGGCACAAGGAAACAGACTAAGAACCCAGAGTAAAATTTCTCCTGCATCCCGTTCCTTTGGTGCTAGGTGAACGAACGTCTCTCCACATGCTCAGTTCTGAGAGAGAAGTGTGTGTGAAAGCCGTCCTTCACCTAGAATGTTGGGAACACAAAGTTTCTTTTCAGTTGCAAACTCCACTCCATACATATATATAGGTAGGTAGTAGCACCAACTCGGTTTTCCAGTGAAAACTGCAGGAACTTCAAACCGGCACTAGGAAACAGACTGAGAAAACAGAGTAAAAATTTCTACTGCAACCATTTCCCTTGTTGCTAGGTGAATGAAAGCCTCTCCACATGCTCAGTTCTGAGATATAAGTGTGTGTGAAAGCCGTACTTCACCTAGATTTTTGGGAAAATAAAATATCTTTTCAGTTGCAATTTCCACACCATTAATATATATGGGGATGTATTAGCTCCAACTCGCTTTTACAGTGAAAACTGCAGGAAATTCAAAACGGCACAAGGAATCAGACTGAGAAACCAGAATAAAAGTTTCCCTGCAACCCTTTCCCTTGGTGCTAGATGAACGAACGTCTCTCCACATGCTCAGTTCTGAAAGATAAGTGTGTGTGAAAACCGTCCTTCACCAGCTTGTTGGGAAAACATTGCTTATTTTCAGTTGCAAACCCCACTCCATGCATATATAGGGGGAGGTACTAAATCCAACACTGTTTTACAGAGAAAACTGCAGGAAATTCAAAACGGCACTAGGAAACAGACTGAGATATCAGAATGAAAGTTTCCCCTGCAACCGGTTCCCTTGGTGCTAGTTGAACGAACTTCTCTCCACATGCTCAGTTCTGAGAGATATATGTGTGAAAACCATCCTTCACCAAGCTTGTTGGGAACACAAATTTTCTTTTCAGTTGCCAACTCCACTCCATACATATATATGGGGATGTACTAGCTCCAACTCTGTTTTACAGTGAAAACTGCATGAACTTCAAACCGGCACTAGGAAACAGACTGAGAAACCAGAGGAAAATCTACTCCTGCAACTCATTCCCTTGGTGCTAGATGAACGAACGTCTCTCCACAAGCTTAGTTCTGAGAGATAAGTGTGTGTGAATGCCGTCATTCACCTAGCTTGTTGGGAACACAAAGTTTGTTTTCAGTTGCAAACTCCACTCCATACATATATAGGGGGAGGTACTAGCTCTAACTCGCTTTTACAGTGAAAATTGCACAAAATTCAAACCGGCACTAGGAAATAGACTGAGAATCCTGAGTAAAAGTATCTCCTGCAACCCGTTTTCTTGGTGCTAGGTGAACGAACTTCTCTCCACATTATCAGTTCTGAGAGATAAGTGTGTGTGAAAACCGTCCTTCAGCTAGCTTGTTGGGAAAACAAAGTTTCTATTCAGTTGCCAACTCCACTCCATACATATAAATTGGGAGGTACAAGCTCCAACTCGGTTTACAGTGAAAACTGCAGAAAATTCAAACCAGCACTAGGAAACAGACTGAGAACCTGAGTAAAAGTTTCACCTTCAACCCGTTCCCTTGGTGCTAGATTAACTAACGTCTATCCACATGCTCAGTTCGTAGAAATAATTGTGGTGAAAGCCATGCTTCACCTAGCTTGTTGGGAACACAAAGTTTCTTTTCAGTTGCAAACACCACTCCATGCATATATAGTGGGAGGTACTAGATCGTACTCGGTTTTACAGTAAAAACTGCAGGAATTTCAAACCGGCACTAGGAAACAGACTGAGAAACCAAAGTAAAAGATTCTCCTGCAACCCGTTCCTTTGGTGCTAGTTGAACGAACGTCTCTCCTCATACTCAGTTCTGAGAGTTATATGTGTGAAAAACGTCCTTCAAATAGAATGTGGGGAACACAAATTTTCTTTTCAGTTGCAAACTCCACTCCATACATATATATGTGTAGGTACTAGTACCAACTCAGCTTTAAAGTGAAAACTGCAGGAACTTCAAACCGGCACTAGGAAACAGAATGAGAAACCAGAGAAAAGTTTCCCCTGCAACACGTTCACTTCGTGCTAGATGAACGAACGTCTCTCCACATGCTCAGTTCTGAGAGATAATTGTGTGTGAAAGCTGTCCTTCACCTATCTTGTTGGGAACACATAATTTCTTTTAAGTTGCAAACCCCACACCATAAATATATATTGGGAGTTACAAGCTCCAACTCGGTTTTACAGTGAAAAATGCTGGAAATTCAAACCGGCACTAGGAAACAGACTGAGAATCAGTAGTAAAGTTTTCTCCTGCAACACTTTCCCTTGGTGCTAGATGAACGAACGTCTCTCCACATGCTCAGTTCTGAGGTATAATTGTGTTTGAAAGCCGTCCTTCAACTATCTAGTTGGGAACACAAAGTTTCTTTTCAGTTGCAAACTCCACTCCATACATATAAAAGGGGAGGTACTATCTCCAACTCAGTTTTACAGTGAAAACTGCAGGAACTTCAAACCGGCACTAGGAAACAGACTGAGAAACCAGAGTAAAAGTTACTCCTGCAACCCACTCCCTAGGTGCTAGATGAACGAATGTCTCTCCACAAGCTTAGTTCTGAGAGATAAGTGTGTGTGAAAGCCGTACTTCACCTAGCTAGTTGGGAACAAAAATTTTCTTTTCAGTTCCAAACTCCTCTCCATATATATATATGGTGAGGTACTAGCTCCAACTCGGTTTTACAGTGAAAACTGCAGGAACATCAAAACGGCACTAGGAAACAGACTGAGAAACCCGAGTAAAAGTTTCTCCTGCAACCTGTTCCCTTTGTGCTAGATGAACGAATGTCTCTCCACAAGCTTAGTTCTGAGAGATAAGTGTGTGTGAAAGCTGTCCTTCACATATCTTGTTGGGAACACATAATTTCTTTTAAGTTGCAAACCCCACACCATAAATATATATGGGGAGTTACAAGCTCCAACTCGGTTTTACAGTGAAAAATGCTGGAAATTCAAACCGGCACTAGGAAACAGACTGAGAAATAATAGTAAAGTTTTCTCCTGTAACACTTTCCATTGGTGCTAGATGAACGAACGTCTCTCCACATGCTCAGTTCTGAGGTATAATTGTGATTGAAAGCCGTCCTTCACCTATCTAGTTGGAAACACAAAGTTTCTTTTCAGTTGCAAACTCCACTCCATACATATAAAACGGGAGGTACTATCTCCAACTCAGTTTTACAGTGAAAACTGCAGGAACTTCAAACCGGCACTAGGAAACAGACTGAGAAACCAGAGTAAAATTTCTCCTGCATCCCGTTCCTTTCGATATAGATGAACGAACGTCTCTCCACATGCTCAGTTCTGAGAGAGAAGTGTGTGTGAAAGCCATCCTTCACCTAGAATGTTGGGAACACAAAGTTTCTTTTCAGTTGCAAACTCCACTCCATACATATATATAGGTAGGTAGTAGCACCAACTCGGTTTTCCAGTGAAAACTGCAGGAACTTCAAACCGGCACTAGGAAACAGACTGAGAAAACAGAGTAAAAATTTCTACTGCAACCATTTCCCTTGTTGCTAGGTGAATGAAAGCCTCTCCACATGCTCAGTTCTGAGATATAAGTGTGTGTGAAAGCCGTACTTCACCTAGATTTTTGGGAAAATAAAATATCTTTTCAGTTGCAAATTCCACACCATTAATATATATGGGGATGTACTAGCTCCAACTCGCTTTTACAGTGAAAACTGCAGGAAATTCAAAACGGCACAAGGAATCAGACTGAGAAACCAGAATAAAAGTTTCCCTGCAACCCTTTCCCTTGGTGCTAGATGAACGAACGTCTCTCCACATGCTCAGTTCTGAAAGATAAGTGTGTGTGAAAACCGTCCTTCACCAGCTTGTTGGGAAAACATTGCTTATTTTCAGTTGCAAACCCCACTCCATGCATATATAGGGGGAGGTACTAAATC
This sequence comes from Camelus ferus, assembly GCF_009834535.1. Lineage (NCBI taxonomy): Eukaryota > Metazoa > Chordata > Mammalia > Artiodactyla > Camelidae > Camelus > Camelus ferus. The sequence continues at coordinate 296,707 of NW_022589664.1, read as the reverse complement.
CAACACTGTTTTACAGAGAAAACTGCAGGAAATTCAAAACGGCACTAGGAAACAGACTGAGATATCAGAATAAAAGTTTCCCCTGCAACCGGTTCCCTTGGTGCTAGTTGAACGAACTTCTCTCCACATGCTCAGTTCTGAGAGATATATGTGTGAAAACCATCCTTCACCAAGCTTGTTGGGAACACAAATTTTCTTTTCAGTTGCCAACTCCACTCCATACATATATATGGGGATGTACTAGCTCCAACTCTGTTTTACAGTGAAAACTGCATGAACTTCAAACCGGCACTAGGAAACAGACTGAGAAACCAGAGGAAAATCTACTCCTGCAACTCATTCCCTTGGTGCTAGATGAACGAACGTCTCTCCACAAGCTTAGTTCTGAGAGATAAGTGTGTGTGAATGCCGTCATTCACCTAGCTTGTTGGGAACACAATGTTTCTTTTCAGTTTCAAACTCCACTCCATACATATATATGGGGTGGTACTAGCTCCAACACAGTTTTACAGTGAAAACTGCAGAAACATCAAAACGGCACTAGGAAAAAGACTGAAAAACCAGAGTAAAAGCTTGTCCGGCAAACCGTTCCCTTTGTGCTAGATGAACGAAAGTCTCTCCACATGCTAAGGTCTGAGAGATAAGTGTGTGTGAAAGCTGTACTTCACGTAGCTTGTTGGGAACACAACATTTCTTTTAAGTTGCAAACTCCACTCCATACATATATATGGGGAGGTACTAGCTCCAACTCGGTGAAAACTGCAGGAACATCAAACCGGCTCTAGGAAAATGACTGAGAACCCAGAGTCAAAGTTTCTCCTTCAACCCGTTCCCTTGGTGCTATGTGAACGAACGTCCCTCCACATGCTCAGTTCTGAGAGATAAGTGTGTGTGAAAGCCGTCCTTCACCTAGAATGTTGGGAACACAAAGTTTCTTTTCAGTTGCAAACTCCAATCCATACATATATATAGGTAGGTACTATCACCTACTCGGTTTTCCAGTGAAAACTGCAGGAAATTCAAACCGGCACTATGAAACAGACTGAGAAACCAGAGTAAAAATTTCTCCTGCAACCCGTTCCCTTGTTGCTAGGTGAATGAAAGTCTCTCCACATTCTCAGTTCTGAGAGATAAGTGTGTATGAAAGCCGTCCTTCACCTAGCTTGTTGGGAAAATAAAGTATCTTTTCAGTTGTAAACTCCACTCAATAAATATATATGGGTAGGTACTATCTCCAACTCGGTTTTACAGTGAAAACTGCAAAATTCAAAACGGCACTAGGAAACAGAATGAGACAACAGAATAAAAGTTTCTCCTGCAAAACGTTCCCTTGGTGCTAGATGAACGAACGTCTCTCCACATGCTCAGGTCTGAGAGATATTTGTGTGAAAACCGTCCTTCACCTAGGTTGTTGGGAACACAAATTTTCTTTTCATTTGCCAACTCCACTCCATACATATATATGGGGAGGTACTAGCTCCAACTTGGTTTTACAGTGAAAACTGCCTTAATTTCAAACCGGCACTAGGAAACAGACTGAGAAACCAGATCAAAATTTACCCCTGCAACCCATTCCCTTGGTGCTAGATGAATGAACGTCTCTCCAAAATCTTAGTTCTGAGAGATAATTGTGTGTGAAAGCCGTCCTTCACATACCTTGTTTGGAACACAAAGTTTCTCTTCAGTTGCAAACTCCACTCCATACATATATATAGGTTGGTAGTAACTCTAACTCGGTTTTCCAGTGAAAATTGCAGGAACATCAAATCGGCACTAGGAAACAGACTGAGAAACCAGAGTAAAATTTTCCCCTGCAACCCGTTCACTTCGTGCTAGATGAACGAACGTCTCTCCACATGCTCAGTTCTGTGAGAAAATTGTGTTTGAAAGCCGTCCTTCACCTAGCTTGTTGGGAACACAAAGTTTCTTTTCAGTTGCAAACTCCACTTCATACATATATATGGGTAGGTAGTAGCTCCTACTCGGTTTTCCAGTGAAAACTGCAGGAAGTTCAAACCGGCTCTAGGAAACAGAATGAGAACCCAGAGTAAAAGTTTCTCCTGCAACCCGTTCCCTTGTTTCTAGGTGAACGAACGTCTCTCCACATGCTCAGTTCTGAGAGATAAGTGTGTGTGAAACCCGTCCTTCACCTAGAATGTTGGGAACACAAAGTTTCTTTTCAGTTGCAAACTCCACTCCATACTTATATATTGGTAGGTAGTAGCACCAACTAGGTTTTCCAGTGAAATCTGCAGGAACTTCAAACAGGCACTAGGAAACAGACTGAGAAACCAGAGTAAACGTTTCTCCTGCAACCCTTTCCCTGGGTGCTAGATGAACGAACGTCTCTCCACATGCTCAGTTCTGAGAGATAAGTGTGTCTGAAAGCCGTTCTTCACCTAGCTTGTTGGGAACACAATGCTTATTTTCAGTTGCAAACTCCTCTCCATGAATATATAGGGGGAGGTATTAGATCAAACTCGGTTTTACAGGGAAAACTGCAGGAACTTCAAACCGGCACTAGGAAACAGACTGAGAATCCAGAGTAATAGTTTGTCCGGCAAACCGTTCCTTTTGTGCTAGATGAACGAAAGTCTCTCCACATGCTCAGATATGAGAGATAAGTGTGTGTGAAAGCTGTCCTTCAGCTAGCTTGTTGGGAACACAATATTTCTTTTAAGTTGCAAACTCCACTCCATCCATATATATGGGGAGGTACTAGCTCCAACTCGGTTTACAGTGAAAACTGCAGGAACATCAAAACGGCACTAGGAAACAGACTGAGAACCCAGAGAAAAAGTTTCTCCTGCAAACCGTTCCCTTGGTGCTAGGTGAACGAACGTCCCTCCACGTGCTCAGTTCTGAGAGATAATTGTTTGTGAAAGCCGTCCTTCAACTAGAATGTTTGGAACACTAAGTTTCTTTTCAGTTGCAAACCCACTCCATACATATATATAGGTAGGTACTAGCACCAACTCGGATTTTCCAATGAAAACTGCAGGAAGTTCAAACAGGCACTAGGAAAGAGACTGAGAACCCAGAGTTAAAGTTTCTCCTGCAACCCGTTCTCTTGTTGCAAGGTGAATGGAAGTCTCTCCACATGCTCAGTTCTGAGAGTTAAATGTGTGTGAAAGCCTTACTTCACCTAGCTTGTTGGGAAAATAAAGTATCTTTTCAGTTGCAAACTCCATTCCATAAATATATATGGGTAGGTACGAGCTCCAAATTGGTTTTACAGGGAAAACTGCAGGAAATTCAAAACGGCACTAGGAAACAGACTGAGAATCCAGAGTAAAAGTTTGTCCTGCAACCCGTACCCTTGTTGCTAGATGAACGAACGTCTCTCCACATGCTCAGTTCTGAGTGATATGTGTGTGTTAAAGCCGTCCTTCACCTAGCTTGTTGGGAACACAATGTTTATTTTCAGTTGCAAACTCCACTCCATGCATATATAGTGGGAGGTACTAGATCAAACTCGGTTTTACAGTGAAAACTGCAGGAATTTCAAACCGGCACTAGGAAACAGACTGAGAAACAAGAGTAAAACTTTCACATGCACCCGTTACCTTGGTGCTAGGTGAATGAACGTCTCTCCACATACTAAGTTCTGAGAGATAAGTGTGTGTGAAAGCAGTCCTTCACCTAGCTTGTTGGGATAATAAAGTTACTTCTCAGTTGCAAACTCCAATCCATACATATATGTGGGGAGGTACTAGCTCCAAATCGGATTTACAGTGAAAATTGCAGGAAATTCAAACGGGCACTAGGAAACAGACTGAGAAACCAGAGTAAAGTTTCTCCTGCAACCCGTTCCCTTATTGCTAGATGAACAAACGTCTATCCACATGCTCAGTTCTGAGAGATTAGTGTGTGTTAAAGACGTCCTTCACCTAACTTGTTGGAATCACAATGCTTATTTTCATTTGCAAACTCCACTCCATGCATATATAGGGGGTGGTACTAGATCCAACTCTGTTTTACAGTGAAATCTGTAGGAAATTCAAAACGGCACTAGGATACAGACTGAGAAACCAGAGTAAAAATTTCCCCTGACACCCGTTACCTTGGTGCTAGTTGATCGAACGTCTCTCCACATGCTCAGTTCTGAGTGATATATGTGTGAAAACCGTCCTTCAACTAGCTTGTTGAGAACACAAATTTTCTTTTCAGTTGCCAACTCCACTCCATACATATATATGGGGAGGTACTAGATCCAACTCGGTTTTACAATTAAAACTGCAGGAACTTCAAACCGGCTCTAGGAAAAAGACTGAGAACCCAGAGTATAAGTTTCCCCTGCAAACCGTTCCCTTGGTGCTAGTTGAATGAACGTCTCTCCACATGCTCAGTTCTGAGAGATAAGTGTGTGTGAAAGCCGTCTTTCACATAGAATTTTGGGAACACAAAGTTTCTTTTCAGTTGCAAATTCCACTCCATACATATATATAGGTAGGTAATAGCACCAACTCGGTTTCCAGTGAGAACTGCAGGAACTTCAAAACGGCACTAGGAAACAGACTGAGAAACCAGAGTAAAAGTTTCTCCTGCAACCCGTTCCCTTGTTGCTAGGTGAATGAAAGTCTCTCCACATGCTCAGTTCTGAGAGATATGTGTGTGTGAAAGCCATCCTTCACCTAGTTTGTTGGGAAAATAAAGTATCTTTACAGTTGCAAAATCCACTCCATAAAAATATATGGGGAGGTACTAGCTCCAACTCGGTTTTACAGTGATAATTGCAGGAAATTCAAAACGGCACTAGGAAACAGTCTGAGAAACCAGAGTAAAAGTTTCTCCTGCAATCTTTTCCACTGGTGCTAGATGAACGAACGTCTGTCCACATGCTCAGGTCTGAGAAATAAGTGTGTCTGAAAGCCGTCCTTCACCTAACTTGTTAGGAACACAATGCTTATTTTAATTTGCTAACTCCACTCCATGCATATATAGGGGGAAATACTAGATGAAAATCAGTTTTACAGTGAAAACTGCAGGAACTTCAAACCGGCACTAGGAAACAGACTGAGAAACCAGAGTAAAAGTTTCTCTTGCAACCCATTACCTTGGTGCTAGGTGAATGAACGTCTATCCACATGCTCACTTCTGAGAGAAAAGTGTGTGTGAAAGCCGTCCTTCACCTAGCTTGTTGGGAAAATAAAGTTTCTTTTCAGTTGCAAACTCCAATCCATACATATATATGGGGAGGTACTATCTCCAACTTGGTTTTACAGTGAAAACTGCAGGAAATTCAAACCGGCACTAGGAAACAGACTGAGAAACCAGAGTAAAAGTTTCTCCTGCAACCCGTTCCCTTGGTGCTAGATGAACGAACGTCTCTCCACATGCTCAGTTCTGAGAGATAAGTGTGTGTGAAAGCCGTCCTTCACCTAGCTTGTTGGGAACACAATGCTTATTTTCAGTTGCAAACTCCACTCCATGCATATATAGGGGGAGGTACTAGATCCAACTCGGTTTTACAGTGAAAACTGCAGGAAATTCAAACCGGCACTAGGAAACAGACTGAGAAACCAGAGTAAAAGTTTCTCCTGCAACCCGTTCCCTTGTTTCTAGGTGAACGAACGCCGCTCCAAATGCTCAGTTTTGAGAGATAAGTGTGTGTGAAACCCGTCCTTCACCTAGAATGTTGGGAACACAAAGTTTCTTTTCAGTTGCAAACCCACTCCATATATATATATAGGTAGGTACAAGCACCAACTCGATTTTCCAATGAAAACTGCAGGAATTTCAAACCGGCACTAGGAAACAGATTGAGAACCCAGAGTAAAAGTTTCTACTGCAACCCGTTCCCTTGGTGCTAGGTGAACGAACGTCTCTCCACATGCACAGTTCTGAGAGATAAGTGTATGTGAAAGCCGTCCTTCACCTAGAATGTTGGGAACACAAAGTTTCTTTTCAGTTGCAAACCCACTCCATATATATATATAGGTAGGTACAAGCACCAACTCGGTTTTCCAATGAAAACTGCAGGAATTTCAAACCGGCACTAGGAAACAGACTGAGAAACCAGAAAAAAAGTTTCTACTGCAACCCATTCCCTTGTTGCAAGGTGAATGAAAGTCTCTCCACATGCTCAGTTCTGAGAGTTAAGTGAGTGTGAAAGCCGTCCTTCACCTAGCTTGTTGGGAACACAATGCTTATTTTCAGTTGCAATTTCCACTCCATGAATATATATAGGGGGAGGTACTAGATCAAACTCGGTTTTACAGTGAAAACTGCAGGAAATTCAAACCGGCACTAGGAAAGAGTCTGAGAAACCAGAGTAAAAGTTTCCCCTGCAACCCTTTCCCTTGGTGCTAGTTGAACGAACGTCTCTCCACATGCTCAGTTCTGAGAGGTATTTGTGAAAACCGTCCTTCACCTAGCTTGTTGGGAACACAAATTTTCTTTTCAGTTGCCAAATCCACTCCATACATATATATGGGGAAGTACTAGCTCCAACTCTGTTTTACAGTGAAAACTGCAGGAATTTCAAACCGGTACTAGAAAACATACTGAGAAACCAGATTAAAATTTACACCTGCAACCCATTCCTTTGGTGCTAGATGAACGAACGTCTCTCCACAAGCTTATATCTGAGAGATAAGTGTGTGTGAAAGCTGTCCTTCACCTAGCTTGTTGGGAACACAAAATTTCTTTTAAGTTGCAAACTCCACTCCATACATATATATGGGGAGGTACTAGCTCCAACACGGTTTTACAGTGAAAACTGCAGGAACATAAAACGGGCATTAGGAAACAGACTGAGAAACCAGAGTAAAATTTTCCCCTGCAACCCGTTCACTTCGTCCTAGATGAACGAACGTCTCTCCACATGCTCATTTCTGAGAGATAAGTGTGTGTGAAAGCCGTGATTCAACTAGTTTGTTGGGAACACAAAGTTTCTTTTCAGTTGCAAACTCTACTTCATACATATATATGGGTAGTTACTAGCTCCAACTCGGTTTTCCAGTGAAAATTGCAGGAACTTCAAACCGGCTCTAGGAAACAGAATGGGAACCCAGAGTAAAAGTTTTTCCTGCAACCCGTTCCCTTGGTTCTATGTGAACGAACGTCTCTCCACATGCTCAGTTCTGAGAGATAAGTGTGTGTGAAAGCCGTCCTTCACCTAGAATGTTGGGAACACAAAGTTTCTTTTCAGTTGCAAACTCCGCTCCATACATATATATTGGTAGGTAGTAGCACCAACTAGGTTTCCAGTGAAATCTGCTGGAATTTCAAACCGGCACTAGGAAACAGACTGAGAAACCAGAGTAAATGTTTCCCCTGCAACCCGTTCCCTGGGTGCTAGATGAACGAACGTCTCTCCACATGCTCAGTTCTGAGAGATAAGTGTGTCTGGAAGCCGTGCTTCACCTAGCTTGTTGGGAACACAATGCTTATTTTCAGTTGCAAACTCCACTCCATGCATATATAGGGGGAGGTATTAGATCAAACTCGGTTTTAGAGGGAAAACTGCAGGAACTTCAAACCGGCACTAGGAAACAGACTGAGAAACCAGAATAAAAGTTTCCCCTGGAAACCGTTCCCTTGGTCCTAGTAGAACGAACGTCTCTCCACATGCTCAGTTCTGAGAAAAAATTGTGTGTGAAAGTTGTCCTTCACCTAGCTTGTTGGGAACACAAAATTTCTTTTAAGTTGCAAACTCCACTCCATACATATATATGGGGATGTACTAGCTCCAACTCGGTTATACAGTGAAAACTGCAGGAACATCAAACCGGCTCTAGGAATCAGACTGAGAACCCAGAGTAAAAGATTCAACTGCAACCCAACCCCTTGGTGCTAGGTGAACGAACGTCTCTCCACATGCTCAGTTCTGAGAGATAAGTGTGTGTGAAAGCCGTCCTTCACCTAGCTTGTTGGGAACACAAAGTTTCTTTTCAGTTGCAAACTCCATTCCATACATATATATGGGGAGGTACTAGCTCCAACTCGGTTTTACAGTGAAAACTGCAGGAATTTCCAACCGGCACAAGGAAACACACTGAGAAACCAGAGTAATAGTTTCTTCGGCAACACGTTCTTTAGGTGCTAGATGAACGAACGTATCTCCACAGGCTTAGTTCTGAGATATAATGTGTGTGAAAGCCGTCCTTCACCTATCTTGTTGGGAACACAAATTTTCTTTTCAGTTGCAAAATCCACTCCATACATATATATGGGTAGGTACTAGCTCCAACTCGGTTTAACAGTGAAAACTGCAAGTACATCAAACCAGCACTAGGAAACAGACTGAGAAACCAGAGAAAAAGTTTCTCCTGCAACCCGTTCCATTTGCGCTAGATAAACGAACGTCTATCCACATGCTCAGTTCTAAGAGATAAGTGTGTGTGAAAGCCGTAATTCACCAAGCTTTTTGGAAACACAAAGTTTCTTTTCAGTTGCAAACTCCAATCCATACATATATATGGGGAGGTAGTAGCTCCAACTCAGTTTTCCAGTGAAAATTGCAGGAACTTCAAACCGGCACTAGGAAACAGGCTGAGATACCAGAGTAAAAGTTTCTTCTGCAACACGTTCCCTTGGTGCTAGTTGAACGAACGTCTCTCCACATGCTCAGTTCAGAGAGATAAGTGTGTGTGAAAGCCGTACTTCACCTAGCTTGTTGGGAACACAAAGTTTCCATTCAGTTGCAAACTCCACTCCATAAATATATAGGGGGAGGTACAAGCTCCAACACGGTTTTACAGAGAAAACTGGAGGAACTTCAAACCGGCACTTGGAATCAGAATGAGAAACCAGAGTAAAAGTTTCTCCTACAACCCGTTCCCTTGGTGCTAGGTGAACGAACGTCTCTCCAGATGCTCAGTACTGAGAGATAAGTGTGTGTGAAAGCCGTCCTTCAACTAGCTTGTTGGGAACAAAAAGTTTCTTTTCAGTTGCCAACTCCATTGCATACATATATATGGGGAGGTACAAGCACCAACTCGGTTTTACAGTGAAAACTGCAGGAACTTCAAACCGGCACTAGGAAACAGACTGAGAAACCAGAGTAATAGTTTCTCGTGCAACCCGTTAACTTGGTGCTAGGTGAACGAAGGTCTCTCCACATGCTCAGTTCTCAGAGATAAATGTGTGTGAAAGCCGTCCTTCACCTAGCTTGTTGGGAACACAAAGTTTCTTTTCAGTTGCAAACTCCACTCCATACATATATATGGGGAGGTACTAGCTCCAACTCTGTTTTATAGTGAAAACTGCAGGAAATTAAAACCGGCAATAGGAAAAAGACTGAGAAACCAGAGTTAAAGTTGCCCCAGCAACCCGTTCCCTTGGTGCTAGATGAACGAACGTCTCTCCACATGCTCAGTTCTGAGAGATAAGTGTGTGTGAAAGCCGACCTACAACTAACTTGTTGGGAACACAAACTTTCTTTTCAGTTGCAAACTCCACTCCATACATATATATTGGTAGGTACTAGCTCCAACTCGGTTTTATAGTGAAAATTGCAGGAACTTCAAACCGGCACTAGGAAACAGACTGAGAAACCAGAGTTAAAGTTTCTCCTGCAAACAGTTCCCTTGGAGCTAGATGAACGAACGTCTCTCCACATGCTCAGTTTTGAGAGATAAGTGTGTGTGAAAGCTGTCCTTCACCTAGCTTGTTGGGAACACAAAGTTTCTTTTAAATTGCAAACTCCACTCCATATATATATATGGGGAAGTACTAGCTCCAACTCGGTTTTAAAGTGAAAAATGAAGGAACATCAAACCGGCACTAGGAAACAGACTGAGAAACCAGAGTAAAAGTTTCCCCTGCAGACCGTTCACTTTGTGCTAGATGAACGAAAGTTTCTCCACATGCTCAGTTCTGAGAAATAAGTGTGTGTGAAAGCCGTTCTTCACCTAGATTGTTGGGAACACAAAGTTCCTTTTCAGTTGCAAATTCCGCTCCAAAAATATATATGGGGAGGTACTAGCACCAAATCTGTTTTACAGTGAAAACTGCAGGAAATACAAACCGGCACTAGGAAACAGACTGAGAAACCAGAGTAAAAGTTTCTCTTGCAAACCGTTCCCTTGGTGCTAGGTGAATGAACGTCTCTCCACATGCTCAGTTCTGAGAGAAAAGTGTGTGTGAAATCCGAACTTCACCTAGCTTGTTGGGAAAATAAAGTTTCTTTTCAGGTGCAAACTCCACTCCATACATATATATGAGGAGGTAATAGCCCCAAATCGGTTTTAGAGTGAAAACTGCAGGAAATTCAAACCGGCACTTGGAAACAGACTGAGAAACCAGAGTAATAGTTTCTCCTGCAAACCGTTCCCTTGGTGCTAGATGAACAAAAGTCTCTCCACATGATCAGTTCTCAGAGATAAGTGTGTGTGAAAGCCTCCCTTCAACTAGCTTGTTGGGAACACAATGCTTATTTTCAGTTGCAAAATCCACTCCATGCATATATAGGGGGAGGTACTAGATCCAACTCGGTTTTACAGTGAAAACTGCAGGAACTACAAACCGGCACTAGGAAACAGACTGAGAAACCAGAGTAAAAGTTTCTCCTGCAACCCGTTCCCTTGGTGCTAGATGAACGAACGTCTCTCCACATGCTCAGTTCTGAGAGATAAGTGTGTGTGAAAGCCGTCCTTCACCTAGCTTGTTGGGAACACAAAGTTTATTTTCAGTTGCAAACTCCTATCCATGCATATATAGGGGGAGGTACAAGCTCCAACTCGGTTTTACAGTGAAAACTGCAGGAACTTCAAAACGGCACTAGGAAACAGACTGAGAAACCAGACTAAAAGTTTCTCCTGCAACCCGTTCCCTTGCTACTAGGTGAAAGAATGTCTCTCCACATGCTCAGTTCTGAGAGATAAGTGTGTGTGAAAGCCGAACTTCACCTAGCTTGTTGGGAAAATAAAGTTTCTTTTCAGGTGCAAACTCCACTCCATACATATATATGGGGAGGTTCTAGCTCCAACTCAGTTTAAAGTGAAAAGTGCAGGAAATTCAAACCGGCACTAGGAAACAGATTGAGAACCCAGAGTAAATGTTTCTCCTGCAACCCGTTCCGTTGGTGCTAGATGAACAAACGTCTCTCCACATGCTCAGTTCTGAGAGATAAGTGTGTGTGAAAGCCGTCCTTCACCTAGAATCTTGGGAACACAAAGTTTCTTTTCAGGTGCCAACTCCACTCCATAAATATATATGGGGAAGTAATAGCACCAACTCTGTTTTGCAGTGAAAACTGCAGGAAATTCAAACCGGCACAAGGAAACAGACTGAGAAAGCAGAGTAAAAATTTCTCCTGCAACCCGTTCCCTTGGTGCTAGATGAACGAACGTCTCTCCACATGCTCAGTTCTGAGAGATAAGTGTGTGTGAATGCCTTCCTTCACCTAGCTTGATGGGAACCCAAAGTTTTTTTCGGTTGCAAACTCCACTCCATAGATATATATGGGGAGGTTCTTACTCCAACTCGGTTTTCCAGTGAAAACTGCAGAAATTCAAAACGGCACTAGGAAAGAGACTGAGAACCCAGAGTAAATGTTTCTCCTGCAATCCGTTCCCTTGGTGCTAGGTGAACGATCGTCTCTCCACATGCTCAGTTCTGAGAAATAATTGTGTGTGAAAGCCGTCCTTCACCTAGCTTGTTGGGAACACAAAGTTTCTTTTCAGTTGCAAACTCCATTCCATACATATATATGGGGAGGTACTAGCTCCAACTCGGTTTTACAGTGAAAACTGCAGGAATTTCCAACCGGCACAAGGAAACACACTGAGAAACCAGAGTAATAGTTTCTTCGGCAACACGTTCTTTAGGTGCTAGATGAACGAACGTATCTCCACAGGCTTAGTTCTGAGATATAATGTGTGTGAAAGCCGTCCTTCACCTATCTTGTTGGGAACACAAATTTTCTTTTCAGTTGCAAAATCCACTCCATACATATATATGGGTAGGTACTAGCTCCAACTCGGTTTAACAGTGAAAACTGCAAGTACATCAAACCAGCACTAGGAAACAGACTGAGAAACCAGAGAAAAAGTTTCTCCTGCAACCCGTTCCATTTGCGCTAGATAAACGAACGTCTATCCACATGCTCAGTTCTAAGAGATAAGTGTGTGTGAAAGCCGTAATTCACCAAGCTTTTTGGAAACACAAAGTTTCTTTTCAGTTGCAAACTCCAATCCATACATATATATGGGGAGGTAGTAGCTCCAACTCAGTTTTCCAGTGAAAATTGCAGGAACTTCAAACCGGCACTAGGAAACAGGCTGAGATACCAGAGTAAAAGTTTCTTCTGCAACACGTTCCCTTGGTGCTAGTTGAACGAACGTCTCTCCACATGCTCAGTTCAGAGAGATAAGTGTGTGTGAAAGCCGTACTTCACCTAGCTTGTTGGGAACACAAAGTTTCCATTCAGTTGCAAACTCCACTCCATAAATATATAGGGGGAGGTACAAGCTCCAACACGGTTTTACAGAGAAAACTGGAGGAACTTCAAACCGGCACTTGGAATCAGAATGAGAAACCAGAGTAAAAGTTTCTCCTACAACCCGTTCCCTTGGTGCTAGGTGAACGAACGTCTCTCCAGATGCTCAGTACTGAGAGATAAGTGTGTGTGAAAGCCGTCCTTCAACTAGCTTGTTGGGAACAAAAAGTTTCTTTTCAGTTGCCAACTCCATTGCATACATATATATGGGGAGGTACAAGCACCAACTCGGTTTTACAGTGAAAACTGCAGGAACTTCAAACCGGCACTAGGAAACAGACTGAGAAACCAGAGTAATAGTTTCTCGTGCAACCCGTTAACTTGGTGCTAGGTGAACGAAGGTCTCTCCACATGCTCAGTTCTCAGAGATAAATGTGTGTGAAAGCCGTCCTTCACCTAGCTTGTTGGGAACACAAAGTTTCTTTTCAGTTGCAAACTCCACTCCATACATATATATGGGGAGGTACTAGCTCCAACTCTGTTTTATAGTGAAAACTGCAGGAAATTAAAACCGGCAATAGGAAAAAGACTGAGAAACCAGAGTTAAAGTTGCCCCAGCAACCCGTTCCCTTGGTGCTAGATGAACGAACGTCTCTCCACATGCTCAGTTCTGAGAGATAAGTGTGTGTGAAAGCCGACCTACAACTAGCTTGTTGGGAACACAAACTTTCTTTTCAGTTGCAAACTCCACTCCATACATATATATTGGTAGGTACTAGCTCCAACTCGGTTTTATAGTGAAAATTGCAGGAACTTCAAACCGGCACTAGGAAACAGACTGAGAAACCAGAGTTAAAGTTTCTCCTGCAAACAGTTCCCTTGGAGCTAGATGAACGAACGTCTCTCCACATGCTCAGTTTTGAGAGATAAGTGTGTGTGAAAGCTGTCCTTCACCTAGCTTGTTGGGAACACAAAGTTTCTTTTAAATTGCAAACTCCACTCCATATATATATATGGGGAAGTACTAGCTCCAACTCGGTTTTAAAGTGAAAAATGAAGGAACATCAAACCGGCACTAGGAAACAGACTGAGAAACCAGAGTAAAAGTTTCCCCTGCAGACCGTTCACTTTGTGCTAGATGAACGAAAGTTTCTCCACATGCTCAGTTCTGAGAAATAAGTGTGTGTGAAAGCCGTTCTTCACCTAGATTGTTGGGAACACAAAGTTTCTTTTCAGTTGCAAATTCCGCTCCAAAAATATATATGGGGAGGTACTAGCACCAAATCTGTTTTACAGTGAAAACTGCAGGAAATACAAACCGGCACTAGGAAACAGACTGAGAAACCAGAGTAAAAGTTTCTCTTGCAAACCGTTCCCTTGGTGCTAGGTGAATGAACGTCTCTCCACATGCTCAGTTCTGAGAGAAAAGTGTGTGTGAAATCCGAACTTCACCTAGCTTGTTGGGAAAATAAAGTTTCTTTTCAGGTGCAAACTCCACTCCATACATATATATGAGGAGGTAATAGCTCCAAATCGGTTTTAGAGTGAAAACTGCAGGAAATTCAAACCGGCACTTGGAAACAGACTGAGAAACCAGAGTAATAGTTTCTCCTGCAAACCGTTCCCTTGGTGCTAGATGAACGAACGTCTCTCCACATGATCAGTTCTCAGAGATAAGTGTGTGTGAAAGCCTCCCTTCAACTAGCTTGTTGGGAACACAATGCTTATTTTCAGTTGCAAAATCCACTCCATGCATATATAGGGGGAGGTACTAGATCCAACTCGGTTTTACAGTGAAAACTGCAGGAACTACAAACCGGCACTAGGAAACAGACTGAGAAACCAGAGTAAAAGTTTCTCCTGCAACCCGTTCCCTTGGTGCTAGATGAACGAACGTCTCTCCACATGCTCAGTTCTGAGAGATAAGTGTGTGTGAAAGCCGTCCTACACCTAGCTTGTTGTGAACACAAAGTTTATTTTCAGTTGCAAACTCCTATCCATGCATATATAGGGGGAGGTACAAGCTCCAACTCGGTTTTACAGTGAAAACTGCAGGAACTTCAAAACGGCACTAGGAAACAGACTGAGAAACCAGACTAAAAGTTTCTCCTGCAACCCGTTCCCTTGCTACTAGGTGAAAGAATGTCTCTCCACATGCTCAGTTCTGAGAGATAAGTGTGTGTGAAAGCCGAACTTCACCTAGCTTGTTGGGAAAATAAAGTTCCTTTTCAGGTGCAAACTCCACTCCATACATATATATGGGGAGGTTCTAGCTCCAACTCAGTTTAAAGTGAAAAGTGCAGGAAATTCAAACCGGCACTAGGAAACAGATTGAGAACCCAGAGTAAATGTTTCTCCTGCAACCCGTTCCGTTGGTGCTAGATGAACAAACGTCTCTCCACATGCTCAGTTCTGACAGATAAGTGTGTGTGAAAGCCGTCCTTCACCTAGCTTGTTGGGAACACAAATTTTCTTTTCAGTTGCAAACACCACTCCATGCATATATAGGGGGAGGTACAAGATCCAAATCGCTTTTACAGTGAAAAATGCAGGAAATTCAAACCGGGACTAGGAAACAGACTGAGAAACCAGAGTAAAAGTTTCCCCTGCAAACTGTTCCCTTGGTGCTAGGTGAACGATCGTCTCTCCACATGCTCAATTTTGAGAGATAAGTGTGTGTGAAAGCCGTCCTTCACCTAGAATCTTGGGAACACAAAGATTCTTTTCAGTTGCCAACTCCGCTCCATAAATATATATGGGGAAGTAATAGCACCAACTCGGTTTTGCAGTGAAAACTGCAGGAAATTCAAACCGGCACAAGGAAACAGACTGAGAAAGCAGAGTAAAAATTTCTCCTGCAACCCGTTCCCTTGGTGCTAGATGAACGAACGTCTCTCCACATGCTCAGTTCTGAGAGATAAGTGTGTGTGAATGCCTTCCTTCACCTAGCTTGATGGGAACCCAAAGTTTTTTTCGGTTGCAAACTCCACTCCATAGATATATATGGGGAGGTTCTTACTCCAACTCGGTTTTCCAGTGAAAACTGCAGAAATTCAAAACGGCACTAGGAAAGAGACTGAGAACCCAGAGTAAATGTTTCTCCTGCAATCCGTTCCCTTGGTGCTAGGTGAACGATCGTCTCTCCACATGCTCAGTTCTGAGAAATAAGTGTGTGTGAAAGCCATACTTCAACAAGCTTGTTGGGAACACAAAGATTCTTTTCAGTTGCAAACTCCACTCCATACATATATATGGGGAGGTACTAGCTACAACTCGATTTTACAGTGGTAACTGCAGGAAATTCAAATCGGCACTAGGAAACAGACTGAGATACAAGAGTAAATGTTACCCCTGCATCAACTTCCCTTGGTGCTAGGTGAACGAACGTCTCTCCACATGCTCAGTTCTGAGAGATAAGTGTGTGTGAACCCGTCCTTCACTTAGCTTGTTGTGAACACAATGTTTATTTTCAGTTGCAAATTCCACACCATACATATATATGGGGAGGTAATAGCTCCAACTCGGTTTTACAGTGAAAACTGCAGGAACTTCAAACCGGCTCTAGTAAACAGACTGAGAAGAGAGAGTAAAAGTTTCCCCTGCAACCCGTTCCCTTGGTGCTAGGTGAAAGAATGTCTCTCCACATGCTCAGTTCTGAGAGATAAGTGTGTGTGAAAGCCGTCCTTCACCTAGCTTGTTGGGAACACAAATTTTCTTTTCAGTTGCAAACACCACTCCATGCATATATAGGGGAAGGTACAAGATCCAACTCGCTTTTACAGTGAAAAATGCAGGAAATTCAAACCGGCACTAGGAAACAGACTGAGAAACCAGAGTAAAAGTTTCCCCTGCAAACTTCCCTTGGTGCTAGGTGAACGATCGTCTCTCCACATGCTCAATTTTGAGAGATAAGTGTGTGTGAAAGCCGTCCTTCACCTAGCCTGTTGGGAACACAAAGTTTCCTTTCAGTTGCAAACTGCACTCCATACATACATATGGGGAGGTACTAGCTCCAACACGGTTTTAAAGTGAAAAATGCAGGAATATCAAACCGGCACTAGGAAACAGACTGAGAAACCAGAGTAAACCTTTCTCCTTCAACCCGTTCCCTTTGTGCTTGGTGAACCAAAGTCTCTCCACATGCTCAGTTCTGAGAGATAAGTGTGTGTTAAAGCCGTACTTCACCTAGAATCTTGGGAACACAAAGTTTCTTTTCAGATGCCAACACCACTCCATACGTAAATATGGGGAGGTACTAGCACCAACTCGATTTTACAGTGAAAACTGCAGGAACTGCAAACAGGCACTAGGAAATAGACTGAGAAACCAGAGTAAAATTTCTCCTGCAACCCGTTCCCTTGGTTGTAGGTGAACGAACGTCTCTCCACATGCTCAGTTCTGAGAGATAATTGTGTGTGAATCCCGTCCTTCACCTAGCTTGTTGGGAACACAAAGTTTCTTTTCAGTTGCAAAATCCACTCCATACATATATATGGGGAAGTACTAGCTCCAACTCGGTTTTACTGTGAAAAATGCAGGAAATTCAAACCGGCACTAGGAAACAGACTGAGAAACCAGAGTAAAAGTTTCTCCTGCAACCCGTTCCCTTGGTGCTAGATGAACGAACGTCTCTCCACATGCTCAGTTCTGAGAGATATGTGTGTGTGAAAGCCGTCCTTCAACTAGCATGTTGGGATCACAATGCTTATTTTTAGTTACAAACCCCACTCCATGCATATATAGGGGGATGTACAAGATCCAACTCGGTTTTACAGTGAAAACTGCAATAACTTTAAATTGAACTAGGAAACAGACTAAGAAACCAGAGTAAAAGTTTCTCCTGCCACCCTTTCCCTTGGTGCTAGGTGAACCAACGTCTCTCCACATGCTCAGTTCTGAGAGATAAGTGTTTGTGAAAGCCGTCCTTCACCTAGCTTGTTGCGAACACAAAATTTCTTTTCTGTTACAAACTCCACTCCATACATATATATCGGGGGGTACTTGCTCCAACTCGGGTTTACAGTGAAAACTGCAGGAACTTCAAACCTGCCCTAAGAAACAGACTGAGAAACCAGAGTAAAAGTTTCTCCTGCAACACGTTCATTTGGTGCTGGTGAATGAACGTCTCTCCACAAGCTCAGTTCTGAGAGATAAGTGTGTGTAAGCCGTCCTTCACCTAGAATGTTGGGAAAACAAAGTTATTTTCAGTTGCAAACTCCAATCCACAAATATATATGGGGAGGTACTATCACCAACTCGGTTTTACAGTGAAAACGGCAGGAACTTCAAACCGGCACTAGGAAACAGACTGAGAAACCAGAGTAAAAGTTTGACCTGCTACCCGTTCCCTTGGAGCTAGGTGAACGAACGACTCTCCACATGCTCAGTTCTGAGAGAGATGTGTGTGTGAAGCCGTACTTCACTTAGCTTGTTGGGAACACAATGATTATTTTCATTTGCAAATTCCACTCCATACATATATATGGGGAGATAATAGCTAAAACTCTGTTTTACAGTGAAAACTGCAGGAACTTCAAACCGGCTCTAAGAAACAGACTGAGAACCCAGAGTAAAAGTTTCCCCTGCAAACCGTTCCCTTGGTGCTAGTTCAACGATCGTCTCTTCATATGCTCAGTTCTGAGAGTTATGAGTTTGTGAAAGCCGTCCTTCACCTAGAATGTTGGGAACACAAAGTTACTTTTCAGTTGCAAACCCCACTCCACACATATATATGGGGAGGTACTATCACCAACTCGGTTTTACAGTGAAAACTGCCGGTACTTCAAAACGGCACTAGGAAACAGACTGAGAAACCAGAGTACAAGTTTCCCCTGCAACCCTTTCTCTTGGTGCTAGGTGAACGAAAGTCTCTCCACATGCTCAGTTCTGAGAGATAAGTGTGTGTAAAAGCCGTACTTCACCTAGCTTGTTGGGAACACAAAGTTTCTTTTCAGTTGCCAACTCCATTCCATACATATATATGGGTAGGTACAAGTTCCAACTCGGTTTAAAGTGAAACCTGCAGGAATTTCAAACCGGCACTAGGAAAAAGATTGAGAAACAAGAGTAAAAGTTTCTCCTGCAACCCGTTCCCTTGGTGCTAGATGAACGAACCTCTCTCCACATGCTCAGTTCTGAGAGATAATTGTGTGTGAAAGCCGTACTTCACCTAGCTTGTTGGGAACACAATGCTTATTTTCAGTTGCAAACTCCACTCCATGCATATATAGGGGGAGGTACTAGCTCCAAATCTGTTTTACAGTGAAAACTGCAGGAACTTCAATCCGGCACTAGGAAACATACTGAGAAACTAGAGTAATAGTTTTTCCTGCAACCCGTTCCATTGTTGCTAGGTGAACCAACGTCTTTCCACATGCTCATTTCTGAGAGATAAGTGTGTGTGAAAGCCGTCCTTCACCTATCTTGTTGGGAACAAAATGTATCTTTTCAGTTGCAAACTTAAATCCATATATATATAAGGGGAGGTTCTTATTCCAACTAGCTTTTCCAGTGAAAACTGCAGGAATTTCAAACCGGCACTCGGAAAGAGGCTGAGAACCCAGAGTAAAAGTTTCCCCTGCAACCCGTTCCCTTGGTGCTAGTTGACCGAACGTCTCTTCACATGCTCAGTTCTGAGAGATATGTGTGTGAAAGCTGTCCTTCAATTTGCTTGTTGCAAACACAAAATTTCTTTTCAGTTACAAACTCCATTCCATACATATATATGGGGAGGTACTAGCTCCAACTCGGTTTTACAGTGAAAACTGCAGGAACTTCAAACCGGCACTAGGAAACAGACTGAGAAACCAGAGTAAAAGTTTCCCCTGTAACCCGTTCCCTTGGTGCCAGATGAACGAACGTCTCTCCACATGCTAATTTCTGAGAGATAAGTGTGTGTGAACGCCGTCTTTCACCTAGCTTGTTGGGAACACAATGCTTATTTTCAGTTGCAAACAACACTGCATGCATATATATGGGGAGGTACTAGATCCAAATCCGTTTTACATTGAAAACTCCAGGAACTTCAAACCGGCACAAGGAAACATACTTAGAAACCAGAGTAATAGTTTTACCTGCAACCCTTTCCCTTGGTGCTAGGTGAACCAAAGTCTCTCCACATGCTCAATTCTGAGAGATAAGTGTGTGTGAAAGCCGTCCTTCACCTAGCTTGTTGGGAACACAAAGTTTCTTTTCAGTTGCAAACTCCACTCCATACATGTATATGGGGAGGTTCTTACTCCAACTCAGTTTTCCAGTGAAAACTGCAGGAACTTCAAACCGGCACTAGGAAAGTGACAGAGAACCCAGAGTACAAGTTTCCCCTGCAAAACTTTCCCTTGTTGCTAGATGAAGGAACGTCTCTCCACATGCTCAGTTCTGAGAGATTAGTATGTTGAAAGACGTCCTTCACTTAGCTTGTTGGGAACATAAAGTTACTTTTCAGTTGCAAACTCCACTCTATACATTTATAGGGGAGGTACAAGCTCCTACTCGGTTTTACAGTGAAAACTGCAGGAATTTCAAACCGGCACTAGTAAACAGACTGAGATACAAGAGTAAATGTTTCTTCTGCCAAATTTTTCCTTGGTCCTAGGTGAACGAATTTCTCCCAAATGCTCATTTTTGAGAGATAAGTGTGTGTAAGCCTCCCTTCAACTAGCTTGTTGGGAACACAATGCTTATTTTCAGTTGCAAAATCCACTCCATGCATATATAGGGGGAGGTACTAGATCCAACTCGGTTTTACAGTGAAAACTGCAGGAACTACAAACCGGCACTAGGAAACAGACTGAGAAACCAGAGTAAAAGTTTCTCCTGCAACCCGTTCCCTTGGTGCTAGATGAACGAACGTCTCTCCACATGCTCAGTTCTGAGAGATAAGTGTGTGTGAAAGCCGTCCTTCACCTAGCTTGTTGGGAACACAAAGTTTATTTTCAGTTGCAAACTCCTATCCATGCATATATAGGGGGAGGTACAAGCTCCAACTCGGTTTTACAGTGAAAACTGCAGGAACTTCAAAACGGCACTAGGAAACAGACTGAGAAACCAAACTAAAAGTTTCTCCTGCAACCCGTTCCCTTGCTACTAGGTGAAAGAATGTCTCTCCACATGCTCAGTTCTGAGAGATAAGTGTGTGTGAAAGCCGAACTTCACCTAGCTTGTTGGGAAAATAAAGTTTCTTTTCAGGTGCAAACTCCACTCCATACATATATATGGGGAGGTTCTAGCTCCAACTCAGTTTAAAGTGAAAAGTGCAGGAAATTCAAACCGGCACTAGGAAACAGATTGAGAACCCAGAGTAAATGTTTCTCCTGCAACCCGTTCCGTTGGTGCTAGATGAACAAACGTCTCTCCACATGCTCAGTTCTGAGAGATAAGTGTGTGTGAAAGCCGTCCTTCACCTAGAATCTTGGGAACACAAAGTTTCTTTTCAGGTGCCAACTCCACTCCATAAATATATATGGGGAAATAATAGCACCAACTCGGTTTTGCAGTGAAAACTGCAGGAAATTCAAACCGGCACAAGGAAACAGACTGAGAAAGCAGAGTAAAAATTTCTCCTGCAACCCGTTCCCTTGGTGCTAGATGAACGAACGTCTCTCCACATGCTCAGTTCTGAGAGATAAGTGTGTGTGAATGCCTTCCTTCACCTAGCTTGATGGGAACCCAAAGTTTTTTTCGGTTGCAAACTCCACTCCATAGATATATATGGGGAGGATCTTACTCCAACTCGGTTTTCCAGTGAAAACTGCAGAAATTCAAAACGGCACTAGGAAAGAGACTGAGAACCCAGAGTAAATGTTTCTCCTGCAATCCGTTCCCTTGGTACTAGGTGAACGATCGTCTCTCCACATGCTCAGTTCTGAGAAATAATTGTGTGTGAAAGCCGTCCTTCACCTAGCTTGTTGGGAACACAAAGTTTCTTTTCAGTTGCAAACTCCAGTCCATACATATATATGGGGAGGTACTAGCTCCAACTCGGTTTTACAGTGAAAACTGCAGGAATTTCCAACCGGCACAAGGAAACACACTGAGAAACCAGAGTAATAGTTTCTTCGGCAACACGTTCTTTAGGTGCTAGATGAACGAACGTATCTCCACAGGCTTAGATCTGAGATATAATGTGTGTGAAAGCCGTCCTTCACCTATCTTGTTGGGAACACAAATTTTCTTTTCAGTTGCAAAATCCACTCCATACATATATATGGGTAGGTACTAGCTCCAACTCGGTTTAACAGTGAAAACTGCAAGTACATCAAACCAGCACTAGGAAACAGACTGAGAAACCAGAGAAAAAGTTTCTCCTGCAACCCGTTCCATTTGCGCTAGATAAACGAACGTCTATCCACATGCTCAGTTCTAAGAGATAAGTGTGTGTGAAAGCCTGTAATTCACCAAGCTTTTTGGAAACACAAAGTTTCTTTTCAGTTGCAAACTCCAATCCATACATATATATGGGGAGGTAGTAGCTCCAACTCAGTTTTCCAGTGAAAATTGCAGGAACTTCAAAACGGCACTAGGAAACAGGCTGAGATACCAGAGTAAAAGTTTCTTCTGCAACACGTTCCCTTGGTGCTAGTTGAACGAACGTCTCTCCACATGCTCAGTTCAGAGAGATAAGTGTGTGTGAAAGCCGTACTTCACCTAGCTTGTTGGGAACACAAAGTTTCCATTCAGTTGCAAACTCCACTCCATAAATATATAGGGGGAGGTACAAGCTCCAACACGGTTTTACAGAGAAAACTGGAGGAACTTCAAACCGGCACTTGGAATCAGAATGAGAAACCAGAGTAAAAGTTTCTCCTACAACCCGTTCCCTTGGTGCTAGGTGAACGAACGTCTCTCCAGATGCTCAGTACTGAGAGATAAGTGTGTGTGAAAGCCGTCCTTCAACTAGCTTGTTGGGAACAAAAAGTTTCTTTTCAGTTGCCAACTCCATTGCATACATATATATGGGGAGGTACTAGCACCAACTCGGTTTTACAGTGAAAACTGCAGGAACTTCAAACCGGCACTAGGAAACAGACTGAGAAACCAGAGTAATAGTTTCTCGTGCAACCCGTTAACTTGGTGCTAGGTGAACGAAGGTCTCTCCACATGCTCAGTTCTCAGAGATAAATGTGTGTGAAAGCCGTCCTTCACCTAGCTTGTTGGGAACACAAAGTTTCTTTTCAGTTGCAAACTCCACTCCATACATATATATGGGGAGGTACTAGCTCCAACTCTGTTTTATAGTGAAAACTGCAGGAAATTAAAACCGGCAATAGGAAAAAGACTGAGAAACCAGAGTTAAAGTTGCCCCAGCAACCCGTTCCCTTGGTGCTAGATGAACGAACGTCTCTCCACATGCTCAGTTCTGAGAGATAAGTGTGTGTGAAAGCCGACCTACAACTAGCTTGTTGGGAACACAAACTTTCTTTTCAGTTGCAAACTCCACTCCATACATATATATTGGTAGGTACTAGCTCCAACTCGGTTTTATAGTGAAAATTGCAGGAACTTCAAACCGGCACTAGGAAACAGACTGAGAAACCAGAGTTAAAGTTTCTCCTGCAAACAGTTCCCTTGGAGCTAGATGAACGAACGTCTCTCCACATGCTCAGTTTTGAGAGATAAGTGTGTGTGAAAGCTGTCCTTCACCTAGCTTGTTGGGAACACAAAGTTTCTTTTAAATTGCAAACTCCACTCCATATATATATATGGGGAAGTACTAGCTCCAACTCGGTTTTAAAGTGAAAAATGAAGGAACATCAAACCGGCACTAGGAAACAGACTGAGAAACCAGAGTAAAAGTTTCCCCTGCAGACCGTTCACTTTGTGCTAGATGAACGAAAGTTTCTCCACATGCTCAGTTCTGAGAAATAAGTGTGTGTGAAAGCCGTTCTTCACCTAGATTGTTGGGAACACAAAGTTTCTTTTCAGTTGCAAATTCCGCTCCAAAAATATATATGGGGAGGTACTAGCACCAAATCTGTTTTACAGTGAAAACTGCAGGAAATACAAACCGGCACTAGGAAACAGACTGAGAAACCAGAGTAAAAGTTTCTCTTGCAAACCGTTCCCTTGGTGCTAGGTGAATGAACGTCTCTCCACATGCTCAGTTCTGAGAGAAAAGTGTGTGTGAAATCCGAACTTCACCTAGCTTGTTGGGAAAATAAAGTTTCTTTTCAGGTGCAAACTCCACTCCATACATATATATGAGGAGGTAATAGCTCCAAATCGGTTTTAGAGTGAAAACTGCAGGAAATTCAAACCGGCACTTGTAAACAGACTGAGAAACCAGAGTAATAGTTTCTCCTGCAAACCGTTCCCTTGGTGCTAGATGAACGAACGTCTCTCCACATGATCAGTTCTCAGAGATAAGTGTGTGTGAAAGCCTCCCTTCAACTAGCTTGTTGGGAACACAATGCTTATTTTCAGTTGCAAAATCCACTCCATGCATATATAGGGGGAGGTACTAGATCCAACTCGGTTTTACAGTGAAAACTGCAGGAACTACAAACCGGCACTAGGAAACAGACTGAGAAACCAGAGTAAAAGTTTCTCCTGCAACCCGTTCCCTTGGTGCTAGATGAACGAACGTCTCTCCACATGCTCAGTTCTGAGAGATAAGTGTGTGTGAAAGCCGTCCTACACCTAGCTTGTTGTGAACACAAAGTTTATTTTCAGTTGCAAACTCCTATCCATGCATATATAGGGGGAGGTACAAGCTCCAACTCGGTTTTACAGTGAAAACTGCAGGAACTTCAAAACGGCACTAGGAAACAGACTGAGAAACCAGACTAAAAGTTTCTCCTGCAACCCGTTCCCTTGCTACTAGGTGAAAGAATGTCTCTCCACATGCTCAGTTCTGAGAGATAAGTGTGTGTGAAAGCCGAACTTCACCTAGCTTGTTGGGAAAATAAAGTTCCTTTTCAGGTGCAAACTCCACTCCATACATATATATGGGGAGGTTCTAGCTCCAACTCAGTTTAAAGTGAAAAGTGCAGGAAATTCAAACCGGCACTAGGAAACAGATTGAGAACCCAGAGTAAATGTTTCTCCTGCAACCCGTTCCGTTGGTGCTAGATGAACAAACGTCTCTCCACATGCTCATTTCTGACAGATAAGTGTGTGTGAAAGCCGTCCTTCACCTAGCTTGTTGGGAACACAAATTTTCTTTTCAGTTGCAAACACCACTCCATGCATATATAGGGGGAGGTACAAGATCCAAATCGCTTTTACAGTGAAAAATGCAGGAAATTCAAACCGGGGCTAGGAAACAGACTGAGAAACCAGAGTAAAAGTTTCCCCTGCAAACTGTTCCCTTGGTGCTAGGTGAACGATCGTCTCTCCACATGCTCAATTTTGAGAGATAAGTGTGTGTGAAAGCCGTCCTTCACCTAGAATCTTGGGAACACAAAGATTCTTTTCAGTTGCCAACTCCGCTCCATAAATATATATGGGGAAGTAATAGCACCAACTCGGTTTTGCAGTGAAAACTGCAGGAAATTCAAACCGGCACAAGGAAACAGACTGAGAAAGCAGAGTAAAAATTTCTCCTGCAACCCGTTCCCTTGGTGCTAGATGAACGAACGTCTCTCCACATGCTCAGTTCTGAGAGATAAGTGTGTGTGAATGCCTTCCTTCACCTAGCTTGTTGGGAACCCAAAGTTTTTTTCGGTTGCAAACTCCACTCCATAGATATATATGGGGAGGTTCTTACTCCAACTCGGTTTTCCAGTGAAAACTGCAGAAATTCAAAACGGCACTAGGAAAGAGACTGAGAACCCAGAGTAAATGTTTCTCCTGCAATCCGTTCCCTTGGTGCTAGGTGAACGATCGTCTCTCCACATGCTCAGTTCTGAGAAATAAGTGTGTGTGAAAGCCATCCTTCAACAAGCTTGTTGGGAACACAAAGTTTCTTTTCAGTTGCAAACTCCACTCCATACATATATATGGGGAGGTACTAGCTACAACTCGATTTTACAGTGGTAACTGCAGGAAATTCAAATCGGCACTAGGAAACAGACTGAGATACAAGAGTAAATGTTACCCCTGCATCAACTTCCCTTGGTGCTAGGTGAACAATCGTCTCTCCACATTCTCAGTTTTGAGAGATAAGTGTGTGTGAAAGCCGTCCTTCACCTAGCTTGTTGGGAACACAAGGTTTATTTTCAGTTGCCAACTCCACTCCATACATATATAGGGGGAGGTACTAGCTACAACTCTATTTTACAGTGATAACTGCAGGAATTTCAAACCGGCACTAGGAAACAGACTGAGAAACCAGAGTAAAAGTTTGACCTGCAACCCGTTCCCTTGGTGCTAGGTGAACGAACGTCTCTCCACATGCTCAGTTCTGAGAGATAAGTGTGTGTGAACCCGTCCTTCACTTAGCTTGTTGTGAACACAATGTTTATTTTCAGTTGCAAATTCCACACCATACATATATATGGGGAGGTAATAGCTCCAACTCGGTTTTACAGTGAAAACTGCAGGAACTTCAAACCGGCTCTAGTAAACAGACTGAGAAGCCAGAGTAAAAGTTTCCCCTGCAACCCGTTCCCTTGGTGCTAGGTGAAAGAATGTCTCTCCACATGCTCAGTTCTGAGAGATAAGTGTGTGTGAAAGCCGTCCTTCACCTAGCTTGTTGGGAACACAAATTTTCTTTTCAGTTGCAAACACCACTCCATGCATATATAGGGGGAGGTACAAGATCCAACTCGCTTTTACAGTGAAAAATGCAGGAAATTCAAACCGGCACTAGGAAACAGACTGAGAAACCAGAGTAAAAGTTTCCCCTGCAAACTTCCCTTGGTGCTAGGTGAACGATCGTCTCTCCACATGCTCAATTTTGAGAGATAAGTGTGTGTGAAAGCCGTCCTTCACCTAGCCTGTTGGGAACACAAAGTTTCCTTTCAGTTGCAAACTGCACTCCATACATACATATGGGGAGGTACTAGCTCCAACACGGTTTTAAAGTGAAAAATGCAGGAATATCAAACCGGCACTAGGAAACAGACTGAGAAACCAGAGTAAAACTTTCTCCTTCAACCCGTTCCCTTTGTGCTTGGTGAACCAAAGTCTCTCCACATGCTCAGTTCTGAGAGATAAGTGTGTGTTAAAGCCGTACTTCACCTAGAATCTTGGGAACACAAAGTTTCTTTTCAGATGCCAACACCACTCCATACGTAAATATGGGGAGGTACTAGCACCAACTCGATTTTACAGTGAAAACTGCAGGAACTGCAAACAGGCACTAGGAAATAGACAGAGAAACCAGAGTAAAATTTCTCCTGCAACCCGTTCCCTTGGTTGTAGGTGAACGAACGTCTCTCCACATGCTCAGTTCTGAGAGAAAAGTGTGTGTGAAATCCGAACTTCACCTAGCTTGTTGGGAAAATAAAGTTTCTTTTCAGGTGCAAACTCCACTCCATACATATATATGAGGAGGTAATAGCTCCAAATCGGTTTTAGAGTGAAAACTGCAGGAAATTCAAACCGGCACTTGGAAACAGACTGAGAAACCAGAGTAATAGTTTCTCCTGCAAACCGTTCCCTTGGTGCTAGATGAACGAACGTCTCTCCACATGATCAGTTCTCAGAGATAAGTGTGTGTGAAAGCCTCCCTTCAACTAGCTTGTTGGGAACACAATGCTTATTTTCAGTTGCAAAATCCACTCCATGCATATATAGGGGGAGGTACTAGATCCAACTCGGTTTTACAGTGAAAACTGCAGGAACTACAAACCGGCACTAGGAAACAGACTGAGAAACCAGAGTAAAAGTTTCTCCTGCAACCCGTTCCCTTGGTGCTAGATGAACGAACGTCTCTCCACATGCTCAGTTCTGAGAGATAAGTGTGTGTGAAAGCCGTCCTACACCTAGCTTGTTGTGAACACAAAGTTTATTTTCAGTTGCAAACTCCTATCCATGCATATATAGGGGGAGGTACAAGCTCCAACTCGGTTTTACAGTGAAAACTGCAGGAACTTCAAAACGGCACTAGGAAACAGACTGAGAAACCAGACTAAAAGTTTCTCCTGCAACCCGTTCCCTTGCTACTAGGTGAAAGAATGTCTCTCCACATGCTCTGTTCTGAGAGATAAGTGTGTGTGAAAGCCGAACTTCACCTAGCTTGTTGGGAAAATAAAGTTCCTTTTCAGGTGCAAACTCCACTCCATACATATACATGGGGAGGTTCTAGCTCCAACTCAGTTTAAAGTGAAAAGTGCAGGAAATTCAAACCGGCACTAGGAAACAGATTGAGAACCCAGAGTAAATGTTTCTCCTGCAACCCGTTCCGTTGGTGCTAGATGAACAAACGTCTCTCCACATGCTCAGTTCTGACAGATAAGTGTGTGTGAAAGCCGTCCTTCACCTAGCTTGTTGGGAACACAAATTTTCTTTTCAGTTGCAAACACCACTCCATGCATATATAGGGGTAAGTACAAGATCCAAATCGCTTTTACAGTGAAAAATGCAGGAAATTCAAACCGGGACTAGGAAACAGACTGAGAAACCAGAGTAAAAGTTTCCCCTGCAAACTGTTCCCTTGGTGCTAGGTGAACGATCGTCTCTCCACATGCTCAATTTTGAGAGATAAGTGTGTGTGAAAGCCGTCCTTCACCTAGAATCTTGGGAACACAAAGATTCTTTTCAGTTGCCAACTCCGCTCCATAAATATATATGGGGAAGTAATAGCACCAACTCGGTTTTGCAGTGAAAACTGCAGGAAATTCAAACCGGCACAAGGAAACAGACTGAGAAAGCAGAGTAAAAATTTCTCCTGCAACCCGTTCCCTTGGTGCTAGATGAACGAACGTCTCTCCACATGCTCAGTTCTGAGAGATAAGTGTGTGTGAATGCCTTCCTTCACCTAGCTTGATGGGAACCCAAAGTTTTTTTCGGTTGCAAACTCCACTCCATAGATATATATGGGGAGGTTCTTACTCCAACTCGGTTTTCCAGTGAAAACTGCAGAAATTCAAAACGGCACTAGGAAAGAGACTGAGAACCCAGAGTAAATGTTTCTCCTGCAATCCGTTCCCTTGGTGCTAGGTGAACGATCGTCTCTCCACATGCTCAGTTCTGAGAAATAAGTGTGTGTGAAAGCCATCCTTCAACAAGCTTGTTGGGAACACAAAGTTTCTTTTCAGTTGCAAACTCCACTCCATACATATATATGGGGAGGTACTAGCTACAACTCGATTTTACAGTGGTAACTGCAGGAAATTCAAATCGGCACTAGGAAACAGACTGAGATACAAGAGTAAATGTTACCCCTGCATCAACTTCCCTTGGTGCTAGGTGAACAATCGTCTCTCCACATTCTCAGTTTTGAGAGATAAGTGTGTGTGAAAGCCGTCCTTCACCTAGCTTGTTGGGAACACAAGGTTTATTTTCAGATGCCAACTCCACTCCATACATATATAGGGGGAGGTACTAGCTACAACTCTATTTTACAGTGATAACTGCAGGAATTTCAAACCGGCACTAGGAAACAGACTGAGAAACCAGAGTAAAAGTTTGACCTGCAACCCGTTCCCTTGGTGCTAGGTGAACGAACGTCTCTCCACATGCTCAGTTCTGAGAGATAAGTGTGTGTGAACCCGTCCTTCACTTAGCTTGTTGTGAACACAATGTTTATTTTCAGTTGCAAATTCCACACCATACATATATATGGGGAGGTAATAGCTCCAACTCGGTTTTACAGTGAAAACTGCAGGAACTTCAAACCGGCTCTAGTAAACAGACTGAGAAGCCAGAGTAAAAGTTTCCCCTGCAACCCGTTCCCTTGGTGCTAGGTGAAAGAATGTCTCTCCACATGCTCAGTTCTGAGAGATAAGTGTGTGTGAAAGCCGTCCTTCACCTAGCTTGTTGGGAACACAAATTTTCTTTTCAGTTGCAAACACCACTCCATGCATATATAGGGGGAGGTACAAGATCCAACTCGCTTTTACAGTGAAAAATGCAGGAAATTCAAACCGGCACTAGGAAACAGACTGAGAAACCAGAGTAAAAGTTTCCCCTGCAAACTTCCCTTGGTGCTAGGTGAACGATCGTCTCTCCACATGCTCAATTTTGAGAGATAAGTGTGTGTGAAAGCCGTACTTCACCTAGCCTGTTGGGAACACAAAGTTTCCTTTCAGTTGCAAACTGCACTCCATACATACATATGGGGAGGTACTAGCTCCAACACGGTTTTAAAGTGAAAAATGCAGGAATATCAAACCGGCACTAGGAAACAGACTGAGAAACCAGAGTAAAACTTTCTCCTTCAACCCGTTCCCTTTGTGCTTGGTGAACCAAAGTCTCTCCACATGCTCAGTTCTGAGAGATAAGTGTGAGTTAAAGCCGTACTTCACCTAGAATCTTGGGAACACAAAGTTTCTTTTCAGATGCCAACACCACTCCATACGTAAATATGGGGAGGTACTAGCACCAACTCGATTTTACAGTGAAAACTGCAGGAACTGCAAACAGGCACTAGGAAATAGACTGAGAAACCAGAGTAAAATTTCTCCTGCAACCCGTTCCCTTGGTGCTAGGTGAACGAACGTCTCTCCACATGCTCAGTTCTGAGAGATAATTGTGTGTGAATCCCGTCCTTCACCTAGCTTGTTGGGAACACAAAGTTTCTTTTCAGTTGCAAAATCCACTCCATACATATATATGGGGAAGTACTAGCTCCAACTCGGTTTTACTGTGAAAAATGCAGGAAATTCAAACCGGCACTAGGAAACAGACTGAGAAACCAGAGTAAAAGTTTCTCCTGCAACCCGTTCCCTTGGTGCTAGATGAACGAACGTCTCTCCACATGCTCAGTTCTGAGAGATATGTGTGTGTGAAAGCCGTCCTTCAACTAGCATGTTGGGATCACAATGCTTATTTTTAGTTACAAACCCCACTCCATGCATATATAGGGGGATGTACAAGATCCAACTCGGTTTTACAGTGAAAACTGCAATAACTTTAAATTGAACTAGGAAACAGACTAAGAAACCAGAGTAAAAGTTTCTCCTGCCACCCTTTCCCTTGGTGCTAGGTGAACCAACGTCTCTCCACATGCTCAGTTCTGAGAGATAAGTGTTTGTGAAAGCCGTCCTTCACCTAGCTTGTTGCGAACACAAAATTTCTTTTCTGTTACAAACTCCACTCCATACATATATATCGGGGGGTACTTGCTCCAACTCGGGTTTACAGTGAAAACTGCAGGAACTTCAAACCTGCCCTAAGAAACAGACTGAGAAACCAGAGTAAAAGTTTCTCCTGCAACACGTTCATTTGGTGCTGGTGAAAGAACGTCTCTCCACAAGCTCAGTTCTGAGAGATAAGTGTGTGTAAGCCGTCCTTCACCTAGAATGTTGGGAAAACAAAGTTATTTTCAGTTGCAAACTCCAATCCACAAATATATATGGGGAGGTACTATCACCAACTCGGTTTTACAGTGAAAACTGTAGGAACTTCAAACCGGCACTAGGAAACAGACTGAGAAACCAGAGTAAAAGTTTGACCTGCTACCCGTTCCCTTGGAGCTAGGTGAACGAACGACTCTCCACATGCTCAGTTCTGAGAGAGATGTGTGTGTGAAGCCGTACTTCACTTAGCTTGTTGGGAACACAATGATTATTTTCATTTGCAAATTCCACTCCATACATATATATGGGGAGATAATAGCTAAAACTCTGTTTTACAGTGAAAACTGCAGGAACTTCAAACCGGCTCTAAGAAACAGACTGAGAACCCAGAGTAAAAGTTTCCCCTGCAAACCGTTCCCTTGGTGCTAGTTCAACGATCGTCTCTTCATATGCTCAGTTCTGAGAGTTATGAGTTTGTGAAAGCCGTCCTTCACCTAGAATGTTGGGAACACAAAGTTACTTTTCAGTTGCAAACCCCACTCCACACATATATATGGGGAGGTACTATCACCAACTCGGTTTTACAGTGAAAACTGCCGGTACTTCAAAACGGCACTAGGAAACAGACTGAGAAACCAGAGTACAAGTTTCCCCTGCAACCCTTTCTCTTGGTGCTAGGTGAACGAAAGTCTCTCCACATGCTCAGTTCTGAGAGATAAGTGTGTGTAAAAGCCGTACTTCACCTAGCTTGTTGGGAACACAAAGTTTCTTTTCAGTTGCCAACTCCACTCCATACATATATATGGGTAGGTACAAGTTCCAACTCGGTTTAAAGTGAAACCTGCAGGAATTTCAAACCGGCACTAGGAAAAAGATTGAGAAACAAGAGTAAAAGTTTCTCCTGCAACCCGTTCCCTTGGTGCTAGATGAACGAACCTCTCTCCACATGCTCAGTTCTGAGAGATAATTGTGTGTGAAAGCCGTACTTCACCTAGCTTGTTGGGAACACAATGCTTATTTTCAGTTGCAAACTCCACTCCATGCATATATAGGGGGAGGTACTAGCTCCAAATCTGTTTTACAGTGAAAACTGCAGGAACTTCAATCCGGCACTAGGAAACATACTGAGAAACTAGAGTAATAGTTTTTCCTGCAACCCGTTCCATTGTTGCTAGGTGAACCAACGTCTTTCCACATGCTCATTTCTGAGAGATAAGTGTGTGTGAAAGCCGTCCTTCACCTATCTTGTTGGGAACAAAATGTATCTTTTCAGTTGCAAACTTAAATCCATATATATATAAGGGGAGGTTCTTATTCCAACTAGCTTTTCCAGTGAAAACTGCAGGAACTTCAAACCGGCACTCGGAAAGAGGCTGAGAACCCAGAGTAAAAGTTTCCCCTGCAACCCGTTCCCTTGGTGCTAGTTGACCGAACGTCTCTTCACATGCTCAGTTCTGAGAGATATGTGTGTGAAAGCTGTCCTTCAATTTGCTTGTTGCAAACACAAAATTTCTTTTCAGTTACAAACTCCACTCCATACATATATATGGGGAGGTACTAGCTCCAACTCGGTTTTACAGTGAAAACTGCAGGAACTTCAAACCGGCACTAGGAAACAGACTGAGAAACCAGAGTAAAAGTTTCCCCTGTAACCCGTTCCCTTGGTGCCAGATGAACGAACGTCTCTCCACATGCTAATTTCTGAGAGATAAGTGTGTGTGAACGCCGTCTTTCACCTAGCTTGTTGGGAACACAATGCTTATTTTCAGTTGCAAACAACACTGCATGCATATATATGGGGAGGTACTAGATCCAAATCCGTTTTACATTGAAAACTCCAGGAACTTCAAACCGACACAAGGAAACATACTTAGAAACCAGAGTAATAGTTTTACCTGCAACCCTTTCCCTTGGTGCTAGGTGAACCAAAGTCTCTCCACATGCTCAATTCTGAGAGATAAGTGTGTGTGAAAGCCGTCCTTCACCTAGCTTGTTGGGAACACAAAGTTTCTTTTCAGTTGCAAACTCCACTCCATACATGTATATGGGGAGGTTCTTACTCCAACTCAGTTTTCCAGTGAAAACTGCAGGAACTTCAAACCGGCACTAGGAAAGTGACAGAGAACCCAGAGTACAAGTTTCCCCTGCAAAACTTTCCCTTGTTGCTAGATGAAGGAACGTCTCTCCACATGCTCAGTTCTGAGAGATTAGTATGTTGAAAGACGTCCTTCACTTAGCTTGTTGGGAACATAAAGTTACTTTTCAGTTGCAAACTCCACTCTATACATTTATAGGGGAGGTACAAGCTCCTACTCGGTTTTACAGTGAAAACTGCAGGAATTTCAAACCGGCACTAGTAAACAGACTGAGATACAAGAGTAAATGTTTCTTCTGCCAAATTTTTCCTTGGTGGTAGGTGAACGAATTTCTCCCAAATGCTCATTTTTGAGAGATAAGTGTGTGTAAGCCATCCTTCACCTAGCTTGTTGGGAACACAATGTTTATTTTCAGTTGCAAACTCCACTTCATACATATATAGGGGGAGGTACTAGCTCCAACTCGGTTTTACAGTGAGAAATGCAGGAAATTCAAACCGGCTCTAGGAAACAGGCTGAGAAACCAGAGTAAAATTTTCTAATTCAACCCGTTCCCTTGGTGCTAGGTGAACGAAGGTCTCTCCACATGCTGAGATCTGAGAGATAATTGTGTTTGAAAGCCGTCCTTCACCTAGAATGAGGGGAACACAAAGTTTCTTTTCGCTTGCAAACTCCACTCCATACATATATATTCGGAAGTACAAGCACCAACTCGATGTTACAGTGAAAACTGCAGGAAATTCAATCGGCACTAGGAAACAGACTGAGAAACCAGAGTAAAAGTTTCTCCTGCAACCCGTTCCCTTGGTGCTAGGTGAACGAACGTCTCTCCACATGCTAAGTTCTGAGAGATAAGTGTGAGTGAAAGCCGTCCTTCACCTAGTATCTTGGGAACACAAAGTTCCTTTTCAGTTGCCAACTCCGCTCCATAAATATATAGGGGGAAGTAATAGCACCAACTCGGTTTTGCAGTGAAAACTGCAGGAAATTCAAACCGGCACTAGGAAACAGACTGAGAAACCAGACTAAAAGTTTCTCCTGCAACCCGTTCCCTTGCTACTAGGTGAAAGAATGTCTCTCCATATGCTCAGTTCTGAGAGATAAGTGTGTGTGAAAGCCGAACTTCACCTAGCTTGTTGGGAAAATAAAGTTTCTTTTCAGGTGCAAACTCCACTCCATACATATATATGGGGAGGTTCTAGCTCCAACTCTGTTTAAAGTGAAAAGTGCAGGAAATTCAAACCGGCACTAGGAAACAGACTGAGAACCCAGAGTAAATGTTTCTCCTGCAACCCGTTCCCTTGGTGCTAGATGAACAAACGTCTCTCCACATGCTCAGTTCTGAGAGATAAGTGTGTGTGAAGCCGTCCTTCACCTAGAATCTTGGGAACACAAAGTTACTTTTCAGTTGCCAACTCCGCTCCATAAATATATATGGGGAAGTAATAGCACCAACTCGGTTTTGCAGTGAAAACTGCAGGAAATTCAAACCGGCACAAGGAAACAGACTGAGAAAGCAGAGTAAAAATTTCTCCTGCAACCCGTTCCCTTGGTGCTAGATGAACGAACGTCTCTCCACATGCTCAGTTCTGAGAGATAAGTGTGTGTGAATGCCTTCCTTCACCTAGCTTAATGGGAACCCAAAGTTTTTTTCGGTTGCAAACTCCACTCCATAGATATATATGGGGAGGTTCTTACTCCAACTCGGTTTTCCAGTGAAAACTGCAGAAATTCAAAACGGCACTAGGAAAGAGACTGAGAACCCAGAGTAAATGTTTCTCCTGCAATCCGTTCCCTTGGTGCTAGGTGAACGATCGTCTCTCCACATGCTCAGTTCTGAGAAATAAGTGTGTGTGAAAGCCGTCCTTCACCTAGCTTGTTGGGAACACAAAGTTTCTTTTCAGTTGCAAACTCCACTCCATACATATATATGGGGAGGTACTAGCTACAACTCGATTTTACAGTGGTAACTGCAGGAAATTCAAATCGGCACTAGGAAACAGACTGAGATACAAGAGTAAATGTTACCCCTGCATCAACTTCCCTTGGTGCTAGGTGAACAATCGTCTCTCCACATTCTCAGTTTTGAGAGATAAGTGTGTGTGAAAGCCGTCCTTCACCTAGCTTGTTGGGAACACAAGGTTTATTTTCAGTTGCCAACTCCACTCCATACATATATAGGGGGAGGTACTAGCTACAACTCTATTTTACAGTGATAACTGCAGGAATTTCAAACCGGCACTAGGAAACAGACTGAGAAACCAGAGTAAAAGTTTGACCTGCAACCCGTTCCCTTGGTGCTAGGTGAACGAACGTCTCTCCACATGCTCAGTTCTGAGAGAGAAGTGTGTGTGAACCCGTCCTTCACTTAGCTTGTTGTGAACACAATGTTTATTTTCAGTTGCAAATTCCACACCATACATATATATGGGGAGGTAATAGCTCCAACTCGGTTTTACAGTGAAAACTGCAGGAACTTCAAACCGGCTATAGTAAACAGACTGAGAAGCCAGAGTAAAAGTTTCCCCTGCAACCCGTTCCCTTGGTGCTAGGTGAAAGAATGTCTCTCCACATGCTCAGTTCTGAGAGATAAGTGTGTGTGAAAGCCGTCCTTCACCTAGCTTGTTGGGAACACAAATTTTCTTTTCAGTTGCAAACACCACTCCATGCATATATAGGGGGAGGTACAAGATCCAACTCGCTTTTACAGTGAAAAATGCAGGAAATTCAAACCGGCACTAGGAAACAGACTGAGAAACCAGAGTAAAAGTTTCCCCTGCAAACTGTTCCCTTGGTGCTAGGTGAACGATCGTCTCTCCACATGCTCAATTTTGAGAGATAAGTGTGTGTGAAAGCCGTCCTTCACCAAGCTTGTTGGGAACACAAAGTTTCCTTTCAGTTGCAAACTGCACTCCATACATACATATGGGGAGGTACTAGCTCCAACACGGTTTTAAAGTGAAAAATGCAGGAATATCAAACCGGCACTAGGAAACAGACTGAGAAACCAGAGTAAAACTTTCTCCTTCAACCCGTTCCCTTTGTGCTTGGTGAACCAAAGTCTCTCCACATGCTCAGTTCTGAGAGATAAGTGTGTGTTAAAGCCGTACTTCACCTAGAATCTTGGGAACACAAAGTTTCTTTTCAGATGCCAACACCACTCCATACGTAAATATGGGGAGGTACTAGCACCAACTCGATTTTACAGTGAAAACTGCAGGAACTGCAAACAGGCACTAGGAAATAGACTGAGAAACCAGAGTAAAATTTCTCCTGCAACCCGTTCCCTTGGTGCTAGGTGAACGAACGTCTCTCCACATGCTCAGTTCTGAGAGATAATTGTGTGTGAATCCCGTCCTTCACCTAGCTTGTTGGGAACACAAAGTTTCTTTTCAGTTGCAAAATCCACTCCATACATATATATGGGGAAGTACTAGCTCCAACTCGGTTTTACAGTGAAAAATGCAGGAAATTCAAACCGGCACTAGGAAACAGACTGAGAAACCAGAGTAAAAGTTTCTCCTGCAACCCGTTCCCTTGGTGCTAGATGAACGAACGTCTCTCCACATGCTCAGTTCTGAGAGATATGTGTGTGTGAAAGCCGTCCTTCAACTAGCATGTTGGGATCACAATGCTTATTTTTAGTTACAAACCCCACTCCATGCATATATAGGGGGATGTACAAGATCCAACTCGGTTTTACAGTGAAAACTGCAATAACTTTAAATTGAACTAGGAAACAGACTAAGAAACCAGAGTAAAAGTTTCTCCTGCCACCCTTTCCCTTGGTGCTAGGTGAACCAACGTCTCTCCACATGCTCAGTTCTGAGAGATAAGTGTTTGTGAAAGCCGTCCTTCACATAGCTTGTTGCGAACACAAAATTTCTTTTCAGTTACAAACTCCACTCCATACATATATATCGGGGGGTACTTGCTCCAACTCGGGTTTACAGTGAAAACTGCAGGAACTTCAAACCTGCCCTAAGAAACAGACTGAGAAACCAGAGTAAAAGTTTCTCCTGCAACACGTTCATTTGGTGCTGGTGAACGAACGTCTCTCCACAAGCTCAGTTCTGAGAGATAAGTGTGTATAAGCCGTCCTTCACCTAGAATGTTGGGAAAACAAAGTTATTTTCAGTTGCAAACTCCAATCCACAAATATATATGGGGAGGTACTATCACCAACTCGGTTTTACAGTGAAAACGGCAGGAACTTCAAACCGGCACTAGGAAACAGACTGAGAAACCAGAGTAAAAGTTTGACCTGCTACCCGTTCCCTTGGAGCTAGGTGAACGAACGACTCTCCACATGCTCAGTTCTGAGAGAGATGTGTGTGTGAAGCCGTACTTCACTTAGCTTGTTGGGAACACAATGATTATTTTCATTTGCAAATTCCACTCCATACATATATATGGGGAGATAATAGCTAAAACTCTGTTTTACAGTGAAAACTGCAGGAACTTCAAACCGGCTCTAAGAAACAGACTGAGAACCCAGAGTAAAAGTTTCCCCTGCAAACCGTTCCCTTGGTGCTAGTTCAACGATCGTCTCTTCATATGCTCAGTTCTGAGAGTTATGAGTTTGTGAAAGCCGTCCTTCACCTAGAAAGTTGGGAACACAAAGTTACTTTTCAGTTGCAAACCCCACTCCACACATATATATGGGGAGGTACTATCACCAACTCGGATTTACAGTGAAAACTGCCGGTACTTCAAAACGGCACTAGGAAACAGACTGAGAAACCAGAGTACAAGTTTCCCCTGCAACCCTTTCTCTTGGTGCTAGTTCAACGATCGTCTCTTCATATGCTCAGTTCTGAGATTTATGAATTTGTGAAAGCCGTCCTTCACCTAGAATGTTGGGAACACAAAGTTTCTTTTCAGTTGCAAACTCCACTCCATACATATATATGGGTAGGTACTAGCTCCAACTCGGTTTAAAGTGAAACCTGCAGGAATTTCAAACCGGCACTAGGAAAAAGATTGAGAAACAAGAGTAAAAGTTTCTCCTGCAACCCGTTCCCTTGGTGCTAGATGAACGAACCTCTCTCCACATGCTCAGTTCTGAGAGATAATTGTGTGTGAAAGCCGTACTTCACCTACCTTGTTGGGAACACAATGCTTATTTTCATTTGCAAACTCCACTCCATGCATATATAGGGGGAGGTACTAGATCCAAATCTGTTTTACAGTGAAAACTGCAGGAACTTCAATCCGGCACTAGGAAACATACTGAGAAACTAGAGTAATAGTTTTTCCTGCAACCCGTTCCATTGTTGCTAGGTGAACCAATGTCTCTCCACATGCTCATTTCTGAGAGATAAGTGTGTGTGAAAGCCGTCCTTCACCTATCTTGTTGGGAACAAAATGTTTCTTTTCAGTTGCAAACTTAAATCCATATATATATAAGGGGATGTTCTTATTCCAACTAGCTTTTCCAGTGAAAACTGCAGGAACTTCAAACCGGCACTCGGAAAGAGGCTGAGAACCCAGAGTAAAAGTTTCCCCTGCAACCCGTTCCCTTGGTGCTAGTTGAACGAACGTCTCTTCACATGCTCAGTTCTGAGAGATAAGTGTGTGTGAAAGCCTACCTTCACCTAGATTGTTAGGAACACAATGTTTATTTTCAGTTGCCAACCCCACTCCACACATATATAGGGGGAGGTAATAGCTACAACTCGGTTTTACAGTGATAAGTGCAGGAATTTCAAACCGGTACTAGGAAACAGACTGAGAAACCAGAGTAAAAGTTTGACCTGCAACCCGTTCCCTTGTTGCTAGGTGAACTAACGTCTCTCCATATGCTCAGTTCTGAGAGATAAGTGTGTGTGAAATCCGTTTTTCACCTAGCTTGTTGGGAACACAAAGTTTCTCTTCAGTTGCAAACTCCATTCCACACATATATATGTTGAGGTACTAGTTCCAACACGGTTTTACACTGAAAACTGCAGGAACTTCACAACGGCACTAGGAAACAGACTGAGAAACCAGAGCAAAAGTTTCTCCTGCAACCCGTTCCCTTTGTGCTAGATGAACGAACGTCTTTCCACATGCTCAGTTCTGAGAGATAAGTGTGTGTGAAAGCAATCCTTCACCTATCTTGTTGGGAACAGAAAGTTTCTTTTCATTTGCGAACAACTATCCATACATATATATGGAGAGGTACTAGCACAAAAACTGTTTTACAAAGAAATCTGAAGGAATTTCAAACCGGCACTAGGAAACAGACTGAGAAACCAGAGTAAAATTTTCTCCTGCAACCCGTTCCCTTTGTGCTAGATGAACGAACGTCTCTCCACATGCTGAGTTCTGAGAGATATGTGTGTGTGGAAGCCGTCCTTCACCTAGCCTGTTGGGAAAACAAAGTTGCTTTTCAGTTGCAAACACCTCTCCTTATATATATATGGGGAGGTACTATCTCCAAATCAGTTTTACAGTGAAAAATGCAGGAACTTCATACCGGCACTAGGAAACAGACTGAGAAACCAGAGAAAAAGTTTCTCCTGCAACCCGTTCCCTTTGTGCTAGATAAATGAACGTCTCTCCACATGCTGAGTTCTGTGATATAAGTGTGTGTGAAAGCAATTCTTCACCTATCTTGTTGGGAACACATAGTTTCTTTTCAGTATCAAACAACTTTCCATACATATATATGGAGAGGTCCTAGCTCCAACTCGGTTTTACAGTGAAAAATGCATGAACATCAACCCGGCACTAGGAAACAGACTGAGAAACCAGAGTAAAAGATTCTACTGCTTCCCGTTCCCTTTGTGCTAGATGAACGAACGTCTCACTACATGCTCAGTTCTGAGAAATAAATGTGTGTGAAATCCGTCCTTCACCAAGCTTGTTGGGAAAACAAAGTTTGTTTTCATTTGCAAACAACTCTCCTTATATATATATTGAGAGGTTCTAGCTCCAACTCGGTTTTACAGTGAAAACTGCAGGAACTTCAAACCGGCACTAGGAAACAAACTGAGAAACCAGAGTAAAAGTTTCTCCTGCAACCCATTCCCTTTGTGCTAGATGAACCAACGTCTCTCCACATGCTCAGTTCTGAGAGATAAGTGTGTGTGAAAGCCGTTCTTCACCTAGCTTATTGGGAACACAAAGTTTCTTTTCAGTTGTAAACTCCACTCCATACATATATATGGGTAGGTACTAGCTCCAACTCGGTTTAAAGTGGAACCTGCAGGAATTTCAAACCGGCACTAGGAAAAAGATTCAGAAACAAGAGTAAAAGTTTCTCCTGCAACCCGTTCCCTTGGTGCTAGATGAACGAACGTCTCTCCACATGCTCAGTTCTGAGAGGTAAGTGTGTGTGAAAGCCGTCCTTCACCTAGCTTGTTGGGAACACAATGCTTATTTTCAGTTGCAAACTCCACTCCATGCATATATAGGGGGAGGTACTAGATCCAAATCGGTTTTACAGTGAAAACTGCAGGAACTTCAATCCGGCACTAGGAAACATACTGAGAAACTAGAGTAATAGTTTTTCCTGCAACCCGTACCATTGTTGCTAGGTGAACCAACGTCTCTCCACATGCTCATTTCTGAGAGATAAGTGTGTGTGAAAGCAGTCCTTCACCTATCTTGTTGGGAACAAAAAGTTTCTTTTCAGTTGCAAACTTAAACCCATATATATATAAGGGGAGGTTCTTATTTCAACTAGGTTTTCCAGTGAAAACTGCAGGAACTTCAAACAGGCACTAGGAAACAGACTGAGAAAGCAGAGAAAAAGTGTCTCCTGCAACCCGTTCCCTTGGTGCTAGATGAACGAACGTCTCTCGACTTGCTCAGTTCTGAGAGATAAGTGTGTGTGAAAGCCGTCCTTCACCTAGCTTGTTGGGAACACAAAGTTTCTTTTCAATTACAAACTCCACTCCATACATATATATGGGGAGTTACTAGCTCCAACTCGGTTTTACAGTGAAAACTGCAGGAACATCAAACCGGCACTAGGAAACAAACTGAGAAACCAGAGTAAAAGTTTCTCCTGCAACCGGTTCCCATTGTGCTA
Source organism: Camelus ferus (assembly GCF_009834535.1). Taxonomy (NCBI): domain Eukaryota; kingdom Metazoa; phylum Chordata; class Mammalia; order Artiodactyla; family Camelidae; genus Camelus; species Camelus ferus. The sequence goes on along the minus strand of NW_022589664.1, from coordinate 255,862 downwards.
GATGAACGAAAGTCTCTCCACATGCTAAGTTCTGAGAGATAAGTGTGTGTGAAAGCCGACCTTCACCTAGATTGTTAGGAACACAATGTTTATTTTCAGTTGCCAACCCCACTCCACACATATATAGGGGGAGGTAATAGCTACAACTCGGTTTTACAGTGATAAGTGCAGGAATTTCAAACCGGTACTAAGAAACAGACTGAGAAACCAGAGTAAAAGTTTGACCTGCAACCCGTTCCCTTGTTGCTAGGTGAACTAACGTCTCTCCATTTGCTCAGTTCTGAGAGATAAGTGTGTGTGAAATCCGTTTTTCACCTAGCTTGTTGGGAACTCAAAGTTTCTCTTCAGTTGCAAACTCCATTCCACACATATATATGGTGACGTACTAGTTCCAACTCGGTTTAACACTGAAAACTGCAGGAACTTCACAACGGCACTAGGAAACAGACTGAGAATCCAGAGCAAAAGTTTCTCCTGCAACCCGTTCCCTTTGTGCTAGATGAACGAACGTCTTTCCACATGCTCAGTTCTGAGAGATAAGTGTGTGTGAAAGCAATCCTTCACCTATCTTGTTGGGAACAGAAAGTTTCTTTTCATTTGCGAACAACTATCCATACATATATATGGAGAGGTACTAGCACAAAAACTGTTTTACAAAGAAATCTGAAGGAATTTCAAACCGGCACTAGGAAACAGACTGAGAAACCAGAGTAAAATTTTCTCCTGCAACCCGTTCCCTTTGTGCTAGATGAACGAACGTCTCTCCACATGCTGAGTTCTGAGAGATATGTGTGTGTGGAAGCCGTCCTTCACCTAGCCTGTTGGGAAAACAAAGTTGCTTTTCAGTTGCAAACACCTCTCCTTATATATATATGGGGAGGTACTATCTCCAAATCAGTTTTACAGTGAAAAATGCAGGAACTTCATACCGGCACTAGGAAACAGACTGAGAAACCAGAGAAAAAGTTTCTCCTGCAACCCGTTCCCTTTGTGCTAGATAAATGAACGTCTCTCCACATGCTGAGTTCTGTGATATAAGTGTGTGTGAAAGCAATTCTTCACCTATCTTGTTGGGAACACATAGTTTCTTTTCAGTATCAAACAACTTTCCATACATATATATGGAGAGGTCCTAGCTCCAACTCGGTTTTACAGTGAAAAATGCATGAACATCAACCCGGCACTAGGAAACAGACTGAGAAACCAGAGTAAAAGATTCTACTGCTTCCCGTTCCCTTTGTGCTAGATGAACGAACGTCTCACTACATGCTCAGTTCTGAGAAATAAATGTGTGTGAAATCCGTCCTTCACCAAGCTTGTTGGGAAAACAAAGTTTGTTTTCATTTGCAAACAACTCTCCTTATATATATATTGAGAGGTTCTAGCTCCAACTCGGTTTTACAGTGAAAACTGCAGGAACTTCAAACCGGCACTAGGAAACAAACTGAGAAACCAGAGTAAAAGTTTCTCCTGCAACCCATTCCCTTTGTGCTAGATGAACCAACGTCTCTCCACATGCTCAGTTCTGAGAGATAAGTGTGTGTGAAAGCCGTTCTTCACCTAGCTTATTGGGAACACAAAGTTTCTTTTCAGTTGTAAACTCCACTCCATACATATATATGGGTAGGTACTAGCTCCAACTCGGTTTAAAGTGGAACCTGCAGGAATTTCAAACCGGCACTAGGAAAAAGATTCAGAAACAAGAGTAAAAGTTTCTCCTGCAACCCGTTCCCTTGGTGCTAGATGAACGAACGTCTCTCCACATGCTCAGTTCTGAGAGGTAAGTGTGTGTGAAAGCCGTCCTTCACCTAGCTTGTTGGGAACACAATGCTTATTTTCAGTTGCAAACTCCACTCCATGCATATATAGGGGGAGGTACTAGATCCAAATCGGTTTTACAGTGAAAACTGCAGGAACTTCAATCCGGCACTAGGAAACATACTGAGAAACTAGAGTAATAGTTTTTCCTGCAACCCGTACCATTGTTGCTAGGTGAACCAACGTCTCTCCACATGCTCATTTCTGAGAGATAAGTGTGTGTGAAAGCAGTCCTTCACCTATCTTGTTGGGAACAAAAAGTTTCTTTTCAGTTGCAAACTTAAACCCATATATATATAAGGGGAGGTTCTTATTTCAACTAGGTTTTCCAGTGAAAACTGCAGGAACTTCAAACAGGCACTAGGAAACAGACTGAGAAAGCAGAGAAAAAGTGTCTCCTGCAACCCGTTCCCTTGGTGCTAGATGAACGAACGTCTCTCGACTTGCTCAGTTCTGAGAGATAAGTGTGTGTGAAAGCCGTCCTTCACCTAGCTTGTTGGGAACACAAAGTTTCTTTTCAATTACAAACTCCACTCCATACATATATATGGGGAGTTACTAGCTCCAACTCGGTTTTACAGTGAAAACTGCAGGAACATCAAACCGGCACTAGGAAACAAACTGAGAAACCAGAGTAAAAGTTTCTCCTGCAACCGGTTCCCATTGTGCTAGATGAACGAAAGTCTCTCCACATGCTAAGTTCTGAGAGATAAGTGTGTGTGAAAGCCGACCTTCACCTAGATTGTTAGGAACACAATGTTTATTTTCAGTTGCCAACCCCACTCCACACATATATAGGGGGAGGTAATAGCTACAACTCGGTTTTACAGTGATAAGTGCAGGAATTTCAAACCGGTACTAAGAAACAGACTGAGAAACCAGAGTAAAAGTTTGACCTGCAACCCGTTCCCTTGTTGCTAGGTGAACTAACGTCTCTCCATTTGCTCAGTTCTGAGAGATAAGTGTGTGTGAAATCCGTTTTTCACCTAGCTTGTTGGGAACTCAAAGTTTCTCTTCAGTTGCAAACTCCATTCCACACATATATATGGTGACGTACTAGTTCCAACTCGGTTTAACACTGAAAACTGCAGGAACTTCACAACGGCACTAGGAAACAGACTGAGAATCCAGAGCAAAAGTTTCTCCTGCAACCCGTTCCCTTTGTGCTAGATGAACGAACGTCTTTCCACATGCTCAGTTCTGAGAGATAAGTGTGTGTGAAAGCAATCCTTCACCTATCTTGTTGGGAACAGAAAGTTTCTTTTCATTTGCAAACAACTATCCATACATATATATGGAGAGGTACTAGCCCAAAAACTGTTTTACAAAGAAATCTGAAGGAATTTCAAACCGGCACTAGGAAACAGACTGAGAAACAAGAGTAAAATTTTCTCCTGCAACCCGTTCCCTTTGTGCTAGATGAACGAACGTCTCTCCACATGCTGAGTTCTGAGAGATATGTGTGTGTGGAAGCCGTCCTTCACCTAGCCTGTTGGGAAAACAAAGTTGCTTTTCAGTTGCAAACACCTCTCCTTATATATATATGGGGAGGTACTATCTCCAAATCAGTTTTACAGTGAAAAATGCAGGAACTTCATACCGGCACTAGGAAACAGACTGAGAAACCAGAGAAAAAGTTTCTCCTGCAACCCGTTCCCTTTGTGCTAGATAAATGAACGTCTCTCCACATGCTGAGTTCTGTGATATAAGTGTGTGTGAAAGCAATTCTTCACCTATCTTGTTGGGAACACATAGTTTCTTTTCAGTATCAAACAACTTTCCATACATATATATGGAGAGGTCCTAGCTCCAACTCGGTTTTACAGTGAAAAATGCATGAACATCAACCCGGCACTAGGAAACAGACTGAGAAACCAGAGTAAAAGATTCTACTGCTTCCCGTTCCCTTTGTGCTAGATGAACGAACGTCTCACTACATGCTCAGTTCTGAGAAATAAATGTGTGTGAAATCCGTCCTTCACCAAGCTTGTTGGGAAAACAAAGTTTGTTTTCATTTGCAAACAACTCTCCTTATATATATATTGAGAGGTTCTAGCTCCAACTCGGTTTTACAGTGAAAACTGCAGGAACTTCAAACCGGCACTAGGAAACAAACTGAGAAACCAGAGTAAAAGTTTCTCCTGCAACCCATTCCCTTTGTGCTAGATGAACCAACGTCTCTCCACATGCTCAGTTCTGAGAGATAAGTGTGTGTGAAAGCCGTTCTTCACCTAGCTTATTGGGAACACAAAGTTTCTTTTCAGTTGTAAACTCCACTCCATACATATATATGGGTAGGTACTAGCTCCAACTCGGTTTAAAGTGGAACCTGCAGGAATTTCAAACCGGCACTAGGAAAAAGATTCAGAAACAAGAGTAAAAGTTTCTCCTGCAACCCGTTCCCTTGGTGCTAGATGAACGAACGTCTCTCCACATGCTCAGTTCTGAGAGGTAAGTGTGTGTGAAAGCCGTCCTTCACCTAGCTTGTTGGGAACACAATGCTTATTTTCAGTTGCAAACTCCACTCCATGCATATATAGGGGGAGGTACTAGATCCAAATCGGTTTTACAGTGAAAACTGCAGGAACTTCAATCCGGCACTAGGAAACATACTGAGAAACTAGAGTAATAGTTTTTCCTGCAACCCGTACCATTGTTGCTAGGTGAACCAACGTCTCTCCACATGCTCATTTCTGAGAGATAAGTGTGTGTGAAAGCAGTCCTTCACCTATCTTGTTGGGAACAAAAAGTTTCTTTTCAGTTGCAAACTTAAACCCATATATATATAAGGGGAGGTTCTTATTTCAACTAGGTTTTCCAGTGAAAACTGCAGGAACTTCAAACAGGCACTAGGAAACAGACTGAGAAAGCAGAGAAAAAGTGTCTCCTGCAACCCGTTCCCTTGGTGCTAGATGAACGAACGTCTCTCGACTTGCTCAGTTCTGAGAGATAAGTGTGTGTGAAAGCCGTCCTTCACCTAGCTTGTTGGGAACACAAAGTTTCTTTTCAATTACAAACTCCACTCCATACATATATATGGGGAGTTACTAGCTCCAACTCGGTTTTACAGTGAAAACTGCAGGAACATCAAACCGGCACTAGGAAACAAACTGAGAAACCAGAGTAAAAGTTTCTCCTGCAACCGGTTCCCATTGTGCTAGATGAACGAAAGTCTCTCCACATGCTAAGTTCTGAGAGATAAGTGTGTGTGAAAGCCGACCTTCACCTAGATTGTTAGGAACACAATGTTTATTTTCAGTTGCCAACCCCACTCCACACATATATAGGGGGAGGTAATAGCTACAACTCGGTTTTACAGTGATAAGTGCAGGAATTTCAAACCGGTACTAAGAAACAGACTGAGAAACCAGAGTAAAAGTTTGACCTGCAACCCGTTCCCTTGTTGCTAGGTGAACTAACGTCTCTCCATTTGCTCAGTTCTGAGAGATAAGTGTGTGTGAAATCCGTTTTTCACCTAGCTTGTTGGGAACTCAAAGTTTCTCTTCAGTTGCAAACTCCATTCCACACATATATATGGTGACGTACTAGTTCCAACTCGGTTTAACACTGAAAACTGCAGGAACTTCACAACGGCACTAGGAAACAGACTGAGAATCCAGAGCAAAAGTTTCTCCTGCAACCCGTTCCCTTTGTGCTAGATGAACGAACGTCTTTCCACATGCTCAGTTCTGAGAGATAAGTGTGTGTGAAAGCAATCCTTCACCTATCTTGTTGGGAACAGAAAGTTTCTTTTCATTTGCAAACAACTATCCATACATATATATGGAGAGGTACTAGCCCAAAAACTGTTTTACAAAGAAATCTGAAGGAATTTCAAACCGGCACTAGGAAACAGACTGAGAAACAAGAGTAAAATTTTCTCCTGCAACCCGTTCCCTTTGTGCTAGATGAACGAACGTCTCTCCACATGCTGAGTTCTGAGAGATAAATGTGTGTGGAAGCCGTACTTCACCTAGCCTGTTGGGAAAACAAAGTTGCTTTTCAGTTGCAAACACCTCTCCTTATATATTTATGGGGAGGTACTAGCTCCAAATCGGTTTTACAGTGAAAAATGCAGGAACTTCATACCGGCACTAGGAAACAGACTGAGAAACCAGAGAAAAAGTTTCTCCTGCAACCCGTTCCCTTTGTGCTAGATAAATGAACGTCTCTCCACATGCTGAGTTCTGTGATATAAGTGTGTGTGAAAGCAATTCTTCACCTATCTTGTTGGGAACACATAGTTTCTTTTCAGTATCAAACAACTTTCCATACATATATATGGAGAGGTCCTAGCTCCAACTCGGTTTTACAGTGAAAAATGCATGAACATCAACCCGGCACTAGGAAACAGACTGAGAAACCAGAGTAAAAGATTCTACTGCTTCCCGTTCCCTTTGTGCTAGATGAACGAACGTCTCACTACATGCTCAGTTCTGAGAAATAAATGTGTGTGAAATCCGTCCTTCACCTAGCTTGTTGGGAAAACAAAGTTTGTTTCCTTTTGCAAACACCTCTCTTTATATATATATTGAGAGGTTCTAGCTCCAACTCGGTTTTACAGTGAAAACTGCAGGAACTTCAAACCGGCACTAGGAAACAAACTGAGAAACCAGAGTAAAAGTTTCTCCTGCAACCCATTCCCTTTGTGCTAGATGAACCAACGTCTCTCCACATGCTCAGTTCTGAGAGATAAGTGTGTGTGAAAGCCGTTCTTCACCTAGCTTATTGGGAACACAAAGTTTCTTTTCAGTTGTAAACTCCAGTCCATACATATATATGGGGAGGTACTAGCTCCAACTCGGTTTTACAATGAAAACGGCACGAACTTCCAAGCGGCACTAGGAAACAGACTGAGTAACCAGACTAAAAGTTTCCCTGTAAACCGTTCCCTTTGTGCTAGATGAACGAACGTCTCTCCACATGCTCAGTTCTGAGAGATAAGTTTGTGTGAAAGCAATTCTTCACCTATCTTGTTGGGACCACAAAGTTTCTTTTCAGTTGCTAACAACTCTCCATACATATATAAGGAGAGGTACTAGCTTCAACTCTGTTTTGCAGTGAAAACTGCAGGAACTTCAAACCGGCACTAGGAAACAGACTGAGAAACCAGAGTAATAGTTTCTCCTTCAACCCGTTCCCTTTGTGCTAGATGAACGAACGTCTTTCCTCATGCTCAATTCTGAGAGAAAAGTGTGTGTGAAAGCCGTCCTTCACCTAACCTGTTGGGAACACAAAGTTTCTTTTAAGTTGCAAACTCCACTCCATACATATATAAGGGGAGGTACAAACTCCAAATCGGTTTTACAATGAAAACTGCAGGAACTTCAAAACGGCACTAGGAATCAGACTAAGAAACCTGAGTAAAAGTTTCCCTGCAAACCATTCCCTTTGTGGTAGATGAACGAACGTCTCTCCACATGCTCAGTTCTGAGATATATGTGTGTGTGAAATCCGTCCTTCACCTAGCTTGTTGGGAATACAAAGTTTCTCTTCAGTTGCAAACCCCACTCCACACATATATAAGGGGTGGTAATAGTTCCAACTCGGTTTTACAGTTAAAACTGCAGGAACTTCAATCCGGCACTAGGAAACAGACTGAAAAACCAGAGCAAAAGTTTCTCCTGCAACTCGTTCCCTTTGTGTTTGATGAACGAACGTCTGTACACATGCTCAGTTCTGAGAGATAAGTGTGTGTGAAAACAAACCTTCACCTATCTTGTTGGGAACAGAAAGTTTCTTTTCATTTGCAAACAACTATCCATACATATATATGGAGAGGTACTAGCACCAAAACGGTTTTACAAAGAAAACTGAAGGAACTTCAAACCGGCACTAGGAAACAGACTGAGAAACCAGAGTAAAAGTTTCACCTGCAACCCGTTCCCTTTGTGCTAGATGAACGAACGTCTCTCCATATGCTGAGTTCTGAGAGATAAGTGTGTGTGCAAGCCGACCTTCACATAGCCTGTTGGGAAAACAAATTTGCTTTTCAGTTGCAAACACCTCTCCTTATATATATATGGTGAGGTACTAGCTCCAAATCGGTTTTAAAGTGAAAACTGCAGGAACTACATATCGGCACTAGGAAACAGACTGAGAAACCAGAGAAAAAGTTTCTCCTGCCACCCGTTCCCTTGGTGCTAGGTGAACGAACGTTTTTCCACATGCTCAGTTCTGAGAGATATGTGTGTGTGAAAGCCGTTCTTCAACTAGCTTGTTGGGAACACAATGCTTATTTTCAGTTGCAAACTCCACTCCATGCATATATAGGGGGAGGTACTAGATACAACTCGGTTTTACAGTGAAAACTGCAGGAACTTTAAACCGACACTAGGAAACAGGCTGAGAAACCAGTAAAAGTTTGACCTGCTACCCTTTCCCTTAGAGCTAGGTGAACGAATGACTCTCCACATGCTCAGTTCTGAGAGAGATGTGTGTGTGAAACCGTAATTCACTTAGCTTGTTGGGAACAGAATGTTTATTTTCAGTTGCAAATTCCACTCCTTACATATATATGGGGAGATAATAGCTAAAACTCTGTTTTACTGTGAAAACTGCAGGAATTTCAAACCGGCTCTTAGAAACAGACTAAGATGCTAGAGTAAAAGTTTCTCGTGCAACAAGTTCCCTTGGTGCTAGGTGAACGAACGTCTCTCCAACTGCTCAGTTCTGAGAGATAAGTGTGTGTGAAAGCTGTCCTTCACCTAGCTTGTGGGGAACACAAAGTTTCTTTTCAGATGCAAACTCCACTCCATACATATATATGGGGAGGTACTAGCTACAACTCAATTTTACAGTGAAAACTGCAGGAACTTCAAACCGGCACTAGGAAACAGATTCAAAAACCAGAGTAAATGTTTCTCCTGCAACCCGTTCCCTTGGTGCTAGATGAACGAACTTTTCTCCACATGCTCAGTTCTGAGAGATATGCGTGTGAAAGCCGTCCTTCACCTACCTTGTTGGGAACACAAAGTTTCTTTCCAGTTGCAAACTCCACTCCATACATATATATGGGGAGGTACTAGCTCCAACTCGGTTTTACAGAGAAAACTGCAGGAAATTCAAACAGGCACTAGGAAACAGGCTGAGATACCAGCGTAAAATTTTCTCCTGCATCCCGTTCCCTTGGTGCTAGATGAACGAACGTCTCTCCACATGCTCAGTTCTGAGAGATAAGTGTGTGTGAAAGCCGTCTTTCACCTAGCTTTTTCGGAAAACAAAGTTTCTTTTCAGTTGCAAACACCTCTCCTTATATATATATGGGGAGGTACTAGCTCCAACTCAGTTTTACAGTGAAAACTGCAGGAACTTCAAACCGGCTCTAGGAAACAACTGAGAAACCAGAGTAAAAGTTTCTCCTGCAACCGGTTCCCATTGTGCTAGATGAACGAACGTCTCTCCACATGCTCAGATCTGAGAGATAAGTGTGTGTGAAAGCCGTCCTTCACCTAGCTTGTTGGGAACACAATGTTTATTTTCAGTTCCCAAATCCACTCCACACATATATAGGGGGAGGTAATATCTACAACTCGGTTTTACAGTGATAAGTGCAGGAATTTCAAACCGGCACTAGGAAACAGACTGAGAAACAAGAGTAAAAGTTTGACCTGCAACCCGTTCCCTTGGTGCTAGGTGAACTACCGTCTCTCCATATGCTCAGTTCTGTGAGATAAGTGTGTGTGAAATCCGTTCTTCACCTAGCTTGTTGGGAACACAAAGTTTCTCTTAATTTGCAAACTCCACTCCACACATATATATGGGGAAGTACTATTTCCAACTCGGTTTTACAATGAAAACTGCAGGAACTTCACACCGGCACTAGGAAACAGACTGAGAAACCAGAGCAAAAGTTTCACCTGCAACCCGTCCCCTGTGTGCTAGATGAACGAACGTCTGTCCACATGCTCAGTTCTGAGAGATAAATGTGTGTGAAAGCAATCCTTCACCTATCTTGTTGGGAACAGAAAGTTTCTTTTCATTTGCAAACAACTATCCATACATAGATATGGAGAATTACTAGCACCAAAACGGTTTTACAAAGAAATCTGAAGGAACTTCAAACCGGCACTAGGAAACAGACTGAGAAACCAGAGTAAAAGTTTCACCTGCAACCCGTTCCCTTTGTTCTAGATGAACGAACGTCTCTCCACATGCTGAGTTCTGAGAGATAAGTGTGTGTGGAAGCCGTCCTTCACCTAGCCTGTTGGGAAAACAAAGTTGCTTTTCAGTTGCAAACACCTTTCCTTATATATATATGGTGAGGTACTAGTTCCAAATCGGTTTTACATTGAAAACTGCAGGAACTTCATACCGGCACTAGGAAACAGACAGAGAAACCAGAGAAAAAGTTTCTCCAGCAACCCGTTCCCTTTGTGCTAGATAAATGAACGTCTCTCCACATGCTCATTTCTGTGATATAAGTGTGTGTGAAAGCAATTCTTCACCTTTCTTGTTGGGAACACAAAGTTTCTTTTCAGTTTCAAACAACTTTCCATACATATATATGGAGAGGTCCTAGCTCCAACTCGGTTTTACATTGAAAACTGCAGGAACTTCAAACCGGCACTAGGAAACAGACTGTGAAACCAGAGTAATAGTTTCTACTGCTTCCCATTCCCTTTGTGCTAGATGAACGAACGTCTCACTACATGCTCAGTTCTGAGAAATAAATGTGTGTGAAATCCGTCCTTCACCTAGCCTGTTGGGAAAACAAAGTTTGTTTTCAGTTGCAAACACCTCTCCTTATATATATATGGGGAGGTACTAGCTCCAACTCAGTTTTACAGTGAAAACTGCAGGAACTTCAAACCGGCACTAGGAAACAAACTGAGAAACCAGAGTAAAAGTTTCTCCTGCAACCGGTTCCCAGTGTGCTAGATGAATGAAAGTCTCTCCACATGCTCAGGTCTGAGAGATAAGTGTGTGTGAAAGCCGTCCTTCACCTAGCTGGTTGGGAACACAATGTTTATTTTCAGTTGCCAACTCCACTCCACACATATATAGGGGGAGGTAATAGCTACAACTCGGTTTTACAGTGATAAGTGCAGGAATTTCAAACCGGCACTAGGAAACAGACTGAGAAACAAGAGTAAAAGCTTGACCTGCAACACGTTCCCTTGGTTCTAGGTGAACTAACGTCTCTCCATATGCTCAGTTCTGAGAGATAAGTGTGTGTGAAATCCGTTCTTCACATAGCTTGTTGGGAACACAAAGTTTCTCTTCAGTTGCAAACTCCACTCCACACATATATATGGGAGGTACTAGTTCCAACTCGGTTTTACAGTGGAAACTGCTGGAACTTCACACCGGCACTAGGAAACAGACTGAGAAACCAGAGCAAAAGTTTCTCCTGCAACCCGTTCCCTTTGTGCTAGATGAACGAACGTCTGTCCACATGCTGATTTCTGAGAGGTAAGTGTGTGTGAAAGCAATCCTTCACCTATTTGTTGGGAACAGAAAGTTTCTTTTCATTTGCAAACAACTATCCATACATATATATGGAGAGGTACTAGCACCAAAACGGTTTTACAAAGAAAATTGAAGGAACTTCAATCCAGCACTAGGAAACAGACTGAGAAACCTAAGTAAAAGTTTCTCCTGCAAACCGTTCCCTTTGTGCTAGGTGAATGAACGTCTCACCACATGCTCAGTTCTGTGAAATAAATGTGTGAAATCCGTCCTTCACCTAGCTTGTTGGGAACACGAAGTTTCTTTTCAGTTGCAAACACCTCTCCTTACATATATATGGGGATGTACAAGCTCCAAATCGTTTTTACAATGAAAAATGCAGGAACTTCAAACCGGCACTAGGAAACAGACTGAGAAACCAAAGTAAAAGTTTCTCCTGCAACCCGTTCCATTTTTGCTAGATGAACGTACGTCTCTCCACATGCTCAGTTCTGAGAGATAAGTGTGTGTGAAAGCAATTCTTCACTTAAATTGTTGGGAACACAAAGTTTCTTCTCAGTTGCAAACAACTCTCCATACATATATATGGAGAGGTACTAGCTCCAACTCGGTTTTACAGTGAAAACTGCAAGAACTTCAAACCGGCACTAGGAAACAGACTGAGAAACCAGAGTAAATGTTCCTCCTGCAATCCGTTCCCATGGTGCTGGTTTAATGAACGTCTCTCCACATGGTCATTTCTGAGAGATAAGTGTGTGTGAAAGCCGTCATTCACCTAGCTTGTTGGGAACACAAAGTTTCTTTTTAGTTGCAAACACCTCTCCTTACATATATATGGGGAGGTTCTAGCACTAAATCGGTTTTACAAAAAACCTGAAGGAACTTCAAACCGGCACTAGGAAACAGACTGGGAAACCAGAGTAAAATTTCTCCTGCAACGCGTTCCCTTTGTGCTTGATGAACGAACGTCTCTCCACATGCTGAGTTCTGAGAGATAAGTGTGTGTGGAAGCCGTCCTTCACTAAGCTTGTTGGGAAAACAAAGTTTCTTTTCAGTTGCAAACTCCACTCCATACATATATATGGGGAGGTACTAGCTCCAACACGGTTTTACAGAGAAAACTGCAGGAAATTCAAACCGGCACTAGGAAACAGGCTGAGATACCAGCGTAAAATTTTCCCCTGAAACCCGTTCCCTTGGTGCTAGATGAACGAACGTCTCTCCACATGCTCAGTTCTGAGAGATAATTGTGTGTGAAAGCCGAACTTCACCTAGCTTGTTGGGAAAACAAAGTTTCTTTTAAGTTGCAAACACCTCTCCTTATATATATATGGGGAGGTACTAGCTAAAACTCGGTTTTACAGTGAAAACTGCAGGAAATTCACACCGGCACTAGGAAACAGACTGAGAAACCAGAGCGAAATTTCTCCTGCAACCCATTCCGTTTGTGCTAGATGAACGAACGTCTCACCACATGCTCAGTTCTGAGAGATAAGTGTGTGTGAAAGCAATTCTTCACCTATCTTGTTGGGAACAGATAGTTTCTTTTCAGTTGCAAACAACTCTCCATACATATATATGGATAGGTACTAGCTCCAACTCGGTTTTACAGTGAAAACTGCAGGATTTTTAACCCGGCACTAGGAAACAGACTGAGAAACCAGAGAAAAGTTTCTCCTGCAACCCGTTCCATTCGTGCTAGATGAACGAACGTCTCAACACATGCTCATTTCTGAGAGATAAGTATGTGTGAAATCCTTCCTTCACCTAGCTTGTTGGGAATAAAAGATTCTTTTCAGTTGCAAACAACTCTCCTTAAATATATATGTGGTGGTACTAGCACCAAATAGGTTTTACAAAGAAAACTGAAGGAACTTCTAACCGGCACTAGGAAACAGACTGAGAAACCAGAGTAATAGTTTCCCCTGCAACCCGTTCCCTTTGTGCTAGGTGAATGAACGTCTCTCAACATGCTGAGTTCTGAGAGATAAGTGTGTGTGGAAGCCGTCCTTCACCTAGCTTGTTGGGAAAACAAAGTTTCTTTTCAGTTGCAAACACCTCTCCTTATATATATATGGGGAGGTACTAGCTCCAACTCTGTTTTACAGTGAAAAGTGCAGGAACTTCAAACCGGCACTAGGAAACAGACTGAGAAACCAGAGTAATAGTTTCCCCTGCAACCCGTTCCCTTTGTGCTAGGTGAATGAACGTCTCTCCACATGCTGAGTTCTGAGAGATAAGTGTGTGTGAAATCCGTTCTTCACCTAGCTTGTTGGGAACACAAAGTTTCTCTTAATTTGCAAACTCCACTCCACACGTATATATGGGGATGTACTATTTCCAACTCGGTTTTACAATGAAAACTGCAGGAACTTCACACCGGCACTAGGAAACAGACTGAGAAACCAGAGCAAAAGTTTCACCTGCAACCCGTTCCCTGTGTGCTAGATGAACGAACGTCTGTCCACATGCTCAGTTCTGAGAGATAAATGTGTGTGAAAGCAATCCTTCACCTATCTTGTTGGGAACAGAAAGTTTCTTTTCATTTGCAAACAACTATCCATACATAGATATGGAGAATTACTAGCACCAAAACGGTTTTACAAAGAAAACTGAAGGAACTTCAAACCGGCACTAGGAAACAGACTGAGAAACCAGAGTAAAAGTTTCACCTGCAACCCGTTCCCTTTGTTCTAGATGAACGAACGTCTCTCCACATGCTGAGTTCTGAGAGATAAGTGTGTGTGGAAGCCGTCCTTCACCTAGCCTGTTGGGAAAACAAAGTTGCTTTTCAGTTGCAAACACCTTTCCTTATATATATATGGTGAGGTACAAGTTCCAAATCGGTTTTACATTGAAAACTGCAGGAACTTCATACCGGCACTAGGAAACAGACAGAGAAACCAGAGAAAAAGTTTCTCCAGCAACCCGTTCCCTTTGTGCTAGATAAATGAACGTCTCTCCACATGCTCAGTTCTGTGATATAAGTGTGTGTGAAAGCAATTCTTCACCTTTCTTGTTGGGAACACAAAGTTTCTTTTCAGTTTCAAACAACTTTCCATACATATATATGGAGAGGTCCTAGCTCCAACTCGGTTTTACATTGAAAACTGCAGGAACTTCAAACCGGCACTAGGAAACAGACTGTGAAACCAGAGTAATAGTTTCTACTGCTTCCCATTCCCTTTGTGCTAGATGAACGAACGTCTCACTACATGCTCAGTTCTGAGAAATAAATGTGTGTGAAATCCGTCCTTCACCTAGCCTGTTGGGAAAACAAAGTTTGTTTTCAGTTGCAAACACCTCTCCTTATATATATATGGGGAGGTACTAGCTCCAACTCAGTTTTACAGTGAAAACTGCAGGAACTTCAAACCGGCACTAGGAAACAAACTGAGAAACCAGAGTAAAAGTTTCTCCTGCAACCGGTTCCCAGTGTGCTAGATGAATGAAAGTCTCTCCACATGCTCAGGTCTGAGAGATAAGTGTGTGTGAAAGCCGTCCTTCACCTAGCTGGTTGGGAACACAATGTTTATTTTCAGTTGCCAACTCCACTCCACACATATATAGGGGGAGGTAATAGCTACAACTCGGTTTTACAGTGATAAGTGCAGGAATTTCAAACCGGAACTAGGAAACAGACTGAGAAACAAGAGTAAAAGCTTGACCTGCAACCCGTTCCCTTGGTGCTAGGTGAACTAACGTCTCTCCATATGCTCAGTTCTGAGAGATAAGTGTGTGTGAAATCCGTTCTTCACATAGCTTGTTGGGAACACAAAGTTTCTCTTCAGTTGCAAACTCCACTCCACACATATATATGGGAGATACTAGTTCCAACTCGGTTTTACAGTGGAAACTGCTGGAACTTCACACCGGCACTAGGAAACAGACTGAGAAACCAGAGCAAAAGTTTCTCCTGCAACCCGTTCCCTTTGTGCTAGATGAACGAACGTCTGTCCACATGCTGATTTCTGAGAGGTAAGTGTGTGTGAAAGCAATCCTTCACCTATTTGTTGGGAACAGAAAGTTTCTTTTCATTTGCAAACAACTATCCATACATATATATGGAGAGGTACTAGCACCAAAACGGTTTTACAAAGAAAATTGAAGGAACTTCAATCCAGCACTAGGAAACAGACTGAGAATCCTAAGTAAAAGTTTCTCCTGCAAACCGTTCCCTTTGTGCTAGATGAATGAACGTCTCTCCACATGCTGAGTTCTGAGAGATAAGTGTGTGTGGAAGCCGTTCTTCACCTAGCCTGTTGGGAAAACAAAGTAGCTTTTCAGATGCAAACACCTCTCCTTATATATATATGGGGAGGTACAAGCTCCAAATCGATTTTACAGTGAAAACTGCAGGAACTTCATACCGTCACTAGGAAACAGACTGAGAAACCAGAGAAAAAGTTTCTCCTGCAACCCCTTCCCTTTGTGCTAGATAAATGAACGTCTCTCCACATGCTAGGTTCTGTGATATAAGTGTGTGTGAAAGCAATTCTTCACCTATCTTGTTGGGAACACAATGTTTCTTTTCAGTTTCAAACAACTTTCCATACATATATATGGAGAGGTCCTAGCTCCAACTCGGATTTACAATGAAAAATGCAGGAACTTCAAACCGGCACTAGGAAACAGACTGAGAAACCAAAGTAAAAGTTTCTCCTGCAACCCGTTCCATTTTTGCTAGATGAACGTACGTCTCTCCACATGCTCAGTTCTGAGAGATAAGTGTGTGTGAAAGCAATTCTTCACCTAAATTGTTGGGAACACAAAGTTTCTTCACAGTTGCAAACAACTCTCCATACATATATATGGAGAGGTACTAGCTCCAACTCGGTTTTACAGTGAAAACTGCAAGAACTTCAAACCGGCACTAGGAAACAGACTGAGAAACCAGAGTAAATGTTCCTCCTGCAATCCGTTCCCATGGTGCTGGTTTAATGAACGTCTCTCCACATGGTCATTTCTGAGAGATAAGTGTGTGTGAAAGCCGTCATTCACCTAGCTTGTTGGGAACACAAAGTTTCTTTTTAGTTGCAAACACCTCTCCTTACATATATATGGTGAGGTTCTAGCACTAAATCGGTTTTACAAAAAACCTGAAGGAACTTCAAACCGGCACTAGGAAACAGACTGGGAAACCAGAGTAAAATTTCTCCTGCAACGCGTTCCCTTTGTGCTTGATGAACGAACGTCTCTCCACATGCTGAGTTCTGAGAGATAAGTGTGTGTGGAAGCCGTCCTTCACTAAGCTTGTTCGGAAAACAAAGTTTCTTTTCAGTTGCAAACTCCACTCCATACATATATATGGGGAGGTACTAGCTCCAACACGGTTTTACAGAGAAAACTGCAGGAAATTCAAACCGGCACTAGGAAACAGACTGAGAAACCAGAGTAAAAGTTTCTACTGCATCCCGTTCCCTTTATGTTAGATGAACGAACTTCTCACCACGTGCTCAGTTCTGAGAGATACGTGTGTGTGAAATCCGTTCTTCACCTAGCTTGTTGGGAACACAAAGTTTCTTTTCAGTTGCAAACACCTCTCCTTTCATATATATGGGGAGGTACTAGCTCCAAATCTGTTTTACAATGAAAACTGCAGGAACTTCAAACCGGCACTAGGAAACAGACTGAGAAACCAGAGTAAATGTTCCTCCTGCAACCCGTTCCCATGGTGCTGGTTTAATGAACGTCTCTCCACATGGTCAGTTCTGAGAGATATATGTGTGGAAGCCGTCCTTCACCTACCTTGTTGGGAAAATAAAGTATCTTTTCAGTTGCAAACTCCACTCCTTACATATATATGGAGAGGTACTAGCTCCAACACGGTTTTACAGAGAAAACTGCAGGAAATTCAAACCGGCACTAGGAAACAGGCTGAGATACCAGCGTAAAATTTTCCCCTGAAACCCGTTCCCTTGGTGCTAGATGAACGAACGTCTCTCCACATGCTCAGTTCTGAGAGATAATTGTGTGTGAAAGCCGAACTTCACCTAGCTTGTTGGGAAAACAAAGTTTCTTTTAAGTTGCAAACACCTCTCCTTATATATATATGGGGAGGTACTAGCTAAAACTCGGTTTTACAGTGAAAACTGCAGGAAATTCACACCGGCACTAGGAAACAGACTGAGAAACCAGAGCGAAATTTCTCCTGCAACCCGTTCCGTTTGTGCTAGATGAACGAACGTCTCACCACATGCTCAGTTCTGAGAGATAAGTGTGTGTGAAAGCAATTCTTCACCTATCTTGTTGGGAACAGATAGTTTCTTTTCAGTTGCAAACAACTCTCCATACATATATATGGATAGGTACTAGCTCCAAGTCGGTTTTACAGTGAAAACTGCAGGATTTTTAACCCGGCACTAGGAAACAGACTGAGAAACCAGAGAAAAGTTTCTCCTGCAACCCGTTCCCTTCGTGCTAGATGAACGAACGTCTCAACACATGCTCATTTCTGAGAGATAAGTATGTGTGAAATCCTTCCTTCACCTAGCTTGTTGGGAATAAAAGATTCTTTTCAGTTGCAAACACCTCTCCTTAAATATATATGTGGTGGTACTAGCACCAAATAGGTTTTACAAAGAAAACTGAAGGAACTTCAAACCGGCACTAGGAAACAGACTGAGAAACCAGAGTAATAGTTTCCCCTGCAACCCGTTCCCTTTGTGCTAGGTGAATGAACGTCTCTACACATGCTGAGTTCTGAGAGATAAGTGTGTGTGGAAGCCGTCCTTCACCTAGCTTGTTGGGAAAACAAAGTTTCTTTTCAGTTGCAAACACCTCTCCTTATATATATATGGGGAGGTACTAGCTCCAACTCTGTTTTACAGTGAAAAGTGCAGGAACTTCAAACCGGCACTAGGAAACAGACTGAGAAACCAGAGTAATAGTTTCCCCTGCAACCCGTTCCCTTTGTGCTAGGTGAATGAACGTCTCTCCACATGCTGAGTTCTGAGAGATAAGTGTGTGTGGAAGCCGTCCTTCACCTAGCTTGTTGGGAAAACAAAGTTTCTTTTCAGTTGCAAACACCTCTCCTTATATATATATGGTGAGGTACTAGCTCCAAATCGGTTTTAAAGTGATAACTGCAGGAACTACATATCGGCACTAGGAAACAGACTGTGAAACCAGAGAAAAAGTTTCTCCTGCCACCCGTTCCCTTGGTGCTAGGTGAACGAACGTTTTTCCACATGCTCAGTTCTGAAAGATATGTGTGTGTGAAATCCGTTCTTCAACTAGCTTGTTGGGAACACAATGCTTATTTTCAGTTGCAAACTCCACTCCATGCATATATAGGGGGAGGTACTAGATACAACTCGGTTTTACAGTGAAAACTGCAGGAACTTTAAACCGACACTAGGAAACAGGCTGAGAAACCAGTAAAAGTTTGACCTGCTACCCTTTCCCTTGGAGCTAGGTGAACGAATGACTCTCCACATGCTCAGTTCTGAGAGAGATGTGTGTGTGAAACCGTAATTCACTTAGCTTGTTGGGAACAGAATGTTTATTTTCAGTTGCAAATTCCACTCCTTACATATATATGGGGAGATAATAGCTAAAATTCTGTTTTACTGTGAAAACTGCAGGAATTTCAAACCGGCTCTTAGAAACAGACTAAGATGCTAGAGTAAAAGTTTCTCGTGCAACAAGTTCCCTTGGTGCTAGGTGAACGAACGTCTCTCCACCTGCTCAGTTCTGAGATATAAGTGTGTGTGAAAGCTGTCCTTCACCTAGCTTGTGGGGAACACAAAGTTTCTTTTCAGATGCAAACTCCACTCCATACATATATATGGGGAGGTACTAGCTCCAACTCAATTTTACAGTGAAAACTGCAGGAACTTCAAACCGGCACTAGGAAACAGATTCACAAAACAGAGTAAAAGTTTCTCCTGCAACCCGTTCCCTTGGTGCTAGATGAACGAACTTTTCTCCACATGCTCAGTTCTGAGAGTTATTTGTGTGAAAGCCGTCCTTCAACTAGCTTGTTGGGAACAAAAATTTCTTTTCCGTTTCAAACTCCACTCCATAAATATACATGGGGAGGTACTTACTCCAACTCGGTTTTCCAGTGAAAACTGCAGGAACTTCAAACCGGCACTAGGAAACAGACTGAGAAACCAGAGTAAAAGTTCCTACTGCAACACGTTCACATGGTGCTAGTTTAATGAACGTCTCTCCACATGCTCAGTTCTGAGAGATATGCGTGTGAAAGCCGTCCTTCACCTACCTTGTTGGGAACACAAAGTTTCTTTTCAGTTGCAAACTCCACTCCATACATATATATGGGGAGGTACTACCTCCAACTCGGTTTTACAGAGAAAACTGCAGGAAATTCAAACCGGCACTAGGAAACAGGCTGAGATACCAGCGTAAAATTTTCTCCTGCATCCCGTTCCCTTGGTGCTAGATGAACGAACGTCTCTCCACATGCTCAGTTCTGAGAGATAAGTGTGTGTGAAAGCCGTCTTACACCTAGCTTTTTGGGAAAACAAAGTTTCTTTTCAGTTGCAAACACCTCTCCTTATATATATATGGGGAGGTACTAGTTCCAACTCGGTTTTACAGTGAAAACTGCAGAAACTTCAAACCGGCACTAGGAAACAACTGAGAAACCAGAGTAAAAGTTTCTCCTGCAACCGGTTCCCATTGTGCTAGATGAACGAACGTCTCTCCACATTCTCAGGTCTGAGAGATAAGTGTGTGTGAAAGCCGTCCTTCACTTAGCTTGTTGGGAACACAATGTTTATTTTCAGTTGCCAACTCCACTCCACACATATATAGGGGGAGGTAATAGCTACAACTCGGTTTTACAGTGATAAGTGCAGGAATTTCAAACCGGCACTAGGAAAGAGACTGAGAAACAAGAGTAAAAGTTTGACCTGCAACCCGTTCCCTTGGTGCTAGGTGAACTACCGTCTCTCCATATGCTCAGTTCTGAGAGATAAGTGTGTGTGAAATCCGTTCTTCACCTAGCTTGTTGGGAACACAAAGTTTCTCTTAATTTGCAAACTCCACTCCACACATATATATGGGGAAGTACTAGTTCCAACTCGGTTTTACAATGAAAACTGCAGGAAATTCACACCGGCACTAGGAAACAGACTGAGAAACCAGAGCAAAAGTTTCACCTGCAACCCGTTCCCTGTGTGCTAGATGAACGAACGTCTGTCCACATGCTCAGTTCTGAGAGATAAATGTGTGTGAAAGCAATATTTCACCTATCTTGTTGGGAACAGAAAGTTTCTTTTCATTTGCAAACAACTATCCATACATAGATATGGAGAGGTACTAGCACCAAAACGGTTATACAAAGAAAACTGAAGGAACTTCAAACCGGCACTAGGAAACAGACTGAGAAACCAGAGTAAAATTTTCTCCTGCAACCCGTTCCCTTTGTTCTAGATGAACGAACGTCTCTCCACATGCTGAGTTCTGAGAGATAAGTGTGTGTGGTAGCCGTCCTTCACCTAGCCTGTTGGGAAAACAAAGTTGCTTTTCAGTTGCAAACACCTTTCCTTATATATATATGGTGAGGTACTAGCTCCAAATCGGTTTTATAGTGAAAACTGCAGGAACTTCATACCGGCACTAGGAAACAGACTGAGAAACCAGAGAAAAAGTTTCTCCTGCAACCCGTTCCCTTTGTGCTAGATAAATGAACGTCTCTCCACATGCTCAGTTCTGTGATATAAGTGTGTGTGAAAGCAATTCTTCACCTTTCTTGTTGGGAACACAAAGTTTCTTTTCAGTTTCAAACAACTTTCCATACATATATATGGAGAGGTCCTAGCTCCAACTCGGTTTTACATTGAAAACTGCAGGAACTTCAAACCGGCACTAGGAAACAGACTGTGAAACCAGAGTAATAGTTTCTACTGCTTCCCGTTCCCTTTGTGCTAGATGAACGAACGTCTCACTACATGCTCAGTTCTGAGAAATAAATGTGTGTGAAATCTGTCCTTCTCCTAGCTTGTTGGGAAAACAAAGTTTCTTTTCAGTTGCAAACACCTCTCCTTATATATATATGGGGAGGAACTAGCTCCAACTCAGTTTTACAGTGAAAACTGCAGGAACTTCAAACCGGCACTAGGAAACAAACTGAGAAACCAGAGTAAAAGTTTCTCCTGCAACCGGTTCCCAGTGTGCTAGATGAACGAAAGTCTCTCCACATGCTCAGGTCTGAGAGATAAGTGTGTGTGAAAGCCGTCCTTCACCTAGCTGGTTGAGAACACAATGTTTATTTTCAGTTGCCAACTCCACTCCACACATATATAGGGGGAGGTAATAGCTACAACTCGGTTTTACAGTGATAAGTGCAGGAATTTCAAACCGGCACTTGGAAACAGACTGAGAAACAAGAGTAAAAGCTTGACCTGCAACCCGTTCCCTTGGTGCTAGGTGAACTAACGTCTCTCCATATGCTCAGTTCTGAGAGATAAGTGTGTGTGAAATCCGTTCTTCACATAGCTTGTTGGGAACACAAAGTTTCTCTTCAGTTGCAAACTCCACTCCACACATATATATGGGAGGTACTAGTTCCAACTCGGTTTTACAGTGGAAAGTGCTGGAACTTCACACCGGCACTAGGAAACAGACTGAGAAACCAGAGCAAAAGTTTCTCCTGCAACCCGTTCCCTTTGTGCTAGATGAACGAACGTCTGTCCACATGCTGATTTCTGAGAGGTAAGTGTGTGTGAAAGCAATCCTTCACCTATTTGTTGGGAACAGAAAGTTTCTTTTCATTTGCAAACAACTATCCATACATATATATGGAGAGGTACTTGCACCAAAACGGTTTTACAAAGAAAATTGAAGGAACTTCAATCCAGCACTAGGAAACAGACTGAGAAACCTAAGTAAAAGTTTCTCCTGCAAACCGTTCCCTTTGTGCTAGATGAATGAACGTCTCTCCACATGCTGAGTTCTGAGAGATAAGTGTGTGTGGAAGCCGTCCTTCACCTAGCCTGTTGGGAAAACAAAGTAGCTTTTCAGATGCAAACACCTCTCCTTATATATATATGGGGAGGTACAAGCTCCAAATCGATTTTACAGTGAAAACTGCAGGAACTTCATACCGTCACTAGGAAACAGACTGAGAAACCAGAGAAAAAGTTTCTCCTGCAACCCCTTCCCTTTGTGCTAGATAAATGAACGTCTCTCCACATGCTAGGTTCTGTGATATAAGTGTGTGTGAAAGCAATTCTTCACCTATGGAATTTTCTTTTCCGTTTCAAACAACTTTCCATCCATATATATGGAGAGGTCTAGCTCCCACTCGGATTTACAGTGAACACTGCCAGGAAACTTCAAACCGGGGCACTAGGAAACAGATGTGAAACCAGAGTAAAAGTTTCTATTGCTACCGTTCCCTTTTTGCTAGATGAACGACCGTCTCACACACATGCTCAGTTCTGTGAAATAAATGTGTGAAATCCGACCTTCACCTAGCTTGTTGGGAACACGAAGGTCTTTTTCAGTTGCAAACACCTCTCCTTACTATATATGTGGATTGTCCTAGCTCCAACTCGTTTTTACAATGAAAAATGCAGGAACTTCAAACCGGCACTAGGAAACAGAACTGAGAAACCAGACTATAAGTTTCCCTGTAAAACCCGTTCCCTTAGTTCTAGATGAACGGAATGTCTCTCCACATTGCGTGATTTCTGAGAGATAAGTGTGTTGTGAAAGCCGTAATTCACCTATCTTGTTGGGAACACCAAAGTTCTTTTAGTTGCAACACCTCTCCTGTACATATATTATGGGGAGGGTTTCTAGCACTAAATCGGTTTTAACAAAACAACCTGAAGGAACTTCAAACCGGGCACTAGGAACCAGACTGGGAAACCAGAGTAAAATTTCTCCTGCAAACCCGTTCCCCTTTGTGCTTGATGAACGAACGTCTCTCCACATGCTGAGTTCTGAGAGAGCAGTGTGGTGGGAAGCCGTCCTTCACTAAGCTTGTTGGGAAAACAAAGTTTCTTTTCAGTTGCAAACACCTCTCCTTATATATATATGGGGAGGTACTAGCTCCAACTCGTTTTACAGTGAAAACTGCAGGAACTTTAAACAGGCACTAGGAAACAGACTGAGAAACCAGAGTAAAAGTTTCACCTGCAACCCGTTCCCTTTGTGCTAGATGAACGAACGTCTCTCCACATGCTCATTTCTGAGAGATAAGTTTGTGTGAAAGCAAATCTTCACCTATCTTTTTGGGAACACAAAGTTTCTTTTAAGTTTCCAACAACTCTCCTTACATATATATGGAGAGGTAGTAGCTCCAAATCGATTTTACAGTGAAATCTGCAGGAATTTCAAACCGGCACTAGGAAACAGACTGAGAAACCAGAGTAAAAGTTTCTACTGCATCCCGTTCCCTTTATGTTAGATGAACGAACTTCTCACCACGTGCTCAGTTCTGAGAGATACGTGTGTGTGAAATCCGTTCTTCACCTAGCTTGTTGGGAACACAAAGTTTCTTTTCAGTTGCAAACACCTCTCCTTTCATATATATGGGGAGGTACTAGCTCCAAATCTGTTTTACAATGAAAACTGCAGGAACTTCAAACCGGCACTAGGAAACAGACTGAGAAACCAGAGTAAATGTTCCTCCTGCAACCCGTTCCCATGGTGCTGGTTTAATGAACGTCTCTCCACATGGTCAGTTCTGAGAGATATATGTGTGGAAGCCGTCCTTCACCTACCTTGTTGGGAAAATAAAGTATCTTTTCAGTTGCAAACTCCACTCCTTACATATATATGGAGAGGTACTAGCTCCAACACGGTTTTACAGAGAAAACTGCAGGAAATTCAAACCGGCACTAGGAAACAGGCTGAGATACCAGCGTAAAATTTTCCCCTGAAACCCGTTCCCTTGGTGCTAGATGAACGAACGTCTCTCCACATGCTCAGTTCTGAGAGATAATTGTGTGTGAAAGCCGAACTTCACCTAGCTTGTTGGGAAAACAAAGTTTCTTTTAAGTTGCAAACACCTCTCCTTATATATATATGGGGAGGTACTAGCTAAAACTCGGTTTTACAGTGAAAACTGCAGGAAATTCACACCGGCACTAGGAAACAGACTGAGAAACCAGAGCGAAATTTCTCCTGCAACCCGTTCCGTTTGTGCTAGATGAACGAACGTCTCACCACATGCTCAGTTCTGAGAGATAAGTGTGTGTGAAAGCAATTCTTCACCTATCTTGTTGGGAACAGATAGTTTCTTTTCAGTTGCAAACAACTCTCCATACATATATATGGATAGGTACTAGCTCCAAGTCGGTTTTACAGTGAAAACTGCAGGATTTTTAACCCGGCACTAGGAAACAGACTGAGAAACCAGAGAAAAGTTTCTCCTGCAACCCGTTCCCTTCGTGCTAGATGAACGAACGTCTCAACACATGCTCATTTCTGAGAGATAAGTATGTGTGAAATCCTTCCTTCACCTAGCTTGTTGGGAATAAAAGATTCTTTTCAGTTGCAAACACCTCTCCTTAAATATATATGTGGTGGTACTACCACCAAATAGGTTTTACAAAGAAAACTGAAGGAACTTCAAACCGGCACTAGGAAACAGACTGAGAAACCAGAGTAATAGTTTCCCCTGCAACCCGTTCCCTTTGTGCTAGGTGAATGAACGTCTCTCCACATACTGAGTTCTGAGAGAGAAGTGTGTGTGGAAGCCGTCCTTCACCTAGCTTGTTGGGAAAACAAAGTTTCTTTTCAGTTGCAAACACCTCTCCTTATATATATATGGGGAGGTACTAGCTCCAACTCGGTTTTACAGTGAAAAGTGCAGGAACTTCAAACCGGCACTAGGAAACAGACTGAGAAACCAGAGTAAAAGTTTCTGCTGCAACCTGTTCCCTTTGTGCTAGATGAATCAACGTCTCTCCACATGCGCAGTTCTGAGAGATAAGTGTGTGTGAAAGCCGTCCTTCACTTAACTTGTTGGGAACACAAAGTTTCTTTTAAGTTGCAAACTCCACTCCATACATATATATGGGGAGGTACTAACTCCAAATCGTTTTTACAATGAAAACTGCAGGATCTTCAAACCGGCACTAGGAAACAGACTGAGAAACCAGAGTAAAAGTTTCTCCTGCAACCCTTTCCCTTTGTGGTAGATGAACGAACGTCCATCCACATGCTCAGTTCTGAGAGTTATGTGTCTGTGAAATCCGTCCTTCACCTAGCTTGTTGGGAATACAGAGTTTCTCTTCAGTTGCAAACTCCACTCCACACATATATATGGGGAGGTACTAGTTCCAACTCTGTTTTACTGTGAAAACTGCAGGAACTTCACACCGGCACTAGGAAACAGACTGAGAAACCAGAGCAAAAATTTTCTCCTGCAACCCGTTCCATTTGTGCTAGATGAACGAACGTCTGTACACATGCTCAGTTCTGAGAGATAAGTGTGTGTGAAAGCAATCCTTCACCTATCTTGTTGGGAAGAGAAAGTTTCTTTTCAGTTGCAAACAACTCTCCATACATATATATGGATAGGTACTAGCTCCAACTCGGTTTTACAGTGAAAACTGCAGGATCTTTAAACCGGCACTAGGAAACAGATTAAGAAAACAGAGAAAACTTTCTCCTGCAACCCATTTCCTTTGTGCTAGATGAACGAACGTCTCAACACATGCTCATTTCTGAGAGATAATTATGTGTGAAATCCTTCCTTCACCTAGCTTGTTGGGAACACAAAGATTCTATTCAGTTGCAAACACCTCGCCTTACATATATATGGGGAGGAACTAGCACCAAATCGGTTAAAAAAGAAAACTGAAGGAACTTCAAACCTGGCACTAGGAAACAGACTGAGAATCCAAAGTAAATGTTTCTCCTGCAACCCGTTCCCTTTGTGCTAGATGAACGAACGTCTCTCCACATGCTGAATTCTGAGAGATAATTGTGTGTGGAAGCTGTCCTTCACCTAGCTTGTTGGGAAAACAAAGTTTCTTTTCAGTTGCAAACACCTATCCTTATATATATATGGGGAGGTACTAGATCCAAATCGGTTTTACATTGAAAACTGCAGGAACTTCAAACCGGCACTAGGAAACAAACTGAGAAACCAGAGTGATAGTTTATCCTGCAACCCGTTCCAATTGTGCTAGATGAACGAACGTCTCTCCACATGCGCAGTTCTGAGAGATAAGTGTGTGTGAAAGCCTTCCATCACCTAACTTGGGAACACAAAGTTTCTTTTAAGTTGCAAACTCCATTCCATACATATATATGGGGAGGTACTAACTCCAAATCGTTTTTACAATGAAAACTGCAGGATCTTCAAACCGGCACTAGGAAACAGACTGAGAAACCAGAGTAAAAGTTTATCCTGCAACCCTTTCCCTTTGTGGTAGATGAACGAACGTCCCTCCACATGCTCAGTTCTGAGAGATATGTGTGTGTGAAATCCGTCCTTCACCTAGCTTGTTGGGAATACAGAGTTTCTCTTCAGTTGCAAACTCCACTCCACACATATATATGGGGAGGTACTAGTTCCAACTCGGTTTTACAGTGAAAACTGCAGGAACTTCACACCGGCACTAGGAAACAGACTGAGAAACCAGAGCAAAAGTTTCTCCTGCAACCCGTTCCCTTTGTGCTAGATGAACGAACGTCTGTACACATGCTCAGTTCTGAGAGATAAGTGTGTGTGAAAGCAATCCTTCACCTATCTTGTTGGGAACAGAAAGTTTCTTTTACTTGGAAACAAGTCTTCATACATATATATGGATAGGTACTAGATCCAACTTGGTTTTACAGTGAAAACTGCAGGAAATTTAAACCGGCACTAGGAAACATACTGAGAAACCAGAGAAAAGTTTCTCCTGCAACCGGTTCCCTTTGTGCTAGATGAACGAACGTCTCAACCCATGCTCATTTCTGAGAGATAATTATGTGTGAAATCCTTCCTTCACCTAGCTTGTTGGGAACACAAAGATTCTATTCAGTTGCAAACACCTCGCCTTACATATATATGGGGAGGTACTAGCACCAAAACGGTTTAAAAAGAAAACTGAAGGAACTTCAAACCGGCACTAGGAAACAGACTGAGAAACCAGAGTAAAAGTTTCCCCTGCAACCCGTTTCCTTTGTGCTAGATGAACGAAAGTCTCACTACATGCTCAGTTCTGAGAGATAAGTGTGTGTGAAAGCCGTACTTCACCTAGCTTGTTGGGAACACAAAGTTTCTTTTCAGTTGCAAACACCTCTCCTCACATACATATGGGGAGGTACTAGCACCAAATCGTTTTTACAAAAAAATGAAGGAACTTCAAACCGTCACTAGGAAACGGACTGGGAAACCAGAGTAAAATTTCTCCTGCAACCCGTTCCTATTGTGCTAGATGAACGAACGTCTCTCCACATGCTCAGTTCTGAGAGATAAGTGTGTGTGGAAGCTGTACTTCAACTAGCTTGTTGGGAAAACAAAGTTTCTGTTCAGTTACAAACACCTCTGCTTATATATATATGGGGAGGTACTAGCTCCAACTCGGTTTTACAGAAAAAATGCAGGAACTTCAAACCGGCACTAGAAAACAAACTGAGAAACCAGAGTAAAAGATTCTCCTGCAACCCGTTCCCATTGTGCTAGATGAACGAACGTCTCTCCACATGCTCAGTTCTGAGAAATAAATGTGTATGAAAGCAAATCTTCACCTATCTTGTTGGGAACACAAAGTTTCTTTTCAGTTGCAAACACCTCTCCTTATATATATATGGGGAGGTACTAGCTCCAACTCGGTTTTACAGTGAAAAGTGCAGGAACTTCATACCGGCACTAGGAAACAGACAGAGAAACCAGAGTAAAAGTTTCTACTGCAACCTGTTCCCTTTGTGCTAGATGAATGAACGTCTCTCCACATGCTCAGTTCTGAGAGATAAGTGTGTGTGAAAGAAATTCTTCACCTATCTTGTTGGGAACACAAAGTTTCTTTTCAGTTTCAAACAACTTTCCATACATATATAAGGAAAGGTACTAGCTCCAACTCGGTTTTACAGTGAAAACTGCAGGAACTTCAAACCGGCACTAGGAAACAGACTGAGAAACCAGAGTAAAAGTTTCTACTGCATCCCGTTCCTTTTGTGCTAGATGAACGAACGTCTCACCACATGCTCAGTTCTGAGAGATAAGTGTGTGTGAAAGCCATCCTTCACCTAGCTTGTTGGGAACACAAAGTTTCTTTTCAGTTGCAAACACCTCTCCTTACATATATATGGGGAGGTACTAGCACCAAATCGGTTTTACAAAAAACTGAAGGAACTTCAAACCGGCACTAGGAAACAGACTGGGAAACCAGAGTAAAATTTCTCCAGCAACCCGTTCCCTTTGTGCTAGATGAACGAACGTCTCTCCACATGCTGAATTCTGAGAGATAATTGTGTGTGGAAGCTGTCCTTCACCTAGCTTGTTGGGAAAACAAAGTTTCTTTTCAGATGCAAACACCTATCCTTATATATATATGGGGAGGTACTAGATCCAAATCGGTTTTACATTGAAAACTGCAGGAACTTCAAACCGGCACTAGGAAACAAACTGAGAAACCAGAGTGATAGTTTATCCTGCAACCCGTTCCAATTGTGCTAGATGAACGAACGTCTCTCCACATGCGCAGATCTGAAAGATAAGTGTGTGTGAAAGCCTTCCATCACCTAACTTGTTGGGAACACAAAGTTTCTTTTAAGTTGCAAACTCCATTCCATACATATATATGGGGAGGTACTAACTCCAAATCGTTTTTACAATGAAATCTGCAGGATCTTCAAACCGGCACTAGGAAACAGACTGAGAAACCAGAGTAAAAGTTTCTCCTGCAACCCTTTCCCTTTGTGGTAGATGAACGAACGTCCCTCCACATGCTCAGTTCTGAGAGATATGTGTGTGTGAAATCCGTCCTTCACTTAGCTTGTTGGGAATACAGAGTTTCTCTTCAGTTGCAAACTCCACTCCACACATATATATGGGGAGGTACTAGTTACAACTCGGTTTTACAGTGAAAACTGCAGGAACTTCACACCGGCACTAGGAAACAGACTGAGAAACCAGAGCAAAAGTTTCTCCTGCAACCCGTTCCCTTTGTGCTAGATGAACGAACGTTTGTACACATGCTCAGTTCTGAGAGATAAGTGTGTGTGAAAGCAATCCTTCACCTATCTTGTTGGGAACAGAAAGTTTCTTTTACTTGGAAACAAGTCTTCATACATATATATGGATAGGTACTAGATCCAACTTGGTTTTACAGTGAAAACTGCAGGATCTTTAAACCGGCACTAGGAAACATACTGAGAAACCATAGAAAAGTTTCTCCTGCAACCGGTTCCCTTTGTGCTAGATGAACGAACGTCTCAACCCATGCTCATTTCTGAGAGATAATTATGTGTGAAATCCTTCCTTCACCTAGCTTGTTGGGAACACAAAGATTCTATTCAGTTGCAAACACCTCGCCTTACATATATATGGGGAGGTACTAGCACCAAAACGGTTTAAAAAGAAAACTGAAAGAACTTCAAACCGGCACTAGGAAACAGACTGAGAAACCAGAGTAAAAGTTTCCCCTGCAACCCGTTCCCTTTGTGCTAGATGAACGAACGTCTCTCCACATGCTGAGTTCTGAGAGATAAGTGTGTGTGGAAGCCGTCCTTCACCTAGCTTGTTGGGAAAACAAAGTTTCTTTTCAGTTGCAAACACCTCTCCTTATATATATATGGGGAGGTATTAGCTCCAACTCGGTTTTACAGTGAAAAGTGCAGGAACTTCAAACCGGCACTAGGAAACAGACTGAGAAACCAGAGTAAAATTTTCTACTGCATCCCGTTCCTTTTGGCTAGAAGAACGAACGTCTCACCACATACTCAGTTCTGTGAGATAATTGTGTGTGAAAGCCGTCCTTCACCTAGCTTGTTGGGAACACAAAGTTCCTTTTCAGTTGCAAACACCTCTCCTTACATATATATGGGGAGGTACTAGCACCAAATCGGTTTTACAAAAACTGAAGGAACTTCAAACCGGCACTAGGAAACAGACTGGGAAACCAGAGTAAAATTTCTCCTGCAACCCGTTCCCATTGTGCTAGATGAACGAACGTCTCTCCACATGCTCAGTTCTGAGAGATAAATGTGTATGAAAGCAAATCTTCACCTATCTTGTTGGGAACACAAAGTTTCTTTTCAGTTGCAAACACCTCTCCTTATATATATATGGGGAGGTACTAGCTCCAACTCGGTTTTGCAGTGAAAAGTGCAGGAACTTCCTACCGGCACTAGGAAACAGACATAGAAACCAGAGTAAAAGTTTCTATTGCAACCTGTTCCCTTTGTGCTAGATGAATGAACGTCTCTCCACATGCTCAGTTCTGAGAGATAAGTGTGTGTGAAAGAAATTCTTCACCTATCTTGTTGGGAACACAAAGTTTCTTTTCAGTTTCAAACAACTTTCCATACATATATAAGGAGAGGTACTAGCTCCAACTCGGTTTTACAGTGAAAACTGCAGGAACTTCAAACCGGCACTAGGAAACAGACTGAGAAACCAGAGTAAAAGTTTCTACTGCATCCCGTTCCTTTTTTGCTAGATGAACGAACGTCTGTACACATGCTCAGTTCTGAGAGATAAGTGTGTGTGAAAGCAATCCTTCACCTATCTTTTTGGGAACAGAAAGTTTCTTTTCAGTTGCAAACAACTCTTCATACATATATATGGATAGGTACTAGATCCAACTTGGTTTTACAGTGAAAACTGCAGGATCTTTAAACCGGCACTAGGAAACATACTGAGAAACCAGAGAAAAGTTTCTCCTGCAACCGGTTCCCTTTGTGCTAGATGAACGAATGTCTCAACCCATGCTCATTTCTGAGAGATAAGTATGTGTGAAATCCTTCCTTCACCTAGCTTGTTGGGAACACAAAGATTCTATTCAGTTGCAAACACCTCGCCTTACATATATATGGGGAGGTACTAGCACCAAAACGGTTTAAAAAGAAAACTGAAGGAACTTCAAACCGGCACTAGGAAACAGACTGAGAAACCAGAGTAAAAGTTTCCCCTGCAACCCGTTCCCTTTGTGCTAGATGAATGAACGTCTCTCCACATGCTGAGTTCTGAGAGATAAGTGTGTTTGGAAGCAGTCCTTCACCTAGCTTGTTGGGAAAACAAAGTTTCTTTTCAGTTGCAAACACCTCTCCTTATATATATATGGGGAGGTACTAGCTCCAACTCGGTTTTACAGTGAAAAGTGCAGGAACTTCAAACCGGCACTAGGAAACAGACTGAGAAACCAGAGTAAAATTTTCTACTGCATCCCGTTCCTTTTGTGCTAGAAGAACGAACGTCTCACCACATACTCAGTTCTGTGAGATAATTGTGTGTGAAAGCCGTCCTTCACCTAGCTTGTTGGGAACACAAAGTTTCTTTTCAGTTGCAAACACCTCTCCTTACATATATATGGGGAGGTACTAGCACCAAATCGGTTTTACAAAAACTGAAGGAACTTCAAACCGGCACTAGGAAACAAACTGAGAAACCAGAGTGATAGTTTACCCTGCAACCCGTTCCAATTGTGCTAGATGAACGAACGTCTCACCACATGCGCAGTTCTGAGAGATAAGTGTGTGTGAAAGCCTTCCATCACCTAACTTGTTGGGAACACAAAGTTTCTTTTAAGTTGCAAACTCCATTCCATACATATATATGGGGAGGTACTAACTCCAAATCGTTTTTACAATGAAAACTGCAGGATCTTCAAACCGGCACTAGGAAACAGACTGAGAAACCAGAGTAAAAGTTTCTCCTGCAACCCGTTCCCTTTGTGGTAGATGAACGAACGTCCCTCCACATGCTCAGTTCTGAGAGATATGTGTGTGTGAAATCCGTCCTTCAACTAGCTTGTTGGGAATACAGAGTTTCTCTTCAGTTGCAAACTCCACTCCACACATATATATGGGGAGGTACTAGTTCCAAATCGGTTTTACAGTGAAAACTGCAGGAACTTCACACCGGCACTAGGAAACAGACTGAGAAACCAGAGAAAAGCTTCTCCTGCAACCCGTTCCCTTTGTGCTAGATGAACGAACGTCTGTACACATGCTGAGTTCTGAGAGATAAGTGTGTGTGAAAGCAATCCTTCACCTATCTTTTTGGGAACAGAAAGTTTCTTTTCAGTTGCAAACAACTCTTCATACATATATATGGATAGGTACTAGATCCAACTTGGTTTTACAGTGAAAACTGCAGGATCTTTAAACTGGCACTAGGAAACATACTGAGAAACCAGAGAAACGTTTCTCCTGCAACCGGTTCCCTTTGTGCTAGATGAACGAATGTCTCAACCCATGCTCATTTCTGAGAGATAAGTATGTGTGAAATCCTTCCTTCACCTAGCTTGTTGGGAACACAAAGATTCTATTCAGTTGCAAACACCTCGCCTTACATATATATGGGGAGGTACTAGCACCAAAACGGTTTAAAAAGAAAACTGAGGAACTTCAAACCGGCACTAGGAAACAGACTGAGAAACCAGAGTAAAAGTTTCCCCTGCAACCCGTTCCCTTTGTGCTAGATGAATGAACGTCTCTCCACATGCTGAGTTCTGAGAGATAAGTGTGTTTGGAAGCAGTCCTTCACCTAGCTTGTTGGGAAAACAAAGTTTCTTTTCAGTTGCATACACCTCTCCTTATATATATATGGGGAGGTACTAGCTCCAACTCAGTTTTACAGTGAAAAGTGCAGGAACTTCAAACCGGCACTAGGAAACAGACTGAGAAACCAGAGTAAAATTTTCTACTGCATCCCGTTCCTTTTGTGCTAGAAGAACGAACGTCTCACCACATACTCAGTTCTGTGAGATAATTGTGTGTGAAAGCCGTCCTTCACCTAGCTTGTTGGGAACACAAAGTTTCTTTTCAGTTGCAAACACCTCTCCTTACATATATATGGGGAGGTACTAGCACCAAATCGGTTTTACAAAAACTGAAGGAACTTCAAACCGGCACTAGGAAACAAACTGAGAAACCAGAGTGATAGTTTACCCTGCAACCCGTTCCAATTGTGCTAGATGAACGAACGTCTCACCACATGCGCAGTTCTGAGAGATAAGTGTGTGTGAAAGCCTTCCATCACCTAACTTGTTGGGAACACAAAGTTTCTTTTAAGTTGCAAACTCCATTCCATACATATATATGGGGAGGTACTAACTCCAAATCGTTTTTACAATGAAAACTGCAGGATCTTCAAACCGGCACTAGGAAACAGACTGAGAAACCAGAGTAAAAGTTTCTCCTGCAACCCGTTCCCTTTGTGGTAGATGAACGAACGTCCCTCCACATGCTCAGTTCTGAGAGATATGTGTGTGTGAAATCCGTCCTTCAACTAGCTTGTTGGGAATACAGAGTTTCTCTTCAGTTGCAAACTCCACTCCACACATATATATGGGGAGGTACTAGTTCCAAATCGGTTTTACAGTGAAAACTGCAGGAACTTCACACCGGCACTAGGAAACAGACTGAGAAACCAGAGAAAAGCTTCTCCTGCAACCCGTTCCCTTTGTGCTAGATGAACGAACGTCTGTACACATGCTGAGTTCTGAGAGATAAGTGTGTGTGAAAGCAATCCTTCACCTATCTTTTTGGGAACAGAAAGTTTCTTTTCAGTTGCAAACAACTCTTCATACATATATATGGATAGGTACTAGATCCAACTTGGTTTTACAGTGAAAACTACAGGATCTTTAAACCGGCACTAGGAAACATACTGAGAAACCAGAGAAACGTTTCTCCTGCAACCGGTTCCCTTTGTGCTAGATGAACGAATGTCTCAACCCATGCTCATTTCTGAGAGATAAGTATGTGTGAAATCCTTCCTTCACCTAGCTTGTTGGGAACACAAAGATTCTATTCAGTTGCAAACACCTCGCCTTACATATATATGGGGAGGTACTAGCACCAAAACGGTTTAAAAAGAAAACTGAGGAACTTCAAACCGGCACTAGGAAACAGACTGAGAAACCAGAGTAAAAGTTTCCCCTGCAACCCGTTCCCTTTGTGCTAGATGAATGAACGTCTCTCCACATGCTGAGTTCTGAGAGATAAGTGTGTTTGGAAGCAGTCCTTCACCTAGCTTGTTGGGAAAACAAAGTTTCTTTTCAGTTGCAAACACCTCTCCTTATATATATATGGGGAGGTACTAGCTCCAACTCGGTTTTACAGTGAAAAGTGCAGGAACTTCAAACCGGCACTAGGAAACAGACTGAGAAACCAGAGTAAAATTTTCTACTGCATCCCGTTCCTTTTGTGCTAGAAGAACGAACGTCTCACCACATACTCAGTTCTGTGAGATAATTGTGTGTGAAAGCCGTCCTTCACCTAGCTTGTTGGGAACACAAAGTTTCTTTTCAGTTGCAAACACCTCTCCTTACATATATATGGGGAGGTACTAGCACCAAATCGGTTTTACAAAAACTGAAGGAACTTCAAACCGGCACTAGGAAACAAACTGAGAAACCAGAGTGATAGTTTATCCTGCAACCCGTTCCAATTGTGCTAGATGAACGAACGTCTCTCCACATGCGCAGTTCTGAGAGATAAGTGTGTGTGAAAGCCTTCCATCACCTAACTTGTTGGGAACACAAAGTTTCTTTTAAGTTGCAAACTCCATTCCATACATATATATGGGGAGGTACTAACTCCAAATCGTTTTTTACAATGAAAACTGCAGGATCTTCAAACCGGCACTAGGAAACAGACTGAGAAACCAGAGTAAAAGTTTCTCCTGCAACCCGTTCCCTTTGTGGTAGATGAACGAACGTCCCTCCACATGCTCAGTTCTGAGAGATATGTGTGTGTGAAATCCGTCCTTCAACTAGCTTGTTGGGAATACAGAGTTTCTCTTCAGTTGCAAACTCCACTCCACACATATATATGGGGAGGTACTAGTTCCAAATCGGTTTTACAGTGAAAACTGCAGGAACTTCACACCGGCACTAGGAACAGACTGAGAAACCAGAGAAAAGCTTCTCCTGCAACCCGTTCCCTTTGTGCTAGATGAACGAACGTCTGTACACATGCTGAGTTCTGAGAGATAAGTGTGTGTGAAAGCAATCCTTCACCTATCTTTTTGGGAACAGAAAGTTTCTTTTCAGTTGCAAACAACTCTTCATACATATATATGGATAGGTACTAGATCCAACTTGGTTTTACAGTGAAAACTGCAGGATCTTTAAACCGGCACTAGGAAACATACTGAGAAACCAGAGAAAAGTTTCTCCTGCAACCGGTTCCCTTTGTGCTAGATGAACGAATGTCTCAACCCATGCTCATTTCTGAGAGATAAGTATGTGTGAAATCCTTCCTTCACCTAGCTTGTTGGGAACACAAAGATTCTATTCAGTTGCAAACACCTCGCCTTACATATATATGGGGAGGTACTAGCACCAAAACGGTTTAAAAGAAAACTGAAGGAACTTCAAACCGGCACTAGGAAACAGACTGAGAAACCAGAGTAAAAGTTTCCCCTGCAACCCGTTCCCTTTGTGCTAGATGAATGAACGTCTCTCCACATGCTGAGTTCTGAGAGATAAGTGTGTGTGGAAGCAGTCCTTCACCTGGCTTGTTGGGAAAACAAAGTTTCTTTTCAGTTGCAAACACCTCTCCTTATATATATATGGGGAGGGTACTAGCTCCAACTCGGTTTTACAGTGAAAAGTGCAGGAACTTCAAACCGGCACTAGGAAACAGACTGAGAAACCAGAGTAAAATTTTCTACTGCATCCCGTTCCTTTTGTGCTAGAAGAACGAACGTCTCACCACATACTCAGTTCTGTGAGATAATTGTGTGTGAAAGCCGTCCTTCACCTAGCTTGTTGGGAACACAAAGTTTCTTTTCAGTTGCAAACACCTCTCCTTACATATATATGGGGAGGTACTAGCACCAAATCGGTTTTACAAAAACTGAAGGAACTTCAAACCGGCACTAGGAAACAGACTGGGAAACCAGAGTAAAATTTCTCCTGCAACCCGTTCCCTTTGTGCTAGATGAACGAACGTCTCTCCACATGCTCAGTTCTGAGAGATAAGTGTGTGTGAAAGCCATCCTTCACCTAGCTTGTTGGGAACACAAAGTTTCTTTTCAGTTTCAAACAACTTTCCATACATATATAAGGAAAGGTACTAGCTCCAACTCGGTTTTACTGTGAAAACTGCAGGAACTTCAAACCGGCACTAGGAAACAGACTGAGAAACCAGAGTAAAAGTTTCTACTGCATCCCGTTCCTTTTGTGCTAGATGAACGAACGTCTCACCACATGCTCAGTTCTGAGATATAAGTGTGTGTGAAAGCCATCCTTCACCTAGCTTGTTGGGAACACAAATTTTCTTTTCAGTTGCAAACACCTCTCATTACATATATATGGGGAGGTACTAGCACCAAATCGGTTTTACAAAAAACTGAAGGAACTTCAAACCGGCACTAGGAAACAGACTGGGAAACCAGAGTAAAATTTCTCCAGCAACCCGTTCCCTTTGTGCTAGATGAACGAACGTCTCTCCACATGCTGAATTCTGAGAGATAATTGTGTGTGGAAGCTGTCCTTCACCTAGCTTGTTGGGAAAACAAAGTTTCTTTTCAGTTGCAAACACCTATCCTTATATATATATGGGGAGGTACTAGATCCAAATCGGTTTTACATTGAAAACTGCAGGAACTTCAAACCGGCACTAGGAAACAACTGAGAAACCAGAGTGATAGTTTATCCTGCAACCCGTTCCAATTGTGCTAGATGAACGAACGTCTCACCACATGCGCAGTTCTGAGAGATAAGTGTGTGTGAAAGCCTTCCATCACCTAACTTGTTGGGAACACAAAGTTTCTTTTAAGTTGCAAACTCCATTCCATACATATATATGGGGAGGTACTAACTCCAAATCGTTTTTACAATGAAAACTGCAGGATCTTCAAACCGGCACTAGGAAACAGACTGAGAAACCAGAGTAAAAGTTTCTCCTGCAACCCGTTCCCTTTTTGCTAGATGAACGAACGTCCCTCCACATGCTCAGTTCTGAGAGATATGTGTGTGTGAAATCCGTCCTTCACCTAGCTTGTTGGGAATACAGAGTTTCTCTTCAGTTGCAAACTCCACTCCACACATATATATGGGGAGGTACTAGGACCAAAACGGTTTAAAAATAAAACTGAAGGAACTTCAAACCGGCACTAGGAAACAGACTGAGAAACCAGAGTAAAAGTTTCCCCTGCAACCCGTTAACTTTGTGCTAGATGAATGAACGTCTCTCCACATGCTGAGTTCTGAGAGATAATTGTGTGTGGAAGCAGTCCTTCACCTAGCTTGTTGGGAACACAAATTTTCTTTTCAGTTGCAAACACCTCTCCTTACATATATATGGGGAGGTACTAGCACCAAATCGGTTTTACAAAAAACTGAAGGAACTTCAAACCGGCACTAGGAAACAGACTGGGAAACCAGAGTAAAATTTCTCCAGCAACCCGTTCCCTTTGTGCTAGATGAACGAACGTCTCTCCACATGCTGAATTCTGAGAGATAATTGTGTGTGGAAGCTGTCCTTCACCTAGCTTGTTGGGAAAACAAAGTTTCTTTTCAGTTGCAAACACCTATCCTTATATATATATGGGGAGGTACTAGATCCAAATCGGTTTTACATTGAAAACTGCAGGAACTTCAAACCGGCACTAGGAAACAAACTGAGAAACCAGAGTGATAGTTTATCCTGCAACCCGTTCCAATTGTGCTAGATGAACGAACGTCTCACCACATGCGCAGTTCTGAGAGATAAGTGTGTGTGAAAGCCTTCCATCACCTAACTTGTTGGGAACACAAAGTTTCTTTTAAGTTGCAAACTCCATTCCATACATATATATGGGGAGGTACTAACTCCAAATCGTTTTTACAATGAAAACTGCAGGATGTTCAAACCGGCACTAGGAAACAGACTGAGAAACCAGAGTAAAAGTTTCTCCTGCAACCCTTTCCCTTTGTGGTAGATGAACGAACGTCCCTCCACATGCTCAGTTCTGAGAGATATGTGTGTGTGAAATCCGTCCTTCACCTAGCTTGTTGGGAATACAGAGTTTCTCTTCAGTTGCAAACTCCACTCCACACATATATATGGGGAGGTACTAGGACCAAAACGGTTTAAAAAGAAAACTGAAGGAACTTGAAACCGGCACTAGGAAACAGACTGAGAAACCAGAGTAAAAGTTTCCCCTGCAACCCGTTCCCTTTGTGCTAGATGAACGAACGTCTCTCCACATGCTGAGTTCTGAGAGATAAGTGTGTGTGGAAGCAGTCCTTCACCTAGCTTGTTGGGAAAACAAAGTTTCTTTTCAGTTGCAAACACCTATCCTTATATATATATGGGGAGGTACTAGATCCAAATCGGTTTTACATTGAAAACTGCAGGAACTTCAAACCGGCACTAGGAAACAAACTGAGAAACCAGAGTGATAGTTTATCCTGCAACCCGTTCCAATTTTGCTAGATGAACGAACGTCTCACCACATGCGCAGTTCTGAGAGATAAGTGTGTGTGAAAGCCTTCCATCACCTAACTTGTTGGGAACACAAAGTTTCTTTTAAGTTGCAAACTCCATTCCATACATATATATGGGGAGGTACTAACTCCAAATCGTTTTTACAATGAAAACTGCAGGATCTTCAAACCGGCACTAGGAAACAGACTGAGAAACCAGAGTAAAAGTTTCTCCTGCAACCCTTTCCCTTTGTGGTAGATGAACGAACGTCCCTCCACATGCTCAGTTCTGAGAGATATGTGTGTGTGAAATCCGTCTTTAACCTAGCTTGTTGGGAATACAGAGTTTCTCTTCAGTTGCAAACTCCACTCCACACATATATATGGGGAGTTACTAGGACCAAAACGGTTTAAAAAGAAAACTGAAGGAACTTCAAACCGGCACTAGGAAACAGACTGAGAAACCAGAGTAAAAGTTTCCCCTGCAACCCGTTCCCTTTGTGCTAGATGAACGAACGTCTCTCCACATGCTGAGTTCTGAGAGATAAGTGTGTGTGGTAGCAGTCCTTCACCTAGCTTGTTGGGAAAACAAAGTTTCTTTTCAGTTGCAAACACCTCTCCTTATATATATATGGGGAGGTACTAGCTCCAACTCGGTTTTACAGTGAAAAGTGCAGGAACTTCAAACCGGCACTAGGAAACAGACTGAGAAACCAGAGTAAAATTTTCTACTGCATCCCGTTCCTTTTGTGCTAGAAGAACGAACGTCTCACCACATACTCAGTTCTGTGAGATAATTATGTGTGAAAGCCGTCCTTCACCTAGCTTGTTGGGAACACAAAGTTTCTTTTCAGTTGCAAACACCTCTCCTTACATATATATGGGGAGGTACTAGCTCCAAATCGGTTTTACAAAATACTGAAGGAACTTCAAACCGGCACTAGGAAACAGACTGGGAAACCAGAGTAAAATTTCTCCAGCAACCCGTTCCCTTTGTGCTAGATGTACGAACGTCTCTCCACATGCTGAATTCTGAGAGATAATTGTGTGTGGAAGCTGTCCTTCACCTAGCTTGTTGGGAAAACAAAGTTTCTTTTCAGTTGCAAACACCCATCCTTATATATATGGGGAGGGTACTAGATCCAAATCGGTTTTACATTGAAAACAGCAGGAACTTCAAACCGGCACTAGGAAACAAACTGAGAAACCAGAGTGATAGTTTATCCTGCAACCCGTTCCAATTGTGCTAGATGAACGAACGTCTCACCACATGCGCAGTTCTGAGAGATAAGTGTGTGTGAAAGCCTTCCATCACCTAACTTGTTGGGAACACAAAGTTTCTTTTAAGTTGCAAACTCCATTCCATACATATATATGGGGAGGTACTAACTCCAAATCGTTTTTACAATGAAAACTGCAGGATCTTCAAACCGGCACTAGGAAACAGACTGAGAAACCAGAGTAAAAGTTTCTCCTGCAACCCTTTCCCTTTGTGGTAGATGAACGAACGTCCCTCCACATGCTCAGTTCTGAGAGATATGTGTGTGTGAAATCCGTCCTTCACCTAGCTTGTTGGGAATACAGAGTTTCTCTTCAGTTGCAAACTCCACTCCACACATATATATGGGGAGGTACTAGTTCCAACTCGGTTTTACAGTGAAAACTGCAGGAACTTCACACCGGCACTAGGAAACAGACTGAGAAACCAGAGCAAAAGTTTCTCCAGCAACCAGTTCCCTTTGTGCTAGATGAACGAACGTCTGTACACATGCTCAGTTCTGAGAGATAATTGTGTGTAAAAGCAATCCTTCACCTATCTTGTTGGGAACAGAAAGGTTCTTTTCAGTTGCAAACAACTCCCCATACATATATATGGATAGGTACTAGCTCCAACTCGGTTTTACAGTGAAAACTGCAGGATCTTTAAACCGGCACTAGGAAACAGACTGAGAAACCAGAGAAAAGTTTCCCTGCAACCGGTTTCCTTTGTGCTAGATGAACGAACGTCTCAACACATGCTCATTTCTGAGAGATAATTATGTGTGAAATCCTTCCTTCACCTAGCTTGTTGGGAAAACAAAGATTCTATTCAGTTGCAAACACCTCGCCTTACATATATATGGGGAGGTTCTAGCACCAAATCGGTTTAAAAAAAAACTGAAGGAACTTCAAACCGGCACTAGGAAACAGACTGAGAAACCAGAGAAAAATTTTTACTGCAACCCGTTCCCATTGTGCTAGATGAACGAACGTCTCTCCACATTCTGATTTCTGAGAGATAAGTGTGTGTGGAAGCCGTCCTTCACCTAGCTTGTTGGGAAAACAAAGTTTCTTTTCAGTTGCAAACACCTCTCCTTATATATATATGGGGAGGTACTAGCTCCAACTCGGTTTTACAGTGAAAAGTGCAGGAACTTCAAACCGGCACTATGAAACAGATTGAGAAACCAGAGTAAAAGTTTCTGCTGCAACCTGTTCCCTTTGTGCTAGATGAATGAACGTCTCTCCACATGCTCAGTTGAGAGATTAGTGTGTGAGAAAGAAATTCTTCACCTATCTTGTTGGGAACACAAAGTTTCTTTTCAGTTTCAAACAACTTTCCATACATATATAAGGAGAGGTCCTACTTCCAACTCGGTTTTACAGTGAAAACTGCAGGAAATTCAAACCGGCACTAGGAAACAGACTGAGAAACCAGAGTAAAAGTTTCTACTGCATCCCGTTCCTTTTATGCCAGAAGAACGAACGTCTCACCACATGCTCTGTTCTGAGAGATAAGTGTGTGTGAAAGCCGTCCTTCACCTAGCTTGTTGTGAAAACAAAGTTTCTTTTCAGTTGCAAACACCTCTCCTTTCATATATATGGGGAGGTACTAGCACCAAATCGATTTTACAAAAAACTGAAGGAACTTCAAACCGGCACTAGGAAACAGACTGGGAAACCAGAGTAAAATTTCTCCTGCAACCCGTTCCCTTTGTGCTAGATAAACGAACGTCTCTCCACATGCTGAGTTCTGAGAGATAAGTGTGTGTGGAAGCCGTCCTTCACCTAGCTTGTTGGGAAAACAAAGTTTCTTTTCAGTTGCAAACACCTCTCCTTATATATATATGGGGAGGTACTAGCTCCAACTCGGTTTTACAGTGAAAAGTGCAGGAACTTCAAACCGGCACTAGGAAACAGACTGAGAAACCAGAGTAAAAGTTTCTCCTGCAACCAGTTCCCAGTGTGCTAGATGAACGAACGTCTCTCCACATTCTCAGTTCTGAGAGATAAATGGTTATAAAAGCAAATCTTCACCTATCTTGTTGGGAACACAAAGTTTCTTTTCAGTTTCAAAAAACTCTCCATACATATATATGGAGAGGTACTAGCTCCAACTCGGTTTTACAGTGAAAACTGCAGGAACTTCAAAACGGCACTAGGAAACAGACTGAGAAACCAGAGTAAAAGTTTCTCCGGCAACCCGTTCCCTTTGTGCTAGATGAACGAACGTCTCTCCACATGCTGAGTTCTGAGAGATAAGTGTGTGTGAAAGCCGTCCTTCACCTAGCTTGTTGGGAACACAAAGTTTCTTTTCAGTTTCAAAAAACTCTCCATACATATATATGGAGAGGTACTAGCTCCAACTCGGTTTTACAGTGAAAACTGCAGGAACTTCAAACCGGCACTAGGAAACAGACTGAGAAACCAGAGTAAAAGTTTCTCCGGCAACCCGTTCCCTTTGTGCTAGATGAACGAACGTCTCTCCACATGCTGAGTTCTGAGAGAAAAGTGTGTGTGAAAGCCGTCCTTCACCTAGCTTGTTGGGAACACAAAGTGTCTTTTCAGTTGCAAACTCCACTCCATACATATATATGGGGAGGTACAAGCTCCAACTCGGTTTTACAGTGAAAACTGCAGGAACTTCAAACCGGCCCTAGGAAACAGACTGAGAAACCAGAGTAAAAGTTCCCCCTGCAACCCGTTCCCATGGTGCTAGTTTAATGAAAGTCTCTCCACATGCTCAATTCTGAGAGATATTTGTGTGAAAGCCGTCCTTCACCTACCTTGTTGGGAACACAAAGTTTCTTTTCAGTTGCAAACTCCACTCCATACATATATATGGGGAGGTACTAGCTGCAACTCGGTTTTACAGAAAAAAGTGCAGGAATTTCAAACCGGCACTAGGAAACAGGCTGAGATACCAGCGTAAAATTTTCTCCTGCAACCCGTTCCCTTGGTGCTAGGTGAACTAACGTGTCTCCATATGCTCAGTTCTGAGAGATAAGTGTGTGTGAAATCCGTTCTTCACCTAGCTTGTTGGGAAAACAAAGTTTCTCTTCAGTTGCAAACTCCAATCCACACATATATATGGGGAGGTACTAGTTCAAACGCGGTTTTACAGTGAAAACTGCAGGAACTTCACAAAGGCACTAGGAAACAGACTGAGAAACCAGAGCAAAAGTTTCTCCTGCAAACCGTTCCCTTTGTGCTAGATGAACGAACGTCTCTCCACATGCGGAGTTCTGAGAGATAAGTGTGTGTGGAAGTCGTCCTTCACCTAGCTTGTTGGGAAAAAAAAGTTTCTTTTCAGTTGCAAACACCTCTCCTTATATATATATGGGGAGGTACTAGCTCCAACTCGGTTTTACAGTGAAAAGTGCAGGAACTTCAAACCGGCACTAGGAAACAGACTGAGAAACCAGTGTAATAGTTTCTCCTGCAACCCGTTACCTTTGTGCTAGATGAATGAATGTCTCTCCACATGCTCAGTTCAGAGATAAGTGTGTGTGAAATCCGTCCTTCAGTTAGGTTGTTGGGAACACAATGTTTCTCTTCAGTTGCCAACGCCACTCCACACATATATATGGGGAGGTACTAGTTCCAACACGGTTTTACAGTGAAAACTGCAGGAACTTCACACCGGCACTAGGAAACTGTCTGAGAAGCCAGAGCAAAAGTTTCTCCTGCAACCCGTTCACTTTGTGCTAGATGAACGAACGTCTGTACACATGCTCAGTTCTGAGAGATAAGTGTGTGTGAAAGCAATACTTCACCTATCTTGTTGGGAACAGAAAGTTTCTTTTCAGTTGCTAATAACTCTCCATACATATATATGGAGAGGTACTAGCTCCAACTCGGTTTTACAGTGAAAACTGCAGGATCTTTAAACCGGCACTAGGAAACAGACTGAGAATCCAGAGAAAAGTTTTCCTGCAACCCGTTCCCATTGTGCTAGATGAACGAACGTCTCAACACATGCTCATTTCTGAGTGATAAGTATGTGTGAAATCCTTCCTTCACCTAGCTTGTTGGGAACACAAAGATTCTTTTCAGTTGCAAACAACTCTCCTTACATATATATTTGCAGGTACTAGCACCAAATCCGTTTTACAAAGAAACTGAAGGAACTTCAATCCGGCACTAGGAAACAGACTGAGAAACCAGAGTAAAAGTTTCTCCTGCAACCCGTTCCCTTTGTGCTAGATGAACGAATG
The DNA here is from genome assembly GCF_009834535.1 of Camelus ferus. Lineage (NCBI taxonomy): Eukaryota > Metazoa > Chordata > Mammalia > Artiodactyla > Camelidae > Camelus > Camelus ferus. Next base: position 211,653 of record NW_022589664.1, on the reverse strand, counting down.
TCTCTCCACATGCTGAGTTCTGAGAGATAAGTGTGTGTGGAAGTCGTCCTTCACCTAGCTTGTTGGGAAAACAAAGTTTTTTTCAGTTGCAAACACTTATCCTTATATATATATGGGGAGGTACAAGCTCCAACTCGGTTTTACAGTGAAAATTGCAGGAACTTCAAACCGGCACTAGGAAACAGTCTGAGAAACCAGAGTAAAAGTTTCTCCTGCAACCCGTTCCCTTTGTGCTAGATGAATGAATGTCTCTCCACATGCTCAATTCTGAGAGATAAGTGTGTGTGAAAGAAATTCTTCACCTATCTTGTTGGGAACACAAAGTTTCTTTTCAGTTGCAAACAACTTTCCATACATATATATGGAGATGTCCTAGCTCCAAGTCGGTTTTACAGTGAAAACTGCAGGAACTTCAAACCGGCACTAGGAAATAGACTGAGAAACCAGAGTAAATGTTTCTACTGCATCCCGTTCCTTTTGTGCAAGATGAACGAACGTCTCACCACATGCTCAGTTCTTAGAGATAAGTGTGTGTGAAAGCCGTCCTTCACCTAGCCTGTTGGGAACACAAAGTTTCTTTTCAGTTGCAAACACCTCTCCTTACATATATATGGGGAGGTACTAGCCCCAAATCTGTTTTACAATGAAAACTGCAGGAACTTCAAACCGGCACTAGGAAACAGACTGAGAAACCAGAGTAAAATTTTCTCATGCAACCCGTTCCCTTTTTGCTCGATGAACGAACGTCTCTCCACATGTGAGTTCTGAGAGATAAGTGTGTGTGGAAGCCGCCCTTCACCTAGCTTGTTGGGAACACAAGTTTCTTTTCAGTTGCAAACACCTCTCCTTATATATATATGGGTAGGTACAAGCTCCAACTCGGTTTTACAGTGAAAACTGCAGGAAATTCAAACCGGCACTAGGAAACAGACTGAGAAACCAGAGTAAAAATTTCCCCTTCAACCCGTTCCATTTGTGCTAGATGAACGAACGTCTGTACACATGCTAATTTCTGAGAGATAAGTGTGTGTAAAAGCAATCCTTCACCTATCTTGTTGGGAACACAAAGTTTCTTTTCAGTTGCAAACACCTCCCCTTACATATATATGGGGAGGTACTAGCACCAAATCCGAATTACAAAGAAAACTGAGGCAACTTCCAACCGGCACTAGGAAACAGACTGAGAAACCAGAGTAAAAGATTCTCCTGTAACCCGTTCCCTTTGTGCTAGATGAACGAAAGTCTCTCCACATGCTGAGTTCCTAGTGATAAGTGTGTGTGGAAGTGGTCCTTCAACTAACTTGTTGAGAAAACAATGTTACTTTTCAGTTGCCAACACCTCTCCTTATATATATATGGGGAGGTACTAGCTCCAACTCTGTTTTACAGTGAAAACTGCAGGAACTTCAAACCAGCACAAGGAAACAGACTGAGAAACCAGAGTAAATGTTTCTCCTGCAACCCGTTCCCTTTGTGCTAGATGAATGAACGTTTCTCCACATGCTCAGTACTGAGAGATAAGTGTGTGTGAAAGAAATTCTTCACCTATCTTGTTGGGAACACAAAGTTTCTTTTCAGTTTCAAACAAATTTCCATAATATATATGTGGAGAGGTCCTAGCTCCAAATCTTTTTTACAATGAAAACTGCAGGAACTTCAAACCGGCACCATCAAACAGACTGAGAAACCAGAGTAAAAGTTTCCACTGCATCCCGTTCCTTTTGAGCTAGATGAACGGACGTCTCTCCACATGCTCTGTTGTGAGAGAAAAGTGTGTGTGAAATCCGTACTTCACATAGCTTGTTGGGAACACAAAGATACTTTTCAGTTGAATAAACCTCTCCTTACATATATATGCGGATGTACTAGCTCCAAATCGGTTTTACAATGAAAACTGCAGGAACTTCAAACCGGCACTAAGAAACAGACTGAGAAACCAAAGAAAAAGTTTCTCCTGCAACCCGTTCCCTTTGTGCTAGATGAACGAACGTCTCTCCACATGCTCAGTTCTGAGACATAAGTGTGTGTGAAAGTCGTCCTTCACCAAACTTGTTGGGAACACAAAGTTTCTCTTCAGTTGCAAACACAACTCCATATATATATATATGGGGAGGTACCAGTTCCAACTCGGTTTTACAGTGAAAACTGCAGGAATTTCACACCGGCACTATGAAACAGTCTGAGAAACGAGAATAAAAGTTTCCCCTGCAAACTTTTCCATTTGTGCTAGATGAACGAACGTCTCTCCACATGCTCAGTTCTGAGATATATTTGTGTGTGAAAGCTGTCCTCCAACTAGCTTGTTGGGAACACAAAATTTCTTTTAACTTGCAAACTCCACTCCATACATATATATGGGGAGGTAGTAGCTCTAACACGATTTTCCAGTGAAAATTGCAGGAACTTCAAACCGAGACTAGGAAACAGGCTGAGATACCAGAGTAAAAGTTTCTGCTTCAACCCGTTCCCTTGGTGCTAGGTGAACGAACTTCTCTCCATATGCTGAGTCCTGAGAGATTAGTGTGTGTGAAAGCAGTCCTTAACCTAGCTTGTTGGGAACACAAAGTTTCTTTTCAGTTGCAAATTCCACTCCATAAATATATATGGGGAGGTACTAGTTCCAAATCGGTTTTACAGTGAAAACTGCAGGAAATTCAAACCGTCACTTGGAAATAGACTGAGAAACCAGAGTAATAGTTTCTCCTGCAACACGTTCCCTTGGTGCTAGATGAACGAACTTCTCTCCAGATGCTCAGTTCTGAGAGATATGTGTGTCTGAAAGCCGTCCTTCACCTAGCTTGTTGGGAACACAATGCTTATTTTCAGTTGCAAACTTCACTCCATGCATATATAGGGGGAGGTACTAGATCAAACTCGGTTTTACAGTGAAAACTGCAGGAAATTCAAAACGGCACTAGGAAACAGACTGAGAAACCAGAGTAAAAGTTTCTCCTGCAACCCGTTCCCTTGGTGCTAGGTGAACGAACGTTTCTCCACATGCTCAGTTCTGAGAGATATATGTGTGAAAACCGTCCTTAAACTAGCTTGTTGGGAACACAAAGTTACTTTTCAGTTGCAAACTCCACTCCATAAATATATATGGGGAGGTACTAGCTCCAATTCGGTTTTACAGTGAAAACTGCAGGAACTTCATAACAGCACTAGGAAACATACTGAGAAACCAGAGTAAAAGTTTCTCCTGAAACCCGTTCCCTTGGTGCTAGGTGAACGAACGTCTCTCCTCATGCTCAGTTCTCAGAGAAAATTGTGCGTGAATGCCGTTCTTCACCTAGCTTGTTGGGAACACAAAGTTTCTTTTCAGTTGCAAACACCACTTCATACATATATATGGGGAGGTACTAGCTCCAACACGGTTTTACAGTGAAAACTGCAGGAAAATCAAACCGGCACTAGGAAACTGACTGAGAAACCAGAGTAAAAGTTTCTCCTGCAACCCGTTCCCTTGATGCTAGATGAATGAACGTCTCTCCACATGCTCATTTCTGAGAGATAAGTGTGTGTGAAAGCCGTCCATCACCTAGCTTGTTGGGAACACAATGTTTATTTTCAGTTGCAAACTCCATTCCATGCATATATAGGGGGAGGTACAAGCTCCAACTCGGTTTTACAGTGAAAAATGCAGGAAATTCAAACCGGCACTAGGAAAAAGAATGAGAAACTAGAGTAAAAGTTTCTCCTGCAACCCGTTCCTTTGGTGCTAGGAGAACGAACACCTCTCCATATGCTGATTCCTGAGAGATAATTTTGTGCGAAAGCCGTCCTTCAACTAGCTTGTTGGAACACAAAGATTCTTTTCAGTTGCTATCTCCACTCCATAAATATATATGGGGAGGTAATAGCTCCAAATCGGTTTTAAAGTGGAAACTGCAGGAACATCAAAACGGCACTAGGAAACAGACTGTGAACCCAGAGTAAAACTTTCTCCTGCAACCCGTTCCCTTGGTGCTAGATGAATGAACGTCTCTCCACATGCTCAGTTCTGAGAGTTATGTGTGTGAAAGCCGTCCTTCACATAGCTTGTTGGGAACACAAAGATTCCATTCAGTTGCAAACTCCACTCCATAAATATATAGAGGGAGGTACAAGCTCCAACTCGGTTTTACAGTGAAAACTGCAGGAACTTCAAAGAGGCACTAGGAAACAGACTGAGAAACCAGAGTAAAAGTTTCTCCTGCAACCCGTTCCCTTGCTGCTAGGTGAATGAATGTCTCTCCACATGCTGAGTTCTGAGAGATAAGTGTGTGTGAAAGCCTTCCTTCACCTAGCTTGTGGGGAAAATAAAGTATCTTTTTAGTTGCAAACTCCTCTCCATAAATATATATGGGGAGGTACTAGCTCCAACACGGTTTTACAGTGAAATCTGCAGGAAAATCAAACCGGCACTAGGAAACCGACTGAGAAACCAGAGTAAAAGTTTCTCCTTCAAACCCTTTCCTTGGTGCTAGATGAACGAACGTCTCTCCACATGCTCAGTTCTGAGAGATAAGTGTGTCTGAAAGCCGTCCTTCACCTAGCTTGTTGGGAACACAATGCTTATTTTCATTTGCAAACACCACTCCATGCATATATATTGGGAGATACTAGATTAAACTCAGTTTTACAGTGAAAACTGCAGGAACTTCAAACCAGCACTAGGAAACAGACTGAGAAACCAGAGTAAAAGTTTCTCCTGCAACCCGTTACCTTGGTGCTAGGTGAATGAACGTCTCTCCACATGCTAAGTTCTGAGAGAAAAGTGTGTGTGAAAGATGTCCTTCACCTAGCTTGTTGGGAAAATAAAGATTCTTTTCAGTTGCAAACTCCAATCCGTACATATATATGGGGAGGTACTAACTCCAACTCGGTTTTACAGTGAAAACTGCAGGAAATTCAAACAGGCACTAGGACACAGGCTGAGTAACCAGAGTAAAAGTTTCCCCTGCAACCCGTTCCCTTTGTGCTAGATGAACGGAAGTCTTTCCACATGCTCAGTTCTGAGAGATATTTGTGTGTGAAAGATGTCCTTCACATAGCTTGTTGAGAACACAAAATTTCTTTTAACTTGCAAACTCCACTCCATACATATATATGGGGAGGTACTAGCTCCAACTCTGTTTTACAGTGAAAACTGCAGGAACATCAAACCGGCACTAGGAAACAGATGCAGAAGCCAGAGTAAAATTTTCCCCTGCAACCCGTTCACTTCGTGCTAGATGAACGAACGTCTCTCCACATGCTCAGTTCTGAGAGATAAGTGTGTGTGAAAGCCGTCCTTCACCTATCTTGTTGGGAACACAAAGTTTCTTTTCAGTTGCAAACTCCACTCCATACATATATAGGGGGAGGTACTACCTCCAACTCAATTTTACAGTGAAAACTGCAGGAATTTCAATACAGCACTAGGAAACAGACTGAGGAACCAGAGTAATAGTTCCTCCTGCATCCTGCACCCTTTTTGCTAGATGAACGAACGTCTCTCCACATGCTCATTTCTGAGAGATAAGTTTGTGTGAAAGCCGTCCTTCACCTAGCTTGTTGGGAACACAATGCTTATTTTGATTTGCATACTCCACTCCATGCATATATAGGGTGAGGTACTAGATCCAACCCTGTTTTTCAGTGAACACTTCAGGAAATTCAAACCGGCACTAGGAAACAGACTGAGAAACCAGAGTACAAGTTTCTCCTGCAACCCATTCCCTTGGTGCTAGGTGAACGAACGTTTCTCCACATGCTCAGTTCTGAGAGATATATGTGTGAAAAACCGTCCTTCAACTAGCTTGTTGGGAACACAAAGTTTCTTTTCAGTTACAAACTCCACTCCATATATATATATTGGGAGGTACTAGCTCCAATTCGGTTTTACAGTGAAAACTGCAGGAACTTCATAACAGCACTAGGAAACATACTGAGAAACCAGAGTAAAAGTTTCTCCTGAAACCCGTTCCCTTGGTGCTAGGTGAACGAACGTCTCTCCTCATGCTCAGTTCTCAGAGATAATTGTGTGTGAATGCCGTTCTTCACCTAACTTGTTTGGAACACAAAGTTTTTTTTCAGTTGCAAACTCCACTCCATATATATATATTGGGAGGTACTAGCTCCAACTCGATTTTACAGTGAAAACTGCAGGAAAATCAAACCGGCACTAGGAAACCGACTTAGAAACCAGAGTAAAAGTTTCTCCTGCAACCCGTTCCTTTGGTGCTAGGAGAACGAACATCTCTCCATATGCTGATTCCTGAGAGATAATTTTGTGTGAAAGCCGTCCTTAAACTAGCTTGTTGGAACACAAAGATTCTTTTCAGTTGCTATCTCGACTCCATACATATATATGGGGAGGTAATAGCTCCAAATCGGTTTTAAAGTGAAAACTGAAGGAACATCAATTCGGTACTAGGAAACAGACTGAGAAACCAGAGTAAAAGTTTCTCCTGCAACCCGTTCCCTTGGTGCTAGATGAACGAACGTCTCTCCACATGCTCAGTTCTGAGAGATAAGTGTGTGTGAAAGCCTACCTTCACCTAGCTTGTTGGGAAAATAAAGTATCTTTTCAGTTGCAAACTCCTCTCCATAAATATATATGGGGAGGTACTAGCTCCAACAAGATTTTAAAGTGAAAACTGCAGGAAATTCAAAACGACACTAGGAAACAGACTGAGAATCCAGAGTAAAAGTTTCTCCTTCAAACTCTTCCCTTGGTGCTAGATGAACGAACGTCTCTCCACATGCTCAGTTCTGAGAGATAAGTGTGTCTGAAAGCCGTCCTTCACCTAGCTTGTTGGGAACACAATGCTTATTTTCATTTGCAAACACCACTCCATGCATATATAGGGGGAGATACTAGATTAAACTCGGTTTTACAGTGAAAACTGCAGGAACTTCAAACCGGCACTAGGAAACAGACTGAGATACCAGAGTAAAAGTTTCTGCTGCAACCCGTTCCCTTGGTGCTAGGTGAACGAACGTCTCTCCACATGCTCAGTTCTGAGAGATAAGTGTGTGTGAAAGCTTTCCTTCACCTAGCTTGTTGGGAAAATAAAGATTCTTTTCAGTTGCAAACTCCAATCCGTACATATATATGGGGAAGTACTAACTCCAACTCGGTTTTGCAGTGAAAACTGCAGGAAATTCAAACCGGCACTAGGACACAGGCTGAGAAACCAGAATAAAAGTTTCTCCTGCAACCCGTTCCCTTGGTGATAGATGAACGTACGTCTCTCCACATGCTCAGTTCTGAGAGATAAGTGTGTGTGAAATCCGTCCTTCACCTAGCTTGTTGGGAACACAATGCTTATTTTCAGTTGCAAAAACCACTCCATGCATATATAGCGGGAGGTACTAGTTCCAACTCGGTTTTACAGTGAAACCTGCAGGAAATTCAAACCAGCACTAGGAAACCGACTGAGAAACCAGAGTAAAAGTTTCCCCTGCAACCCGTTCCCTTTGTGCTAGATGAACGGAAGTCTCTCCACATGCTCAGTTCTGAGAGATATTTGTGTGTGAAAGCTGTCCTTCACCTAGCTTGTTGGGAACACAAAATTTCTTTTAACTTGCAATCTCCACTCCATACATATATATGGGGAGGTACTAGCTCCAACTCTGTTTTACAGTGAAAACTGCAGGAACATCAAACCGGCTCTAGGAAACAGAATCAGAAACCAGAGTAAAATTTTCCCCTGCAACCCGTTCACTTCGTGCTAGATGAACGAACGTCTCTCCACATGCTCAGTTCTGTGAGATAAGTGTGTGTGAAAGCCGTCCTTCACCTATCTTGTTGGGAACACAAAGTTTCTTTTCAGTTGCCAACTCCACTCCATACATATATAGGGTGAGGTACTACCTCCAACTCAGTTTTACAGTGAAAACTGCAGGAATTTCAATACGGCACTAGGAAACAGTCTGAGAAACAAGAGTAATAGTTCCCCCTGCATCCTGCACCCTTTTTGCTAGATGAACGAACGTCTCTCCACATGCTCATTTCTGAGAGATAAGTGTGTGTGAAAGCCGCCCTTCACCTAGCTTGTTGGGAACACAATGCTTATTTTCATTTGCATACACCACTCCATGCATATATAGGGTGAGGTACTAGATCCAACCCGGTTTTACAGTGAAAACTTCAGGAAATTCAAACCGGCACTAGAATACAGACTGCAAACCAGAGTAAAAGTTTCTCCTGCAAAACGTTCCCTTGGTGGTAGATGAACGAAAGTCTCTCTACATGCTCAGTTCTGAGAGATAAGTGTGTGTGAAAGCCGTCCTTCACCTAGCTTGTTGGGGACACAAAGTTTCTTTTCAGTTGCAAACTCCACTCCATACATATCTATGGGGAGGTACTAGCTCCAACTCGATTTTACAGTGAAAACTGCAGGAACTTCCAACCGGCACAAGGAAACACACTGAGAAACCAGACTAAAAGTTTCTCCTGCAACACGTTCCCTTGGTGCTAGATGAACGAACGTATCTCCACAATCATAGTTCTGAGATATAACTGTGTGTGAAAGCCGTATTTCACCTAGCTTGTTGGGAACACAAAGTTTCTTTTCAGTTGCCAACTCCACTCCATACATATATATGGGGAGGTAGTAGCTCCAACTGGGTTTTCCAGTGAAAATTGCAGGAACTTCAAACCGGCACTAGGAAACAGACTGAGATACCAGAGTAAAAGTTTCTGCTGCAACCCGTTCCCTTGGTGCTAGGTGAACGAACGTCTCTCCATAAGCTGATTCCTGAGAGATTATTGTGTGTGAAAGCCGTCCTTCACCTAGCTTGTTGGGAACACAAAGTTCCTTTTCAGTTGCAATCTCCACTCCATACATATATATGGGGAGGTACTAGCTCCAACTCAGTTTTACAGTGAAAACTGCAGGAAATTCAAACCGGCACTAGGAAACAGACTGAGATACCAGAGTAAAAGTTTCTCCTGCAACCCGTTCCCTTGGTGCTAGATGAATGAACGTCTCTCCACATGCTCAGTTCTGAGAGATAAGTGTGTGTGAAAGCCGTCCTTCAAATAGGTTGTTGGGAACACAAAGTTTATATTCAGTTGCAAACTCCTATCCATGCATATATAGGGGGATGTACTAGCTCCAACTCGGTTTTACAGTGAAAACTGCAGGAACTTCAAACCGGCACTAGGAAACAGACTGAGAAACCAGAGTAAAACTTTATCCCGCAAAACGTTCCCTTGCTGCTAGGTGAAAGAATGTCTCTCCACATGCTCAGTTTTGAGAGATAAGTGTGTGTGAAAGCCGTCCTTCACCTAGCTTTTTGGGAACACAGAGTTTCTTTTCAGTTGCAACTCAACTGCATACATATATAAGTGGAGGTACTAGCTCCAACTCGGTTTTAAAGTGAAAACTGCAAAATTCAAACCGGCACTAGGAAACAGACTGAGAAACCAGAGTAAAAGTTTCTCCTGCAACCCGTTTCCTTGGTGCTAGATGAACGAACATACCACCACATGCTCAGTTCTGAGAGATAAGTGTGTGTGAAAGCCGTCCTTTACCTAGCTTGTTGGGAACACAATGCTTATTTTCAGTTGCTAACTCAACTTCATGCATATATAGGGGGAGGTACTAAATCCAAATCGGTTTTACAGTGAAAACTGCAGGAAATTCAAACAGGCACTAGGAAAAATTCTGAGAATCCAGAGTAAAAGTTTTTCCCGCAAACAGTTTCCTTGGTGCTAGGTGAACCGACGTCTATCCACATGCTCAGTTCTGAGAGATAAGTGTGTGTGAAAGCCGTCCTTCAACTAGCTTGATGGGAACCCAAAGTTTTTTCAGTTGCAAACTCCACTCCATACATATATATGGGGACGTTCTTACTCCAACTCGGTTTTCCAGTGAAAACTTCAGAAATTCAAAAAGGCACTAGGAAAGAGACTGAGAACCCAGAGTAAAAGTTTGCCCTACAATCCTTTCCATTGATGCTAGTTGAAGGAACGTCTCTTCACATGCTCAATTCTGAGAGATATTTGTGTGAAAGCTGTCCTTCAACTTGCTTGTTGCGAACACAAAGTTTCATTTCAGTTACAAACTCCACTCCATAAATATATATGGGGAGCTACTAGCCCCAACTCGGTTTTACAGTGAAAAATGCAGGAACTTCAAACCGGCACTAGGAAACAGACTGAGAAACCAGAGTAAAAGTTTCTCCTGCAACCCGATCCATTGGTGCAAGGTGAACGATCGTCTCTCCACATGCTCAGTTCTGAGAAATAAATGTGTGTGAAAGCCGTCCTTCACCAAGCTTGTTGGGAACACATAGTTTCTTTTAAGTTGCAAACTAAACTCCATAAATATATATGGGGAGGAACTAGCTCCAACTCGGTTTTACAGTGATAACTGCAGGAAATTCAAACAGGCACTAGGAAACAGACTGAGATACAAGAGTAAAAGTTTGACCTGCAACCTGTTCCCTTGGCGCTAGGTGAATGAACGTCTCTCCAGATGCTCAGTTTTGAGAGATAAGTGTGTGTGAAAGCCGTCATTCAACTAGCTTGTTGGGAACACAAAGCTAATTACCAGTTGCAAAATCCACTCCATGCATATATAGGGGGATATACTAGCTCAAATCGATTTTACAGTGAAAACTGCAGGAACTTCAAACCGGCACAAGGAAACAGACTGAGAGACCAGAGTAAAAGTTTCCGCTGCAACCCGTTTGCTTGGTGCTAGGTGAACGAACGTCTCTCCACATGCTCAGTTCTGAGAGATAAGTGTGTGTGAAAGCCGTACTTCACATAGAATCTTGGGAACACAAAGTTTCTTTTCAGTTGCCAACCCCGCTTCATAAATATATATGGGGAAGTAATAGCACCAACTCGGGTTTACAGTGAAAATTGCAGGAACTTCAAACCGGCACTAGGAAACAGACTGAGAAACTAGAGTAAAAGTTTCCCCTGCAACCCGTTCCCTTGGTGCTAGGTGAACGAACGTCTCCCACATGCTCATTTCTGAGAGATAAGTGTATGTGAAAGCCGTCCTTCACCTAGCTTGTTGGGAACACAAAGTTTCTTTTCAGTTGCAATCTCTACTCCATACATATATATGGGGAGGTACTAGCTCCAACACGGTTTTACAGTGAAAAATGCAGGAAAATCAAAACGGCACTAGGAAACTGACTGAGAAACCAGAGTAAAAGTTTCTCCTGCAACCCGTTCCCTTGATGCTAGAAGAATGAACGTCTCTCCACATGCTCATTTCTGAGAGATAAGTGTGTGTGAAAGCCGTCCATCACCTAGCTTGTTGGGAACACAATGTTTATTTTCAGTTGCAAACTCCACTCCATGCATATATAGGGGGAGGTACAAGCTCCAACTCGGTTTTACAGTGAAAAATGCAGGAAATTCAAACCGGCACTAGGAAAAAGAATGAGAAACCAGAGTAAAAGTTTCTCCTGCAACCCGTTCCTTTGGTGCTAGGAGAACGAACATCTCTCCATATGCTGATTCCTGAGAGATAATTTTGTGTGAAAGCCGTCCTTCAACTAGCTTGTTGGAACACAAAGATTCTTTTCAGTTGCTATCTCCACTCCATACATATATATGGGGAAGTAATAGCTCCAAATCGGTTTTAAAGTGGAAACTGCAGGAACATCAAACCGGCACTAGGAAACAGACTGTGAACCCAGAGTAAAACTTTCTCCTGCAACCCGTTCCCTTGGTGCTAGATGAATGAACGTCTCTCCACATGCTCAGTTCTGAGAGTTATGTGTGTGAAAGCCGTCCTTCACATAGCTTGTTGGGAACACAAAGATTCCATTCAGTTGCAAACTCCACTCCATAAATATATAGAGGGAGGTACAAGCTCCAACTCGGTTTTACAGTGAAAACTGCAGGAACTTCAAAGAGGCACTAGGAAACAGACTGAGAAACCAGAGTAAAAGTTTCTCCTGCAACCCGTTCCCTTGTTGCTAGGTGAATGAATGTCTCTCCACATGCTGAGTTCTGAGAGATAAGTGTGTGTGAAAGCCTTCCTTCACCTAGCTTGTGGGGAAAATAAAGTATCTTTTTAGTTGCAAACTCCTCTCCATAAATATATATGGGGAGGTACTAGCTCCAACACGGTTTTACAGTGAAATCTGCAGGAAAATCAAACCGGCACTAGGAAACCGACTGAGAAACCAGAGTAAAAGTTTCTCCTTCAAACCCTTTCCTTGGTGCTAGATGAACGAACGTCTCTCCACATGCTCAGTTCTGAGAGATAAGTGTGTCTGAAAGCCGTCCTTCACCTAGCTTGTTGGGAACACAATGCTTATTTTCATTTGCAAACACCACTCCATGCATATATATTGGGAGATACTAGATTAAACTCAGTTTTACAGTGAAAACTGCAGGAACTTCAAACCAGCACTAGGAAACAGACTGAGAAACCAGAGTAAAAGTTTCTCCTGCAACCCGTTACCTTGGTGCTAGGTGAATGAACGTCTCTCCACATGCTAAGTTCTGAGAGAAAAGTGTGTGTGAAAGATGTCCTTCACCTAGCTTGTTGGGAAAATAAAGATTCTTTTCAGTTGCAAACTCCAATCCGTACATATATATGGGGAGGTACTAACTCCAACTCGGTTTTACAGTGAAAACTGCAGGAAATTCAAACAGGCACTAGGACACAGGCTGAGTAACCAGAGTAAAAGTTTCCCCTGCAACCCGTTCCCTTTGTGCTAGATGAACGGAAGTCTTTCCACATGCTCAGTTCTGAGAGATATTTGTGTGTGAAAGCTGTCCTTCACATAGCTTGTTGGGAACACAAAATTTCTTTTAACTTGCAAACTCCACTCCATACATATATATGGGGAGGTACTAGCTCCAACTCTGTTTTACAGTGAAAACTGCAGGAACATCAAACCGGCACTAGGAAACAGATGCAGAAGCCAGAGTAAAATTTTCCCCTGCAACCCGTTCACTTCGTGCTAGATGAACGAACGTCTCTCCACATGCTCAGTTCTGAGAGATAAGTGTGTGTGAAAGCCGTCCTTCACCTATCTTGTTGGGAACACAAAGTTTCTTTTCAGTTGCAAACTCCACTCCATACATATATAGGGGGAGGTACTACCTCCAACTCAATTTACAGTGAAAACTGCAGGAATTTCAATACAGCACTAGGAAACAGACTGAGGAACCAGAGTAATAGTTCCTCCTGCATCCTGCACCCTTTTTGCTAGATGAACGAACGTCTCTCCACATGCTCATTTCTGAGAGATAAGTTTGTGTGAAAGCCGTCCTTCACCTAGCTTGTTGGGAACACAATGCTTATTTTGATTTGCATACTCCACTCCATGCATATATAGGGTGAGGTACTAGATCCAACCCTGTTTTTCAGTGAACACTTCAGGAAATTCAAACCGGCACTAGGAAACAGACTGAGAAACCAGAGTACAAGTTTCTCCTGCAACCCATTCCCTTGGTGCTAGGTGAACGAACGTTTCTCCACATGCTCAGTTCTGAGAGATATATGTGTGAAAACCGTCCTTCAACTAGCTTGTTGGGAACACAAAGTTTCTTTTCAGTTGCAAACTCCACTCCATATATATATATTGGGAGGTACTAGCTCCAATTCGGTTTTACAGTGAAAACTGCAGGAACTTCATAACAGCACTAGGAAACATACTGAGAAACCAGAGTAAAAGTTTCTCCTGAAACCCGTTCCCTTGGTGCTAGGTGAACGAACGTCTCTCCTCATGCTCAGTTCTCAGAGATAATTGTGTGTGAATGCCGTTCTTCACCTAACTTGTTTGGAACACAAAGTTTTTTTTCAGTTGCAAACTCCACTCCATATATATATATTGGGAGGTACTAGCTCCAACTCGATTTTACAGTGAAAACTGCAGGAAAATCAAACCGGCACTAGGAAACCGACTTAGAAACCAGAGTAAAAGTTTCTCCTGCAACCCGTTCCTTTGGTGCTAGGAGAACGAACATCTCTCCATATGCTGATTCCTGAGAGATAATTTTGTGTGAAAGCCGTCCTTAAACTAGCTTGTTGGAACACAAAGATTCTTTTCAGTTGCTATCTCGACTCCATACATATATATGGGGAGGTAATAGCTCCAAATCGGTTTTAAAGTGAAAACTGCAGGAACATCAATTCGGTACTAGGAAACAGACTGAGAAACCAGAGTAAAAGTTTCTCCTGCAACCCGTTCCCTTGGTGCTAGATGAACGAACGTCTCTCCACATGCTCAGTTCTGAGAGATAAGTGTGTGTGAAAGCCTACCTTCACCTAGCTTGTTGGGAAAATAAAGTATCTTTTCAGTTGCAAACTCCTCTCCATAAATATATATGGGGAGGTACTAGCTCCAACAAGATTTTAAAGTGAAAACTGCAGGAAATTCAAAACGACACTAGGAAACAGACTGAGAATCCAGAGTAAAAGTTTCTCCTTCAAACTCTTCCCTTGGTGCTAGATGAACGAACGTCTCTCCACATGCTCAGTTCTGAGAGATAAGTGTGTCTGAAAGCCGTCCTTCACCTAGCTTGTTGGGAACACAATGCTTATTTTCATTTGCAAACACCACTCCATGCATATATAGGGGGAGATACTAGATTAAACTCGGTTTTACAGTGAAAACTGCAGGAACTTCAAACCGGCACTAGGAAACAGACTGAGATACCAGAGTAAAAGTTTCTGCTGCAACCCGTTCCCTTGGTGCTAGGTGAACGAACGTCTCTCCACATGCTCAGTTCTGAGAGATAAGTGTGTGTGAAAGCTTTCCTTCACCTAGCTTGTTGGGAAAATAAAGATTCTTTTCAGTTGCAAACTCCAATCCGTACATATATATGGGGAAGTACTAACTCCAACTCGGTTTTGCAGTGAAAACTGCAGGAAATTCAAACCGGCACTAGGACACAGGCTGAGAAACCAGAATAAAAGTTTCTCCTGCAACCCGTTCCCTTGGTGATAGATGAACGTACGTCTCTCCACATGCTCAGTTCTGAGAGATAAGTGTGTGTGAAATCCGTCCTTCACCTAGCTTGTTGGGAACACAATGCTTATTTTCAGTTGCAAAAACCACTCCATGCATATATAGCGGGAGGTACTAGTTCCAACTCGGTTTTACAGTGAAACCTGCAGGAAATTCAAACCAGCACTAGGAAACCGACTGAGAAACCAGAGTAAAAGTTTCCCCTGCAACCCGTTCCCTTTGTGCTAGATGAACGGAAGTCTCTCCACATGCTCAGTTCTGAGAGATATTTGTGTGTGAAAGCTGTCCTTCACCTAGCTTGTTGGGAACACAAAATTTCTTTTAACTTGCAATCTCCACTCCATACATATATATGGGGAGGTACTAGCTCCAACTCTGTTTTACAGTGAAAACTGCAGGAACATCAAACCGGCTCTAGGAAACAGAATCAGAAACCAGAGTAAAATTTTCCCCTGCAACCCGTTCACTTCGTGCTAGATGAACGAACGTCTCTCCACATGCTCAGTTCTGTGAGATAAGTGTGTGTGAAAGCCGTCCTTCACCTATCTTGTTGGGAACACAAAGTTTCTTTTCAGTTGCCAACTCCACTCCATACATATATAGGGTGAGGTACTACCTCCAACTCAGTTTTACAGTGAAAACTGCAGGAATTTCAATACGGCACTAGGAAACAGTCTGAGAAACAAGAGTAATAGTTCCCCCTGCATCCTGCACCCTTTTTGCTAGATGAACGAACGTCTCTCCACATGCTCATTTCTGAGAGATAAGTGTGTGTGAAAGCCGCCCTTCACCTAGCTTGTTGGGAACACAATGCTTATTTTCATTTGCATACACCACTCCATGCATATATAGGGTGAGGTACTAGATCCAACCCGGTTTTACAGTGAAAACTTCAGGAAATTCAAACCGGCACTAGAATACAGACTGCAAACCAGAGTAAAACTTTCTCCTGCAAAACGTTCCCTTGGTGGTAGATGAACGAAAGTCTCTCTACATGCTCAGTTCTGAGAGATAAGTGTGTGTGAAAGCCGTCCTTCACCTAGCTTGTTGGGGACACAAAGTTTCTTTTCAGTTGCAAACTCCACTCCATACATATCTATGGGGAGGTACTAGCTCCAACTCGATTTTACAGTGAAAACTGCAGGAACTTCCAACCGGCACAAGGAAACACACTGAGAAACCAGACTAAAAGTTTCTCCTGCAACACGTTCCCTTGGTGCTAGATGAACGAACGTATCTCCACAATCATAGTTCTGAGATATAACTGTGTGTGAAAGCCGTATTTCACCTAGCTTGTTGGGAACACAAAGTTTCTTTTCAGTTGCCAACTCCACTCCATACATATATATGGGGAGGTAGTAGCTCCAACTGGGTTTTCCAGTGAAAATTGCAGGAACTTCAAACCGGCACTAGGAAACAGACTGAGATACCAGAGTAAAAGTTTCTGCTGCAACCCGTTCCCTTGGTGCTAGGTGAACGAACGTCTCTCCATAAGCTGATTCCTGAGAGATTATTGTGTGTGAAAGCCGTCCTTCACCTAGCTTGTTGGGAACACAAAGTTCCTTTTCAGTTGCAATCTCCACTCCATACATATATATGGGGAGGTACTAGCTCCAACTCAGTTTTACAGTGAAAACTGCAGGAAATTCAAACCGGCACTAGGAAACAGACTGAGATACCAGAGTAAAAGTTTCTCCTGCAACCCGTTCCCTTGGTGCTAGATGAATGAACGTCTCTCCACATGCTCAGTTCTGAGAGATAAGTGTGTGTGAAAGCCGTCCTTCAAATAGGTTGTTGGGAACACAAAGTTTATATTCAGTTGCAAACTCCTATCCATGCATATATAGGGGGATGTACTAGCTCCAACTCGGTTTTACAGTGAAAACTGCAGGAACTTCAAACCGGCACTAGGAAACAGACTGAGAAACCAGAGTAAAACTTTATCCCGCAAAACGTTCCCTTGCTGCTAGGTGAAAGAATGTCTCTCCACATGCTCAGTTTTGAGAGATAAGTGTGTGTGAAAGCCGTCCTTCACCTAGCTTTTTGGGAACACAGAGTTTCTTTTCAGTTGCAACTCAACTGCATACATATATAAGTGGAGGTACTAGCTCCAACTCGGTTTTAAAGTGAAAACTGCAAAATTCAAACCGGCACTAGGAAACAGACTGAGAAACCAGAGTAAAAGTTTCTCCTGCAACCCGTTTCCTTGGTGCTAGATGAACGAACATACCACCACATGCTCAGTTCTGAGAGATAAGTGTGTGTGAAAGCCGTCCTTTACCTAGCTTGTTGGGAACACAATGCTTATTTTCAGTTGCTAACTCAACTTCATGCATATATAGGGGGAGGTACTAAATCCAAATCGGTTTTACAGTGAAAACTGCAGGAAATTCAAACAGGCACTAGGAAAAATTCTGAGAATCCAGAGTAAAAGTTTTTCCCGCAAACAGTTTCCTTGGTGCTAGGTGAACCGACGTCTATCCACATGCTCAGTTCTGAGAGATAAGTGTGTGTGAAAGCCGTCCTTCAACTAGCTTGATGGGAACCCAAAGTTTTTTCAGTTGCAAACTCCACTCCATACATATATATGGGGACGTTCTTACTCCAACTCGGTTTTCCAGTGAAAACTTCAGAAATTCAAAAAGGCACTAGGAAAGAGACTGAGAACCCAGAGTAAAAGTTTGCCCTACAATCCTTTCCATTGATGCTAGTTGAAGGAACGTCTCTTCACATGCTCAATTCTGAGAGATATTTGTGTGAAAGCTGTCCTTCAACTTGCTTGTTGCGAACACAAAGTTTCATTTCAGTTACAAACTCCACTCCATAAATATATATGGGGAGCTACTAGCCCCAACTCGGTTTTACAGTGAAAAATGCAGGAACTTCAAACCGGCACTAGGAAACAGACTGAGAAACCAGAGTAAAAGTTTCTCCTGCAACCCGATCCATTGGTGCAAGGTGAACGATCGTCTCTCCACATGCTCAGTTCTGAGAAATAAATGTGTGTGAAAGCCGTCCTTCACCAAGCTTGTTGGGAACACATAGTTTCTTTTAAGTTGCAAACTAAACTCCATAAATATATATGGGGAGGAACTAGCTCCAACTCGGTTTTACAGTGATAACTGCAGGAAATTCAAACAGGCACTAGGAAACAGACTGAGATACAAGAGTAAAAGTTTGACCTGCAACCTGTTCCCTTGGCGCTAGGTGAATGAACGTCTCTCCAGATGCTCAGTTTTGAGAGATAAGTGTGTGTGAAAGCCGTCATTCAACTAGCTTGTTGGGAACACAAAGCTAATTACCAGTTGCAAAATCCACTCCATGCATATATAGGGGGATATACTAGCTCAAATCGATTTTACAGTGAAAACTGCAGGAACTTCAAACCGGCACAAGGAAACAGACTGAGAGACCAGAGTAAAAGTTTCCGCTGCAACCCGTTTGCTTGGTGCTAGGTGAACGAACGTCTCTCCACATGCTCAGTTCTGAGAGATAAGTGTGTGTGAAAGCCGTACTTCACATAGAATCTTGGGAACACAAAGTTTCTTTTCAGTTGCCAACCCCGCTTCATAAATATATATGGGGAAGTAATAGCACCAACTCGGGTTTACAGTGAAAATTGCAGGAACTTCAAACCGGCACTAGGAAACAGACTGAGAAACTAGAGTAAAAGTTTCCCCTGCAACCCGTTCCCTTGGTGCTAGGTGAACGAACGTCTCCCACATGCTCATTTCTGAGAGATAAGTGTATGTGAAAGCCGTCCTTCACCTAGCTTGTTGGGAACACAAAGTTTCTTTTCAGTTGCAATCTCTACTCCATACATATATATGGGGAGGTACTAGCTCCAACACGGTTTTACAGTGAAAAATGCAGGAAAATCAAAACGGCACTAGGAAACTGACTGAGAAACCAGAGTAAAAGTTTCTCCTGCAACCCGTTCCCTTGATGCTAGAAGAATGAACGTCTCTCCACATGCTCATTTCTGAGAGATAAGTGTGTGTGAAAGCCGTCCATCACCTAGCTTGTTGGGAACACAATGTTTATTTTCAGTTGCAAACTCCACTCCATGCATATATAGGGGGAGGTACAAGCTCCAACTCGGTTTTACAGTGAAAAATGCAGGAAATTCAAACCGGCACTAGGAAAAAGAATGAGAAACCAGAGTAAAAGTTTCTCCTGCAACCCGTTCCTTTGGTGCTAGGAGAACGAACATCTCTCCATATGCTGATTCCTGAGAGATAATTTTGTGTGAAAGCCGTCCTTCAACTAGCTTGTTGGAACACAAAGATTCTTTTCAGTTGCTATCTCCACTCCATACATATATATGGGGAAGTAATAGCTCCAAATCGGTTTTAAAGTGGAAACTGCAGGAACATCAAACCGGCACTAGGAAACAGACTGTGAACCCAGAGTAAAACTTTCTCCTGCAACCCGTTCCCTTGGTGCTAGATGAATGAACGTCTCTCCACATGCTCAGTTCTGAGAGTTATGTGTGTGAAAGCCGTCCTTCACATAGCTTGTTGGGAACACAAAGATTCCATTCAGTTGCAAACTCCACTCCATAAATATATAGAGGGAGGTACAAGCTCCAACTCGGTTTTACAGTGAAAACTGCAGGAACTTCAAAGAGGCACTAGGAAACAGACTGAGAAACCAGAGTAAAAGTTTCTCCTGCAACCCGTTCCCTTGTTGCTAGGTGAATGAATGTCTCTCCACATGCTGAGTTCTGAGAGATAAGTGTGTGTGAAAGCCTTCCTTCACCTAGCTTGTGGGGAAAATAAAGTATCTTTTTAGTTGCAAACTCCTCTCCATAAATATATATGGGGAGGTACTAGCTCCAACACGGTTTTACAGTGAAATCTGCAGGAAAATCAAACCGGCACTAGGAAACCGACTGAGAAACCAGAGTAAAAGTTTCTCCTTCAAACCCTTTCCTTGGTGCTAGATGAACGAACGTCTCTCCACATGCTCAGTTCTGAGAGATAAGTGTGTCTGAAAGCCGTCCTTCACCTAGCTTGTTGGGAACACAATGCTTATTTTCATTTGCAAACACCACTCCATGCATATATATTGGGAGATACTAGATTAAACTCAGTTTTACAGTGAAAACTGCAGGAACTTCAAACCAGCACTAGGAAACAGACTGAGAATCCAGAGTAAAAGTTTCTCCTGCAACCCGTTACCTTGGTGCTAGGTGAATGAACGTCTCTCCACATGCTAAGTTCTGAGAGATAAGTGTGTGTGAAAGCTGTCCTTCACCTAGCTTGTTGGGAAAATAAAGATTCTTTTCAGTTGCAAACTCCAATCCGTACATATATATGGGGAGGTACTAACTCCAACTCGGTTTTACAGTGAAAACTGCAGGAAATTCAAACAGGCACTAGGACACAGGCTGAGTAACCAGAGTAAAAGTTTCCCCTGCAACCCGTTCCCTTTGTGCTAGATGAACGGAAGTCTTTCCACATGCTCAGTTCTGAGAGATATTTGTGTGTGAAAGCTGTCCTTCACATAGCTTGTTGGGAACACAAAATTTCTTTTAACTTGCAAACTCCACTCCATACATATATATGGGGAGGTACTAGCTCCAACTCTGTTTTACAGTGAAAACTGCAGGAACATCAAACCGGCACTAGGAAACAGATGCAGAAGCCAGAGTAAAATTTTCCCCTGCAACCCGTTCACTTCGTGCTAGATGAACGAACGTCTCTCCACATGCTCAGTTCTGAGAGATAAGTGTGTGTGAAAGCCGTCCTTCACCTATCTTGTTGGGAACACAAAGTTTCTTTTCAGTTGCAAACTCCACTCCATACATATATAGGGGGAGGTACTACCTCCAACTCAATTTTACAGTGAAAACTGCAGGAATTTCAATACAGCACTAGGAAACAGACTGAGGAACCAGAGTAATAGTTCCTCCTGCATCCTGCACCCTTTTTGCTAGATGAACGAACGTCTCTCCACATGCTCATTTCTGAGAGATAAGTTTGTGTGAAAGCCGTCCTTCACCTAGCTTGTTGGGAACACAATGCTTATTTTGATTTGCATACTCCACTCCATGCATATATAGGGTGAGGTACTAGATCCAACCCTGTTTTTCAGTGAACACTTCAGGAAATTCAAACCGGCACTAGGAAACAGACTGAGAAACCAGAGTACAAGTTTCTCCTGCAACCCATTCCCTTGGTGCTAGGTGAACGAACGTTTCTCCACATGCTCAGTTCTGAGAGATATATGTGTGAAAACCGTCCTTCAACTAGCTTGTTGGGAACACAAAGTTTCTTTTCAGTTGCAAACTCCACTCCATATATATATATTGGGAGGTACTAGCTCCAATTCGGTTTTACAGTGAAAACTGCAGGAACTTCATAACAGCACTAGGAAACATACTGAGAAACCAGAGTAAAAGTTTCTCCTGAAACCCGTTCCCTTGGTGCTAGGTGAACGAACGTCTCTCCTCATGCTCAGTTCTCAGAGATAATTGTGTGTGAATGCCGTTCTTCACCTAACTTGTTTGGAACACAAAGTTTTTTTTCAGTTGCAAACTCCACTCCATATATATATATTGGGAGGTACTAGCTCCAACTCGATTTTACAGTGAAAACTGCAGGAAAATCAAACCGGCACTAGGAAACCGACTTAGAAACCAGAGTAAAAGTTTCTCCTGCAACCCGTTCCTTTGGTGCTAGGAGAACGAACATCTCTCCATATGCTGATTCCTGAGAGATAATTTTGTGTGAAAGCCGTCCTTAAACTAGCTTGTTGGAACACAAAGATTCTTTTCAGTTGCTATCTCGACTCCATACATATATATGGGGAGGTAATAGCTCCAAATCGGTTTTAAAGTGAAAACTGCAGGAACATCAATTCGGTACTAGGAAACAGACTGAGAAACCAGAGTAAAAGTTTCTCCTGCAACCCGTTCCCTTGGTGCTAGATGAACGAACGTCTTTCCACATGCTCAGTTCTGAGAGATAAGTGTGTGTGAAAGCCTACCTTCACCTAGCTTGTTGGGAAAATAAAGTATCTTTTCAGTTGCAAACTCCTCTCCATAAATATATATGGGGAGGTACTAGCTCCAACAAGATTTTAAAGTGAAAACTGCAGGAAATTCAAAACGACACTAGGAAACAGACTGAGAATCCAGAGTAAAAGTTTCTCCTTCAAACTCTTCCCTTGGTGCTAGATGAACGAACGTCTCTCCACATGCTCAGTTCTGAGAGATAAGTGTGTCTGAAAGCCGTCCTTCACCTAGCTTGTTGGGAACACAATGCTTATTTTCATTTGCAAACACCACTCCATGCATATATAGGGGGAGATACTAGATTAAACTCGGTTTTACAGTGAAAACTGCAGGAACTTCAAACCGGCACTAGGAAACAGACTGAGATACCAGAGTAAAAGTTTCTGCTGCAACCCGTTCCCTTGGTGCTAGGTGAACGAACGTCTCTCCACATGCTCAGTTCTGAGAGATAAGTGTGTGTGAAAGCTTTCCTTCACCTAGCTTGTTGGGAAAATAAAGATTCTTTTCAGTTGCAAACTCCAATCCGTACATATATATGGGGAAGTACTAACTCCAACTCGGTTTTGCAGTGAAAACTGCAGGAAATTCAAACCGGCACTAGGACACAGGCTGAGAAACCAGAATAAAAGTTTCTCCTGCAACCCGTTCCCTTGGTGATAGATGAACGTACGTCTCTCCACATGCTCAGTTCTGAGAGATAAGTGTGTGTGAAATCCGTCCTTCACCTAGCTTGTTGGGAACACAATGCTTATTTTCAGTTGCAAAAACCACTCCATGCATATATAGCGGGAGGTACTAGTTCCAACTCGGTTTTACAGTGAAACCTGCAGGAAATTCAAACCAGCACTAGGAAACCGACTGAGAAACCAGAGTATAAAGTTTCCCCTGCAACCCGTTCCCTTTGTGCTAGATGAACGGAAGTCTCTCCACATGCTCAGTTCTGAGAGATATTTGTGTGTGAAAGCTGTCCTTCACCTAGCTTGTTGGGAACACAAAATTTTTTTTAACTTGCAATCTCCACTCCATACATATATATGGGGAGGTACTAGCTCCAACTCTGTTTTACAGTGAAAACTGCAGGAACATCAAACCGGCTCTAGGAAACAGAATCAGAAACCAGAGTAAAATTTTCCCCTGCAACCCGTTCACTTCGTGCTAGATGAACGAACGTCTCTCCACATGCTCAGTTCTGTGAGATAAGTGTGTGTGAAAGCCGTCCTTCACCTATCTTGTTGGGAACACAAAGTTTCTTTTCAGTTGCCAACTCCACTCCATACATATATAGGGTGAGGTACTACCTCCAACTCAGTTTTACAGTGAAAACTGCAGGAATTTCAATACGGCACTAGGAAACAGTCTGAGAAACAAGAGTAATAGTTCCCCCTGCATCCTGCACCCTTTTTGCTAGATGAACGAACGTCTCTCCACATGCTCATTTCTGAGAGATAAGTGTGTGTGAAAGCCGCCCTTCACCTAGCTTGTTGGGAACACAATGCTTATTTTCATTTGCATACACCACTCCATGCATATATAGGGTGAGGTACTAGATCCAACCCGGTTTTACAGTGAAAACTTCAGGAAATTCAAACCGGCACTAGAATACAGACTGCAAACCAGAGTAAAAGTTTCTCCTGCAAAACGTTCCCTTGGTGGTAGATGAACGAAAGTCTCTCTACATGCTCAGTTCTGAGAGATAAGTGTGTGTGAAAGCCGTCCTTCACCTAGCTTGTTGGGGACACAAAGTTTCTTTTCAGTTGCAAACTCCACTCCATACATATCTATGGGGAGGTACTAGCTCCAACTCGATTTTACAGTGAAAACTGCAGGAACTTCCAACCGGCACAAGGAAACACACTGAGAAACCAGACTAAAAGTTTCTCCTGCAACACGTTCCCTTGGTGCTAGATGAACGAACGTATCTCCACAATCATAGTTCTGAGATATAACTGTGTGTGAAAGCCGTATTTCACCTAGCTTGTTGGGAACACAAAGTTTCTTTTCAGTTGCCAACTCCACTCCATACATATATATGGGGAGGTAGTAGCTCCAACTGGGTTTTCCAGTGAAAATTGCAGGAACTTCAAACCGGCACTAGGAAACAGACTGAGATACCAGAGTAAAAGTTTCTGCTGCAACCCGTTCCCTTGGTGCTAGGTGAACGAACGTCTCTCCATAAGCTGATTCCTGAGAGATTATTGTGTGTGAAAGCCGTCCTTCACCTAGCTTGTTGGGAACACAAAGTTCCTTTTCAGTTGCAATCTCCACTCCATACATATATATGGGGAGGTACTAGCTCCAACTCAGTTTTACAGTGAAAACTGCAGGAAATTCAAACCGGCACTAGGAAACAGACTGAGATACCAGAGTAAAAGTTTCTCCTGCAACCCGTTCCCTTGGTTCTAGATGAATGAACGTCTCCCCACATGCTCAGTTCTGAGAGATAAGTGTGTGTGAAAGCCGTCCTTCAAATAGGTTGTTGGGAACACAAAGTTTATATTAGGTTGCAAACTCCTATCCATGCATATATAGGGGGATGTACTAGCTCCAACTCGGTTTTACAGTGAAAACTGCAGGAACTTCAAACCGGCACTAGGAAACAGACTGAGAAACCAGAGGAAAACTTTATCCCGCAAAACGTTCCCTTGCTGCTAGGTGAAAGAATGTCTCTCCACATGCTCAGTTTTGAGAGATAAGTGTGTGTGAAAGCCGTCCTTCACCTAGCTTTTTGGGAACACAGAGTTTCTTTTCAGTTGCAACTCAACTGCATACATATATAAGTGGAGGTACTAGCTCCAACTCGGTTTTAAAGTGAAAACTGCAAAATTCAAACCGGCACTAGGAAACAGACTGAGAAACCAGAGTAAAAGTTTCTCCTGCAACCCGTTTCCTTGGTGCTAGATGAACGAACATACCACCACATGCTCAGTTCTGAGAGATAAGTGTGTGTGAAAGCCGTCCTTTACCTAGCTTGTTGGGAACACAATGCTTATTTTCAGTTGCTAACTCAACTTCATGCATATATAGGGGGAGGTACTAAATCCAAATCGGTTTTACAGTGAAAACTGCAGGAAATTCAAACAGGCACTAGGAAAAATTCTGAGAATCCAGAGTAAAAGTTTTTCCCGCAAACAGTTTCCTTGGTGCTAGGTGAACCGACGTCTATCCACATGCTCAGTTCTGAGAGATAAGTGTGTGTGAAAGCCGTCCTTCAACTAGCTTGATGGGAACCCAAAGTTTTTTCAGTTGCAAACTCCACTCCATACATATATATGGGGACGTTCTTACTCCAACTCGGTTTTCCAGTGAAAACTTCAGAAATTCAAAAAGGCACTAGGAAAGAGACTGAGAACCCAGAGTAAAAGTTTGTCCTACAATCCTTTCCATTGATGCTAGTTGAAGGAACGTCTCTTCACATGCTCAATTCTGAGAGATATTTGTGTGAAAGCTGTCCTTCAACTTGCTTGTTGCGAACACAAAGTTTCATTTCAGTTACAAACTCCACTCCATAAATATATATGGGGAGCTACTAGCTCCAACTCGGTTTTACAGTGAAAACTGCAGGAACTTCAAACCGGCACTAGGAAACAGACTGAGAAACCAGAGTAAAAGTTTCTCCTGCAACCCGATCCATTGGTGCAAGGTGAACGATCGTCTCTCCACATGCTCAGTTCTGAGAAATAAATGTGTGTGAAAGCCGTCCTTCACCAAGCTTGTTGGGAACACATAGTTTCTTTTAAGTTGCAAACTAAACTCCATAAATATATATGGGGAGGAACTAGCTCCAACTCGGTTTTACAGTGATAACTGCAGGAAATTCAAACAGGCACTAGGAAACAGACTGAGATACAAGAGTAAAAGTTTGACCTGCAACCTGTTCCCTTGGCGCTAGGTGAATGAACGTCTCTCCACATGCTCAGTTTTGAGAGATAAGTGTGTGTGAAAGCCGTCATTCAACTAGCTTGTTGGGAACACAAAGCTAATTACCAGTTGCAAAATCCACTCCATGCATATATAGGGGGATATACTAGCTCAAATCGATTTTACAGTGAAAACTGCAGGAACTTCAAACCGGCACAAGGAAACAGACTGAGAGACCAGAGTAAAAGTTTCCGCTGCAACCCGTTTGCTTGGTGCTAGGTGAACGAACGTCTCTCCACATGCTCAGTTCTGAGAGATAAGTGTGTGTGAAAGCCGTACTTCACATAGAATCTTGGGAACACAAAGTTTCTTTTCAGTTGCCAACCCCGCTTCATAAATATATATGGGGAAGTAATAGCACCAACTCGGGTTTACAGTGAAAATTGCAGGAACTTCAAGCCGGCACTAGGAAACAGACTGAGAAACTAGAGTAAAAGTTTCCCCTGCAACCCGTTCCCTTGGTGCTAGGTGAACGAACGTCTCCCACATGCTCATTTCTGAGAGATAAGTGTATGTGAAAGCCGTCCTTCACCTAGCTTGTTGGGAACACAAAGTTTCTTTTCAGTTGCAATCTCTACTCCATACATATATATGGGGAGGTACTAGCTCCAACTCGGTTTTACAGTGAAAACTGCAGGAAATTCAAACCGGCACTAGGAAACAGACTGAGATACCAGAGTAAAAGTTTCTCCTGCAACCCGTACCCTTGGTGCTAGATGAACGAACGTCTCAACACATGCTCAGTTCTGAGAGATAAATGTGTGTGAAAGCCGTCCTTCTACTAGGTTGTTGGGAACACAAAGTTTATTTTCAGTTGCAAACTCCTATCCATGCATATATAGGGGGAGGTACTAGCTCCAACTCGGTTTTACAGTGAAAACTGCGGGAACTTCAAACCGGCACTAGGAAACAGACTGAGAAACCAGAGTAAAATTTTATCCTGCAACACGTTCCCTTGCTGCTAAGTGAAAGAATGTCTCTCCACATGCTCAGTTTTGAGAGATAAGTGTGTGTGAAAGCCGTCCTTCACCTAGCTTTTTGGGAACACATAGTTTCTTTTGAGTTGCAACTCCACACCATACATATATATGTGGAGGTACTAGCTCCAACTCGGTTTTAAAGTGAAAACTGCAAAATTCAAACTGGCAGTAGGAAACAGACTGAGAAACCAGAGTAAAAGTTTCTCCTGCAACCCGTTTCCTTGGTGCTAGATGAACGAACATATCACCACATGCTCAGTTCTGAGAGATAAGTGTGTGTGAAAGCCGTCCTTTACCTAGCTTGTTGGGAACACAATGCTTATTTTAAGTTGAAAATTCAACTTCATGCATATATAGGGGGAGGTACCATATCCAAATCCGTTTTACAGTGAAAACTGCAGGAAATTCAAACAGGCACTAGGAAAAATACTGAGAATCCAGAGTAAAAGTTTTTCCTGCAAACCGTTTCCTTGGTGCTAGTTGAACCAACGTCTCTTCACATGCTCAGTTCTGAGAGATAAGTGTGTGTGAAAGCCGTCCTTCAACTAGCTTGATGGGAACCCAAAGTTTTTTTCAGTTGCAAACTCCACTCCATACATATATATATGGAAATTCTTACTCCGACTCGGTTTTACAGTGAAAACTGCAGAAATTCAAAACGGCACTAGGAAAGAGACTGAGAACTCAGAGTAAAAGTTTGTCCTGCAATCCTTTCAATTGATGCTAGTTGAAGGAACGTCTCTTCACATGCTCAATTCTGAGAGATATGTGTGTGAAAGCTGTCCTTCAACTAGCTTGTTGCGAACAAAAAGTTTCATTTCAGTTACAAACTCCACTCCATAAATATATATGGGGAGCTACTAGCTCCAACTCGGTTTTACAGTGAAAACTGCAGGAACATCAAACCGGCACTAGGAAACAGACTGAGAAACCAGAGTAAAAGTGTGTCCTGCAACCCGATCCATTGGTGCTAGGTGAACGATAGTCTCTCCAGATGCTCAGTTCTTAGAAATATGTGTGTGTGAAAGCCGTCCTTCACCTAGCTTGTTGGGAACACAAAGTTTCTTTTAAGTTGCCAACTCCACTCCATACATATATAAGGGGAGGTACTAGCTCCAACTCGGTTTTACAGTGATAACTGCAGGAAATTCAAACAGGCACTAGGAAACAGACTGAGATACAAGAGTAAATGTTACCCCTGCAATCCGTTCCCTTGGTGCAAGGTGAACGAACGTCTATCCACATGCTCAGTTTTGAGAGATAAGTGTGTGTGAAAGCCGTCTTTCACCTAGCTTGTTGGGAACACAATGTTGATTTTCAGTTGCCAACTCCACTCCATACATATATAGGGGGAGGTACTAGTTACAAATCGGTTTTACAGTGATAACTGCAGGAATTTCAAACCGGCACTAGGAAACAGACTGAGAAACCAGAGTAAAAGTTTGACCTGCAACCTGTTCCATTGGCGCTAGGTGAATGAACGTCTCTCCAATTGCTCAGGTCTGAGAGTTAAGTGTGTGTGAAAGCCGTCCTTCAACTAGGTTGTTGGGAACACAAAGTTTATTTTTAGTTGCAAACTCCTATCCATGCATATATAGGGGGAGGTACTAGCTCCAACTCGGTTTTACAGTGAAAACTGCAGGAACTTCAAACCGGCACTAGGAAACAGACTGAGAAACCAGAGTAAAACTTTATCCTGCAACACGTTCCCTTGCTGCTAGGTGAAAGAATGTCTCTCCTCATGCTCAGTTTTGAGAGATAAGTGTTTGTGAAAGCCGTCCATCACCTAGCTTTTTGGGATCACATAGTTTTTTTCATTTGCAACTCCACTCCATACATATATATGTGGAGGTACTAGCTCCAACTCGGTTTTAAAGTGAAAACTGCAAAATTCAAACCGGCACTAGGAAACAGACTGAGAAACCAGAGAAATAGTTTCTCCTGCAACCCGTTTCCTTGGTGCTAGATGAACGAACATATCACCACATGCTCAGTTCTGAGAGATAAGTGTGTGTGAAAGCCGTCCTTTACCTAGCTTGTTGGGAACACAATGCTTATTTTCAGTTGCAAACTCAACTTCATGCATAAATAGGGGGAGGTACTAAATCCAAATCGGTTTTACAGTGAAAACTGCAGGAAATTCAAACAGGCACTAGGAAAAATACTGAGAATCCAGAGTAAAAGTTTTTCCTGCAAACTGTTTCCTTGGTGCTAGGTGAACCAACGTCTCTCCACATGCTCAGTTCTGAGAGATAAGTGTGTGTGAAAGCCGTCCTTCAACTAGCTTGATGGGAACCCAAAGTTTTTTCAGTTTCAAACTCCACTCCATACATATATATGGGGAGGTTCTTACTCCAACTCGGTTTTCCAGTGAAAACTGCAGAAATTCAAAACGGCACTAGGAAAGAGACTGAGAACCCAGAGTAAAAGTTTGTCCTGCAATCCTTTCCATTGATGCTAGTTGAAGGAACGTCTCTTCACATCCTCAATTCTGAGAAATATGTGTGTGAAAGCTGTCCTTCAACTAGCTTGTTGCGAACACAAAGTTTCTTTTCAGTTACAAACTCCACTCCATAAATATATATGGGGAGCTACTAGCTCCAACTCGGTTTTACAGTGAAAACTGCAGGAACTTCAAACCGGCACTAGGAAACAGACTGAGAAACCAGAGTAAAAGTTTCTCCTGCAACCCGATCCATTGGTGCTAGGTGAACGATCGTCTCTCCACATGCTCAGTTCTGAGAAATAAGTGTGTGTGAAAGCCGTCCTTCACCTAGCTTGTTGGGAACACAAAGTTTCTTTTAAGTTGCAAACTCCACTCCATACATATATATGGGGAGGTACTAGCTCCAACTCGGTTTTACAGTGATAACTGCAGGAAATTCATACAGGCACTAGGAAACAGGCTGAGATACAAGAGTAAATGTTACCCCTGCAATCCGTTCCCTTGGTGCTAGGTGAACGAACGTCTCTCCACATGCTCAGTTTTGAGAGTTAAGTGTGTGTGAAAGTCGTCTTTCACCTAGCTTGTTGGGAACACAATGTTTATTTTCAGTTGCCAACTCCACTCCATACATATATAGGGGGAGGTACTAGCTACAACTCGGTTTTACAGTGATAACTGCAGGAATTTCAAACTGGGACTAGGAAACATACTGAGAAACCAGAGTAAAAGTTTGACCTGCAACCTGTTCCCTTGGCGCTAGGTGAATGAACGTCTCTTCAATTGCTCAGTTCTGAGAGAAAAGTGTGTGTGAAAGCCGTCCTTCATCTAGCTTGATGGGAACCCAAAGTTTTTTTCAGTTGCAAACTCCACTCCATACATATATATGGGGAGGTTCTTACTCCAACTCTGTTTTCCAGTGAAACCTGCAGAAATTCAAAACGGCACTAGGAAAGAGACTGAGAACTCAGAGTAAAAGTTTCTCCTGCAATCCTTTCCATTGATGCTAGTTGAAGGAACGTCTCTTCACATGCTCAATTCTGAGAAATATGGGTGTGAAAGCTGTCCTTCACCTAGCTTGTTGCGAACACAAAGTTTCTTTTCAGTTACAAACTCCACTCCATAAATATATATGGGGAGCTACTAGCTCCAACTCGGTTTTACAGTGAAACCTGCAGGAACTTCAAACCGGCACTAGGAAACAGACTGAGAAACCAGAGTAAAAGTTTCTCCTGCAACCCGATCCATTGGTGCTAGGTGAACGATCGTCTCTCCACATGCTCAGTTCTGAGAAATAAGTGTGTGTGAAAGCCGTCCTTCACCTAGCTTGTTGGGAACACAAAGCTTCTTTTAAGTTGCAAACTCCACTCCATACATATATATGGGGAGGTACTAGCTCCAACTCGGTTTTACAGTGATAACTGCAGGAAATTCATACAGGCACTAGGAAACAGGCTGAGATACAAGAGTAAATGTTACCCCTGCAATCCGTTCCCTTGGTGCTAGGTGAACGAACGTCTCTCCACATGCTCAGGTTTGAGAGTTAAGTGTGTGTGAAAGTCGTCTTTCACCTAGCTTGTTGGGAACACAATGTTTATTTTCAGTTGCCAACTCCACTCCATACATATATAGGGGGAGGTACTAGCTACAACTCGGTTTTACAGTGATAACTGCAGGAATTTCAAACTGGGACTAGGAAACATACTGAGAAACCAGAGTAAAAGTTTGACCTGCAACCTGTTCCCTTGGCGCTAGGTGAATGAACGTCTCTTCAATTGCTCAGTTCTGAGAGAAAAGTGTGTGTGAAAGCCGTCCTTCACCTAGCTTGATGGGAACCCAAAGTTTTTTTCAGTTGCAAACTCCACTCCATACATATATATGGGGAGGTTCTTACTCCAACTCTGTTTTCCAGTGAAACCTGCAGAAATTCAAAACGGCACTAGGAAAGAGACTGAGAACCCAGTGTAAAAGTTTCTCCTGCAATCCTTTCCATTGATGCTAGTTGAAGGAACGTCTCTTCACATGCTCAATTCTGAGTGATATGTGTGTGAAAGCTGTCCTTCACCTAGCTTGTTGCGAACACAGAGTATCTTTTCAGTTAAAACCTCCAATCCATAAATATATACGGGGAGGTACTAGCTCCAACTCGGTTTTACAGTGAAAACTGCAGGAACTTCAAACCGGCACTAGGAAACAGACTGAGATACAAGAGTAAATGTTACTCCTGCAACCCGTTCCCTTGGTGCTAGGTGAACGAAGTCTCTCCACATGCTCAGTTCTGAGAGATAAGTGTGTGTGAAAGCCGTCCTTCACCTAGCTTGTTGGGAACACAATGTTTATTTTCAGTTGCCAACTCCACTCCATACATATATAGGGGGAGGTACTAGCTACAACTCGGTTTTACAGTGATAACTGCGGGAATTTCAAACCGGCACTAGGAAACAGACTGAGAAACCAGAGTAAAAGTTTGACCTGCAACCCGTTCACTTGGCGCTAGGTGAACGAACGTCTCTCCACATGCTCAGTTCTGAGAGATAATGTGTGTGAAGCCGTCCTTAACTTAGCTTGTTGTGAACACAATGTTTATTTTCAGTTGCAAATACCACTCCATACATATATATGGGGAGGTAATAGCTCCAACGCGGTTTTACAGTGAAAACTGCAGGAACTTCAAACCGGCTCTAGGAAACAGACTGAGAAGCCAGAGTAAAACTTTCTCCTGCAACCCGTTCCCTTGGTGCTAGGTGAACGAATGTCTCTCCACATGCTCAGTTCTAAGAAATAAGTGCGTGTGAAAGCCGTCTTTCACCTAGCTTGTTGGGAACACAAATTTTCTTTTCAGTTGCAAAATCCACTCCATGCATACATATGGGGAGGTACCAGCTCCAAATCGGTTTTAAAGTGAAAAATGCAGGAAAATCAAACCGGCACTAGGAAACAGACTGAGAAACCAGAGAAAAAGTTTCTCCTGCAACCCGTTCCCTTTGTGCTTGGTGAACGAACGTCTCTCCACATGCTAAGTTCTGAGAGAAAAGTGTGTGTGAAAGCCGTACTTCACCTAGAATTTTGGGAAAATAAAGTTACTTTTCAGTTGCAAATTCCACTCCACACATATATATGGGGAGTTACTATCACCAACTCGGTTTTACAGTGAAAACTGTAGGAACTTCAAACCGGCACTATGAAAAAGACTGAGAAACCAGAGTAAAAGTTTCTCCTGGAACCCTTTCCCTTGATGCTAGGTGAACGAACGTCTCTCCACATGATCAGTTCTGAGAGATATGTGTGTGTGAAAGCCGTCCTTCACAAACCTTGTTCGGAAAACAAAGCTTCTTTCCAGTTGCAAACTCCACTCCATACATATATATGGGGAGGTACTAGATCCAACTCGGTTTTACAGTGAAAACTGCAGGAACTTCAAACTGGCACTAGGAAACAGTCTGAGAAACAAAGTAAAAGTTTCCCCTGCAGAACTTTCCCTTGGTTCTAGGTGAAAGAAAGTCTCTCCACATGCTCAGTTCTGAGAGATAAGTGTGTGTGAAAGCCGTCCTTCAACTAGCTTCTTGGGAACACAAAGTTTCTTTTCAGTTGCAAACTCCACTCCATACATATATATGGGGAGGTACTAGCTCCAACTCGGTTTTACAGTGAAAACTGCAGGAAATTCAAACCGGCACTAGGAAAAAGACTGAAAAACCAGAGTAAAAGTTTCTCCTGCAACCCGTTCCCTTGGTGCTAGGTGAACGAACGTTTTTCCACATGCTCAGTTCTGAGAGATATGTGTGTGTGAAAGCCGTCCTTCAACTAGCTTGTTGGGAACACAATGCTTATTTTCAGTTGCAAACACCACTCCATGCATATATAGGGGGAGGTACTAGATACAACTCGGTTTTACAGTGAAAACTGCAGGAACTTTAAACCGGAACTAGGAAACATTCTGAGAAACAAAGTAAAAATTTCTCCTGCAAACCGTTCCCTTGGGGCTAGGTGAAAGAAAGTCACTCCACATGCTCAGTTCTGGGAGATAAGTGTGTGGGAAAGCCGTCCTTCACCTAGCTTTTTGGGAACACAAAATTTCTTTTCAGTTGCAAAATCAACTCCATACATATATATGGGGAGGTACTAGCTCCAAATAGGTTTTAAAGTGAAATCTGCAGGAAATTCAAACCGGCACTAGGAAACAGACTGAGAAACCAGAGTAAAAGTTTCTCCTGAAACCCGTTCCCTTGGTGCTAGGTGAACGAACGTTTTTCCACATGCTCTGTTCTGAGAGATATGTGTGTGTGTAAGCCGTCCTTCAACTAGCTTGTTGGGAACACAATGCTTATTTTCAGTTACAAACTCCAATCCATGCATATATATGGGGAGGAACTAGATCCAAAACGGTTTTACATTGAAAAATCCAGGAACTTCAAACCGGCACTAGGAAACATACTGAGAAAACAGAGAAATACTTTTACCTGCAATCCGTTCCCTTGGTGCTAGTTGAACCAAAGTCTCTCCACATGCTTAGTTCTGAGAGATAAGTGTGTGTGAAAGCCGTCCTTCACCTAGCTTGTTGGGAACACAAAGTTTCTTTTCAGTTGCAAACTCCACTCCATACATATATATGGGGAGGTTCTTACTCCAACTCAGTTTTCCAGTGAAAACTGCAGGAACTTCAAACCAGCACTAGGAAAGGGACTGAGAACCCAGAGTAAAAGTTCCTCCTGCAACCCGTACAATTGGTGCTAGTTGAACGAACGTCTCTTCACATGCTCAGTTCTGAGAGATTTGTGTGTGAAAGCTGTAATTCAACTTGCTTGTTGCGAACACAAAGTTTCTTTTCAGTTACAAACTCCACTCCATACATATATATGGGGAGATAGTAGCTCCAACTCGGTTTTATAGAGAAAACTGCAGGAACTTCAAACCGGCACTAGGAAACAGACTGAGAAACCAGAGTAAATGTTTCTGCTGCAACCCGTTCCCTTGGTGCTAGATGAACGAACATATCACCACATGCTCAGTTCTGAGAGATAAGTGTGTGTGAAAGCCGTCCTTTACCTAGCTTGTTGGGAACACAATGCTTATTTTCAGTTGCAAACTCAACTTCATGCATAAATAGGGGGAGGTACTAAATCCAAATCGGTTTTACAGTGAAAACTGCAGGAAATTCAAACAGGCACTAGGAAAAATACTGAGAATCCAGAGTAAAAGTTTTTCCTGCAAACTGTTTCCTTGGTGCTAGGTGAACCAACGTCTCTCCACATGCTCAGTTCTGAGAGATAAGTGTGTGTGAAAGCCGTCCTTCAACTAGCTTGATGGGAACCCAAAGTTTTTTTCAGTTGCAAACTCCACTCCATACATATATATGGGGAGGTTCTTACTCCAACTCGGTTTTCCAGTGAAAACTGCAGAAATTCAAAACGGCACTAGGAAAGAGACTGAGAACCCAGAGTAAAATTTTGTCCTGCAATCCTTTCCATTGATGCTAGTTGAAGAAACGTCTCTTCACATGCTCAATTCTGAGAAATATGTGTGTGAAAGCTGTCCTTCAACTAGCTTGTTGCGAACACAAAGTTTCTTTTCAGTTACAAACTCCACTCCATAAATATATATGGGGAGCTACTAGCTCCAACTCGGTTTTACAGTGAAAACTGCAGGAACTTCAAACCGGCACTAGGAAACAGACTGAGAAACCAGAGTAAAAGTTTCTCCTGCAACCCGATCCATTGGTGCTAGGTGAACGATCGTCTCTCCACATGCTCAGTTCTGAGAAATAAGTGTGTGTGAAAGCCGTCCTTCACCTAGCTTGTTGGGAACACAAAGTTTCTTTTAAGTTGCAAACTCCACTCCATACATATATATGGGGAGGTACTAGCTCCAACTCGGTTTTACAGTGATAACTGCAGGAAATTCATACAGGCACTAGGAAACAGGCTGAGATACAAGAGTAAATGTTACCCCTGCAATCCGTTCCCTTGGTGCTAGGTGAACGAACGTCTCTCCACATGCTCAGTTTTGAGAGATAAGTGTGTGTGAAAGTCGTCTTTCACCTAGCTTGTTGGGAACACAATGTTTATTTTCAGTTGCCAACTCCACTCCATACATATATAGGGGGAGGTACTAGCTACAACTCGGTT
This sequence comes from Camelus ferus, assembly GCF_009834535.1. Lineage (NCBI taxonomy): Eukaryota > Metazoa > Chordata > Mammalia > Artiodactyla > Camelidae > Camelus > Camelus ferus. The sequence continues at coordinate 176,241 of NW_022589664.1, read as the reverse complement.
TTACAGTGATAACTGCAGGAATTTCAAACTGGGACTAGGAAACATACTGAGAAACCAGAGTAAAAGTTTGACCTGCAACTTGTTCCCTTGGCGCTAGGTGAATGAACGTCTCTTCAATTGCTCAGTTCTGAGAGAAAAGTGTGTGTGAAAGCCGTCCTTCACCTAGCTTGATGGGAACCCAAAGTTTTTTTCAGTTGCAAACTCCACTCCATACATATATATGGGGAGGTTCTTACTCCAACTCTGTTTTCCAGTGAAACCTGCAGAAATTCAAAACGGCACTAGGAAAGAGACTGAGAACCCAGGGTAAAAGTTTCTCCTGCAATCCTTTCCATTGATGCTAGTTGAAGGAACGTCTCTTCACATGCTCAATTCTGAGAGATATGGGTGTGAAAGCTGTCCTTCACATAGCTTGTTGCGAACACAGAGTATCTTTTCAGTTAAAACCTCCAATCCATAAATATATACGGGGAGGTACTAGCTCCAACTCGGTTTTACAGTGAAAACTGCAGGAAATTCAAACCGGCACTAGGAAACAGACTGAGATACAAGAGTAAATGTTACCCCTGCAACCCATTCCCTTGGTGCTAGGTGAACGAAAGTCTCTCCACATACTCAGTTTTGAGAGATAAGTGTGTGTGAAAGCCGTCCTTCACCTAGCTTGTTGGGAACACAATGTTTATTTTCAGTTGCCAACCCCACTCCATACATATATAGGGGGAGGTACTAGCTACAACTCGGTTTTACAGTGATAACTGCGGGAATTTCAAACCGGCACTAGGAAACAGACTGAGAAACCAGAGTAAAAGTTTGACCTGCAACCCGTTCACTTGGCGCTAGGTGAACGAACGTCTCACCACATGCTCAGTTCTGAGAGATAATGTGTGTGAAGCCGTCCTTAACTTAGCTTGTTGTGAACACAATGTTTATTTTCAGTTGCAAATACCACTCCATACATATATATGGGGAGGTAATAGCTCCAACGCGGTTTTACAGTGAAAACTGCAGGAACTTCAAACCGGCTCTAGGAAACAGACTGAGAAGCCAGAGTAAAACTTTCTCCTGCAACCCGTTCCCTTGGTGCTAGGTGAACGAATGTCTCTCCACATGCTCAGTTCTAACAAATAATTGCGTGTGAAAGCCGTTCTTCACCTAGCTTGTTGGGAACACAAATTTTCTTTTCAGTTGCAAAATCCACTCCATGCATACATATGGGGAGGTACCAGCTCCAAATCGGTTTTAAAGTGAAAAATGCAGGAAAATCAAACCGGCACTAGGAAACAGACTGAGAAACCAGAGAAAAAGTTTCTCCTGCAACCCGTTCCCTTTGTGCTTGGTGAACGAAAGTCTCTCCACATGCTAAGTTCTGAGAGAAAAGTGTGTGTGAAAGCCGTACTTCACCTAGAATTTTGGGAAAATAAAGTTACTTTTCAGTTGCAAATTCCACTCCACATATATATATGGGGAGTTACTATCACCAACTCGGTTTTACAGTGAAAACTGTAGGAACTTCAAACCGGCACTAGGAAACAGACTGAGAAACCAGAGTAAAAGTTTCTCCTGGAACCCTTTCCCTTGGTGCTAGGTGAACGAACGTCTCTCCACATGATCAGTTCTGAGAGATAAGTGTGTGTGAAAGCCGTCCTTCACAAACCTTGTTGGGAAAACAAAGCTTCTTTCCAGTTGCAAACTCCACTCCATACATATATATGGGTAGGTACAAGCTCCAACTCGGTTTTACAGTGAAAACTGCAGGAACTTCAAACTGGCAGTAGGAAACAGTCTGAGAAACAAAGTAAAAGTTTCCCCTGCAGAACTTTCCCTTGGTTCTAGGTGAAATAAAGTCTCCCCACATGCTCAGTTCTGAGAGATATGTGTGTGTGAAAGCCGTCCTTCAACTAGCTTCTTGGGAACACAAAGTTTCTTTTCAGTTGCAAACTCCACTCCATACATATATACGGGGAGGTACTAGCTCCAACTCGGTTTTACAGTGAAAACTGCAGGAAATTCAAACCGGCACTAGGGAAAAGACTGAGAAACCAGAGTAAAATTTCCCCTGCAAACAGTTCCATTGGTGCTAGTTGAACGAACGTCTCTTCACATGCTCAGTTCTGAGAGATATGTGTGTGTGAAAGCCGTCCTTCAACTAGCTTGTTGGGAACACAATGCTTATTTTCAGTTGCAAACACCACTCCATGCATATATAGGGGGAGGTACTAGATACAACTCGGTTTTACAGTGAAAACTGCAGGAACTTTAAACCGGAACTAGGAAACATTCTGAGAAACAAAGTAAAAGTTTCTCCTGCAAACCGTTCCCTTGGGGCTAGGTGAAAGAAAGTCTCTCCACATGCTCAGTTCTGAGAGATAAGTGTGTGGGAAAGCCGTCCTTCACCTAGCTTTTTGGGAACACAAAATTTCTTTTCAGTTGCAAAATCAACTCCATACATATATATGGGGAGGTACTAGCTCCAACTAGGTTTTAAAGTGAAATCTGCAGGAAATTCAAACCGGCACTAGGAAACAGACTGAGAAACCAGAGTAAAAGTTTCTCCTGAAACCCGTTCCCTTGGTGCTAGGTGAACGAACGTTTTTCCACATGCTCTGTTCTGAGAGATATGTGTGTGTGTAAGCCGTCCTTCAACTAGCTTGTTGGGAACACAATGCTTATTTTCAGTTGCAAACTCCAATCCATGCATATATATGGGGAGGAACTAGATCCAAAACGGTTTTACATTGAAAAATCCAGGAACTTCAAACCGGCACTAGGAAACATACTGAGAAAACAGAGAAATACTTTTACCTGCAATCCGTTCCCTTGGTGCTAGTTGAACCAAAGTCTCTCCACATGCTCAGTTCTGAGAGATAAGTGTGTGTGAAAGCCGTCCTTCACCTAGCTTGTTGGGAACACAAAGTTTCTTTTCAGTTGCAAACTCCACTCCATACATATATATGGGGAGGTTCTTACTCCAACTCAGTTTTCCAGTGAAAACTGCAGGAACTTCAAACCAGCACTAGGAAAGGGACTGAGAACCCAGAGTAAAAGTTCCTCCTGCAACCCGTACACTTGGTGCTTGTTGAACGAACGTCTCTTCACATGCTCAGTTCTGAGAGATTTGTGTGTGAAAGCTGTAATTCAACTTGCTTCTTGCGAACACAAAGTTTCTTTTCTGTTACAAACTCCACTCCATACATATATATGGGGAGATAGTAGCTCCAACTCGGTTTTATAGAGAAAACTGCAGGAACTTCAAACCGGCACTAAGAAACAGACTGAGAAACTAGAGTGAAAGTTTCTCCTGCAACCCGTTCCCTTGGTGCTAGATGAACGAACGTCTCTCCACATGCTCAGTTCTGAGAGATAAGTGTGTGTGAAAGCCGTCCTTCACTTAGCTTGTTGGGAACACAATGCTTATTTTCAGTTGTAAAATCCACTCCATGCATATATAGGGGGAGGTACTAGATCCAAATCGGGTTTACAGTGAAAACTGCAGGAACTTCAAACCGGCACTAGGAATCATACTGAGAAACCAGAGTAATAGTTTTTCCTGCAACCAGTTCCCTTGGTGCTAGGTGAACGAACGTTTGTCCACATGCTTAGTCCTGAGAGATATGTGTGTGTGAAAGCCGTCCTTCAACTAGCTTGTTGGGAACACAATGCTTATTTTCAGTTGCAAACACCACTCCATGCATATATAGGGGGAGGTACTAGATACAACTCGGTTTTACAGTGAAAACTGCAGGAACTTTAAACCGGAACTAGGAAACATTCTGAGAAACAAAGTAAAAGTTTCTCCGGCAAACCGTTCCCTTGGGGCTAGGTGAAAGAAAGTCTCTCCACATGCTCAGTTCTGAGAGATAAGTGTGTGGGAAAGCCGTCCTTCACCTAGCTTTTTGGGAACACAAAATATCTTTTCAGTTGCAAAATCAACTCCATACATATATATGGGGAGGTACTAGCTCCAACTAGGTTTTAAAGTGAAATCTGCAGGAAATTCAAACCGGCACTAGGAAACAGACTGAGAAACCAGAGTAAAAGTTTCTCCTGAAACCCGTTCCCTTGGTGCTAGGTGAACGAACGTTTTTCCACATGCTCTGTTCTGAGAGATATGTGTGTGTGTAAGCCGTCCTTCAACTAGCTTGTTGGGAACACAATGCTTATTTTCAGTTGCAAACTCCAATCCATGCATATATATGGGGAGGAACTAGATCCAAAACGGTTTTACATTGAAAAATCCAGGAACTTCAAACCGGCACTAGGAAACATACTGAGAAAACAGAGAAATACTTTTACCTGCAATCCGTTCCCTTGGTGCTAGTTGAACCAAAGTCTCTCCACATGCTCAGTTCTGAGAGATAAGTGTGTGTGAAAGCCGTCCTTCACCTAGCTTGTTGGGAACACAAAGTTTCTTTTCAGTTGCAAACTCCACTCCATACATATATATGGGGAGGTTCTTACTCCAACTCAGTTATCCAGTGAAAACTGCAGGAACTTCAAACCAGCACTAGGAAAGGGACTGAGAACCCAGAGTAAAAGATCCTCCTGCAACCCGTACACTTGGTGCTAGTTGAACGAACGTCTCTTCACATGCTCAGTTCTGAGAGATTTGTGTGTGAAAGCTGTAATTCAACTTGCTTATTGCGAACACAAAGTTTCTTTTCAGTTACAAACTCCACTCCATACATATATATGGGGAGATAGTAGCTCCAACTCGGTTTTATAGAGAAAACTGCAGGAACTTCAAACCGGCACTAAGAAACAGACTGAGAAACTAGAGTGAAAGTTTCTCCTGCAACCCGTTCCCTTGGTGCTAGATGAACGAACGTCTCTCCACATGCTCAGTTCTGAGAGATAAGTGTGTGTGAAATCCGTCCTTCACTTAGCTTGTTGGGAACACAATGCTTATTTTCAGTTGCAAAATCCACTCCATGCATATATAGGGGGAGGTACTAGATCCAAATCGGGTTTACAGTGAAAACTGCAGGAACTTCAAACCGGCACTAGGAATCATACTGGGAAACCAGAGTAATAGTTTTTCCTGCAACCAGTTCCCTTGTTGCTAGGTGATCCAACGTCTCTCCACATGCTCAGTTCTGAGAGATAAATGTGTGTGAAAGCCGTCCTACACTTATTTTGTTGGGAACAAAAAGTTTCTTTCCATTTGCAAACTTCACTCCATACATATATATGGGGAGGTTCTAATTCCAACTAAGTTTTCCAGTGAAAACTGCAGGAACTTCAAACCGGCACTCGGAAAGAGACTGAGAACCCAGAGTAAAATTTTCAACTGCAACCCGTTCCCTTGGTGCTAGTTGAACGAACGTCTCTTCACATGATCAGTTCTGAGAGATATGTGTGTGAAAGCTGTCCTTCAACTAGCTTGTTGCGTACACAAAGTTTCTTTTCAGTTACAAACACCACTCCATACATATATATGGGGATTAACTAGCAACAACTCGATTTTACAGTGAAAAATGCAGGAACTTCAAACCGGCACTAAGAAACAGATTGAGAACCCAGAGTAAAAATTTCCCCTGCAACACGTTCCCTTGGTTATAGTTGAAAGAACGTCTCTCCCCATGCTCAGTTCTGAGAGATATGTGTGTGTAAGCTGTCCTTCAACTGGCTTGTTGCGAACACAAAGTTACTTTTCAGTTACAAACTCCACTCCACACATATATATGGGGAGGTACTTGCTCCAACTCGGTTTTACAGTGAAAACTGCAGGAACTTCAAACCAGCACTAGGAAACAGACTGAGAAACCAGAGTAAATGTTTCTCCTGCAACCCATTCCCTTGGTGCTAGGTGAACGAATGTCTCTCCACATGCTCAGTTCTGAGAAATAATTGTGTGTGAAAGCCGTCCTTCACCTAGAATGTTGGGAACATAAAGTTACTTTTCAGTTGCAAACTCCTCTCCACACATATATATGGGGAGGTACTTTCACCAACTCGGTTTTACAGGTACAACTGCAGGAACTGCATACCGGCACTAGGAAACAGACTGAGAAACCAGAGTAAAAGTTTCTCCTGCAACCCTTTCCCTTGGTGCTACGTGAACGAACGTCTCTCCACATGCTCAGTTCTGAGAGATAAGTGTGTGTGAAAGCCGTCCTTCAAATTGATTGTGGGGAACACAATGTTTCTTTTCAGATGCAAACTCCACTCCATACATATATTTGGGTAGGTAATAGCTCCAACTCGGTTTTACAGTAAAAACTGCAGGAAATTCAAACCAGTACTAGGAAACAGACTGAGAAACCAGAGTAAAAGTTTCTCCTGCAACCCGTTCCCTTGGTGCTAGATGAAGGAACGTCTCTCCACATGCAGAGTTCTGAGAGATAAGTGTGTTGAAAGACTTCATTCACCAAGGTTGTTGGGAACATAAAGTTTCTTTTCAGTTGCAAACTCGACTCTATAAATTTATAGGGGAGGTACAAGCTCCAACTCGGTTTTACAGTGAAAACTGCAGGGAATTCAAACCGGCACTAGTAAACAGACTGAGATACAAGAGTAATCGTTTCCTCTGCAACACTTTCCCTTGGTGCTAGGTGAACGAACGTCTCCCAAATGCTCAGTTATGAGAGATAAGTGTGTGTAAGCCGTCCTTCACCTAGCTTGATGGGAACACAATATTTATTTTCAGTTGCAAACTCCACTCCATACATATATAGGGGGAGGTACTAGCTCCAATACGGTTTTACAGTGAGAACTGCAGGAAATTCAAACCGGCACTAGGAAACAGACTGAGAAACCAGAGGAAAAGTTTGACCTGCTACCCGTTCCCTTGGAGCTAGGTGAACGAACGATTCTCCACATGCTCAGTTCTGAGAGAGATGTGTGTGTGAAGCCGTACTTCACTTAGCTTGTTGGGAACACAATGTTTATTTTCAGTTGCAAATTCCACTCCATACATATATATGGGGAGATAATAGCTAAAACACTGTTTTACAGTGAAAACTGCAGAAACTTCAAACCGGCTCTAGGAAAAAGACTGAGAACCCAGAGTAAAAGTTTCCCCTGCAAACCGTTCCATTTGTGCTAGTTGAACGATCGTCTCTTCACATGCTCATTTCTGAGAGATATGTGTGTGAAAGCTGTCCTTCAATTAGCTTGTTGCGAACACAAAGTTTCTTTTCAGTTACAAACTCCACTCCATAAATATATATGGGGAGGTAGGAGCTCCAACTCTGTTTTATAGTGAAAACTGCAGGAACTTGAAACCGGCACTAAGAAACAGACTGAGAAACCAGAGTAAAAGTTTCTCCTGCAACCCGTTCCCTTGGTGCAAGGTGAACGAACGTCTCTCCACATGCTCAGTTCTGAGAGATAAGTGTGTGTGAAAGACGTCCTTCACCTAGAATGTTGGGAACACAAAGTTACTTTTCAGTTGCAAACTCCACTCCACAAATATATATGGGGAGGTTCTATCACCAACTCGGTTTTACAGTGAAAACTGCAGGAACTTCAAAACGGCACTAGGAAACAGACTGAGAAACCAGAGTACAAGTTTCTCCTGCAACCCTTTCCCTTGGTGCTAGGTGAACGAACGTCTCTCCACATGCTCAGTTCTGAGAGATAAGTGTGTGTGAAAGCCGTCCTTCACCTAGCTTCTTGGGAACACAAAGTTTCTTTTCAGTTGCAAACTCCATTCCATACATATATATGGGGAGGTACTAGCTCCAACTCGGTTTTAAAGTGAAAACTGCAGGAATATCAAATCGGCACTAGGAAAAAGATTGAGAAACCAGGGTAAATTTTTCTCCTGCAACCCGTTCCCTTGGTGCTAGATGAACGAAATTCTCTCCACATGCTCAGTTCTGAGAGATAAGTGTGTGTGAAAGCCGTCCTTCACCTAGCTTGTTTGGAACACAATGCTTATTTTCAGTTGCAAACTCCAATCCATGCAAATATAGGGGGAGGTACTAGATGCAAATCGGTTTTACAGTGAAAACTGCAGGAACATCAAACCGGCACTAGGAAACATACTGAGAAACCAGAGTAATAGTTTTTGCTGCAACCAGTTCCCTTTTTGTTAGGTGAACCAACGTCTCTCCACATGCTCAGTTCTGAGAGATATGTGTGTGTGAAAGCCGCCTTCACCTAGCTTGTTGGGAACAAAAAGTTTCTTTTCAGTTGCAAACTTCACTCCATACATATATATGGGGAGGTTCTTATTCCAACTAGGTTTTCCAGTGAAAACTGCAGGAACTTCAAACCGGCACTCGGAAAGAGACTGAGAACCCAGAGTAAAAGTTTCCCCTGCAACCCATTCCCTTGGTGCTAGTTGAACGAACGTCTCTTCACATGCTCAGTTCTGAGAGATATGTGTGTGAAAGCTGTCTTTCAACTAGCTTGTTGCGAACACAAAGATTCTTTTCAGTTACAAACTCCACTCCATACATATATATAGGGAGTTACTAGCTCCAACTCTGTTTTACAGTGAAAACTGCACGAACTTCAAACCGGCACTAAGGAACAGACTGAGAACCCAGAGTAAAAGTTTCCCCTGCAACCCGTTCCCTTGTTGCTAGTTGAATGAACGTCTCTCCACATGCTCAGTTCTGAGAAATAATTGTGTGTGAAAGCCATTCTTCACCTAGAAATTTGGGAACATATAGTTACTTTTAAGCTGCAAACTCCACTCCACAAATATATATGGGGAGGTACTATCACCAACTCTGTTTTACAGGTAAAACTGCAGGAAATGCAAACCGTAACTAGGAAACAGACTGAGAAACCTGAGTAAAAGTTTCTCCTGCAACACTTTCCCTTGGTGCTAGGTGAACGAACGTCTCTCCACATGCTCAGTTCTGAGAGATAAGTGTGTGTGAAAGCCGTCCTTCAACTAGATTTTTGGGAACACAAAGTTTCTTTTCAGTTGCAAACTCAACTCCATACATATATGTGGGTAGGTAAAAGCTCCAACTCGGTTTTACAGTGAAAACTGCAGGAACTTCAAACAAGCACTAGGAAACAGACTGAGAAACCAGAGTAAAAGTTTCTCCTGCAACCCGTTCCCTTGGTGCTAGATGAAGGAACGTCTCTCCACATGCTCAGTTCTGAGAGATAAGTGTGTTGAAAGACGTCCTTCACCTAGCTTGTTGGGAACATAAAGTTTCTTTTCAGTTGCAAACTCCACTCTATAAATTTATAGGGGAGGTACAAGAACCAATTCGGTTTTACAATGAAAACTGCAGGAAATTCAAACCGGCACTAGTAAACAGACTGAGATACAAGAGTAAATGTCACCTCTGCAAAATTTTCCCTTGGTGCTAGGTGAACAAACGTCTCCCAAATGCTCAGTTTTGAGAGATAAGTGTGTGTAAACCGTCCTTCAGCTTGCTTGTAGGGAACAGAATGTTTATTTTCAGTTGCATACTCCACTCCATATATATATAGTGGGAGGTACTAGCTCCAACTCGGTTTTAAAGTGAGAACTGCAGGAAATTCAAACCGGCACTAGAAAACAGACTGAGATACCAGAGTAAAAGTTTGACCTGCTACACGTTCCCTTGGAGCTAGGTGAACGAACGACTCTCCACATGCTCAGTTCTGAGAGAGATGTGTGTGTGAAGCCGTACTTCACTTAGCTTGTTGGGAACACAATGTTTATCTTCAGTTGCAAATTCCACTCCATATATATATAGGGGGAGATAATAGCTAAAACTCTTTTTTACAGTGAAAAATGCAGGAACTTCAAACAGGCTCTAAGAAACAGACTGAGATGCCAGTGTAAAAGTTTCTCCTGCAACAAGTTACGTGGTGATAGGTGAACGAACGTCTCTCCACCTGCTCAGTTCTGAGAGATAAGTGTATGTGAAAGCCGTCCTTCACCTACCTTGTTGGGAACACAAAGTTTCTTTTAAGTTGCAAACTCCACTCCATACATATATATGGGGAGGTACTAGCTCCAACTCGGATTTACAGTGAAAACTGCAGGAACTTCAAACCGGCATTAGGAAACAGACTCACAAACCAGAGTAAAAGTTTACCCTGTAACCCGTTCCCTTTGTGCTAGATGAACGAACGTCTCTCCACATGCTCAGTTCTGAGAGATAAGTGTGTGTGAAAGCCGTCCTTCACCAAGCTTCTTGGGAACACAAAGTTTCTTTTGAGTTGCAAACTCCAGTCCATACATATATATGGGGAGGTTCTTACTCCAACTCAGTTTTCCAGTGAAAACTGCAGGAATTTCAAACCGGCACTAGGAAAGGGACTGAGAACCCAGAGTATAAGTTTCTCCTGCAACCCTTTCCCTTGGTGATAAGTGAACGAACGTCTCTCCACATGCTCAGTTCTGAGATATAAGTGTGTGTGAAAGCCGTCCTTCACCTAGCTTCTTGGGAACACAAAGTTTCTTTTCAGTTGCAAACTCCACTCCATACATATATATGGGTAGGTACCAGATCCAACTCGGTTTTAAAGTGAAAACTGCAGGAATTTCAAACCGGCACTAGGAAAAAGATTGAGAAACCAGAGTAAAAGTTTCCCCTGCAACCCGTTCCCTTGGTGCTAGATGAACGAACGTCTCTCCACATGTTCAGTTCTGAGAGATAAGTGAGTGTGAAAGCCGTCCTTCACCTAGCTTGTTGGGAACACAATGCTTATTTTCAGTTGCAAACTCGACTCCATGCATATATAGGGGGAGGTACTAGATCCAAATCGGTTTTACAGTGAAAAATGCAGGAACTTCAAACCGGCACTAGGAAACATACTGAGAAACCAGAGTAATTGTTTTTCCTGCAGCCAGTTCCCTTGTAGCTAGGTGAACCAACGTCTCTCCACATGCTCAGTTCTGAGAGATATGTGTGTGAAAGCTGTCCTTCAACTAGCTTGTTGCGAACACAAAGATTCTTTTAAGTTGCAAACTCCACTCCATACATATATGTGGGTAGGTAATAGCTCCAACTCGGTTTTACAGTTAAAAACTGCAGGAACTTCAAACCAGCACTAGGAATCAGACTGAGAAACCAGAGTAAAAGTTTCTCCTGCAACGCGTTCCCTTGGTGCTAGATGAAGGAACGTCTCTCCACATGCTCAGTTCTGAGAGATAAGTGTGTTGAAAGACTTCCTTCACCTAGCTTGTTGGGAACATAAAGTTTCTTTTCAGTTGCAAACTCCACTCTATATATTTATAGGGGAGGTACAAGCTCCAATTCGGTTTTACAATGAAAACAGCAGGAAATTCAAACAGGCACTAGTAAACAGACTGAGATACAAGAGTAAATGTCACCTCTGCAAACCTTTCCCTTGGTGCTAGGTGAACAGACGTCTCCCAAATGCTCAGTTTTGAGAGATAAGTGTGTGTAAACCGTCCTTCACCTAGCTTGTAGGGAACAGAATGTTTATTTTCAGTTGCATACTCCACTCCATACATATATAGTGGGAGGTACAAACTCCAACTCGGTTTTAAAGTGAGAACTGCAGGAAATTCAAACCGGCACTAGGAAACAGACTGAGAAACCAGAGTAAAAGTTTGACCTGCTACCCGTTCCCTTGGAGCTAGGTGAACGAACGACTCTCCACATGCTCAGTTCTGAGAGAGATGTGTGTGTGAAGCCGTACTTCACTTAGCTTGTTGGGAACACAATGTTTATCTTCAGTTGCAAATTCCACTCCATATATATATATTGGGAGATAATAGCTAAAACTCTTTTTTACAGTGAAAAATGCAGGAACATCAAACCGGCTCTAAGAAACAGACTGAGATGCCAGAGTAAAAGTTTCTCCTGCAACAAGTTACCGTGGTGCTCGGTGAACGAACATCTCTCCACCTGCTCAGTTCTGAGAGATAAGTGTGTGTGAAAGCCGTCCTTCACCTAGCTTGTTGGGAACACAAAGTTTCTTTTTAGTTGCAAACACCACTCCATACATATATATGGGGAAGTACTAGCTCCAACTCGGTTTTACAGTGAAAACTGCAGGAACTTCAAACCGGCACTAGGAAACAGACTCACAACCAGAGTAAAAGTTTACAGTGTAACCCGTTCGCTTTGTGCTAGATGAACGAACGTTTCTCCACATGCTCAGTTCTGAGAGTTATGTGTGTGAAAGCCGTCCTTCAACTAGCTTGTTGGGAACAAAATGTTCTTTTCAGTTGCAAACTCCACTCCATAAATATATATGGGGATGTACATACTCCAACTCGGTTTTCCAGTGAAAACTGCAGGAATTTCAAACAGGCAATAGGAAACAGACTGAGAACCCAGAGTAAAAGTTCCTCCTGCAACCCGTTCCCATGGTGCTAGTTTAATGAACGTCTCTCCACATGCCCAGTTCTGAGAGATATGTGTGTGAAAGCCGTCCATCACAAACCTTGTTGGGAACACAATGTTTCTTTTCAGTTGCAAACTCCACTCCCTACAAATATATGGGGAGGTACTAGCTCCAACTCGGTTTTACAGAGAAAACTGCAGGAACTTCAAACCGGCACTAGGAAACAGACTGAGATACCAGAGTAAAATTTTCCCCTGAAACCCGTTCCCTTGGTGCTAGATGAACGAACGTCTCTCCACATGCTCAGTTCTGAGAGATATGTGTGTGTGAAAGCCGTCCTTCACCTAGCTTGTTGGGAACACAAGGATACTTTTCAGTTTCAAACTCCACTCCTTAAATATATATGGGGAGGTACTAGCTCCAACTCGGTTTTACAGTGAAAAATGCAGGAAATTCAAACCGGCACTAGGAAAAAAACTGAGACTCCAGAGTAAAAGTTTCTACTGCAACCCTTTCCCTTGGTGCTAGGTGAACGATCGTCTCACCACATGCTCAGTTCTGAGAGAAAAGTGTGTGTGAAAGCCGTACTTAACCTAGAATGTTGGGAACACAAAGTTTCTTTTCAGTTGCAAACTCCACTCCACACATATATATAGGGAGGTACTATCACCAACACTATTTTACAGTGAAACCAGCAGGAACTTCAAACCGGCACTAGGAAACAGACTGAGAAACCAGAGCAAAAATTTCCCTTGCAACACGTTCCCTTGGTGCTAGGTGAATGAACGTCTCTCCACATGCTCAGTTCTGAGAGAAAAGTGTGTGTGAAAGCCGTACTTCAACTAGATTGTTGGGAACACAAAGTTTTTTTCAGTTGCAAACTCCACTCCATACATATATATGGGGAGGTACCTGCTCAAACTCTGCTTCACAGTGATAACTGCAGGAAATTCAAAACGGCACTAGGAAACAGACTGAGAAACAAGAGTAATTGTTTTTCCTGCAGCCAGTTCCCTTGTAGCTAGGTGAAGCAACGTCTCTCCACATGCTCAGTTCTGAGAGATATGTGTGTGAAAGCTGTCCTTCAACTAGCTTGTTGCGAACACAAAGATTCCTTTAATTTGCAAACTCCACTCCATACATATATGTGGGTAGGTAATAGCTCCAACTCGGTTTTACAGTGAAAACTGCAGGAACTTCAAACCAGCACTAGGAATCAGACTGAGAAACCAGAGTAAAAGTTTCTCCTGCAACGCGTTCCCTTGGTGCTAGATGAAGGAACTTCTCTCCACATGCTCAGTTCTGAGAGATAAGTGTGTTGAAAGACTTCCTTCACCTAGCTTGTAGGGAACATAAAGTTTCTTTTCAGTTGCGAACTCCACTCTATATATTTATAGGGGAGGTACAAGCCCCAACTCGGTTTTACAATGAAAACTGCAGGAAATTCAAACCGGCACTAGTAAACAGACTGAGATACAAGAGTAAATGTCAACTCTGCAAACATTTCCCTTGGTGCTAGGTGAACAAACGTCTCCCAAATGCTCAGTTTTGAGAGATAAGTGTGTTGAAAGACTTCCTTCACCTAGCTTGTAGGGAACAGAATGTTTATTTTCAGTTGCATACTCCACTCCATACATATATAGTGGGAGGTACTAGCTCCAACTCGGTTTTAAAGTGAGAACTGCAGGAAATTCAAACCGGCACTAGGAAACTGACTGAGAAACCAGAGTAAAAGTTTGACCTGCTACACGTTCCCTTGGAGCTAGGTGAACGAACAACTCTCCACATGCTCAGTTCTGAGAGAGATGTGTGTGTGAAGCCGTACTTCACTTAGCTTGTTGGGAACACAATGTTTATCTTCAGTTGCAAATTCCACTCCATATATATATAGGGGGAGATAATAGCTAAAACTCTGTTTTACAGTGAAAAATGCAGGAACTTCAAACCGGCTCTAAGAAACAGACTGAGATGCCAGAGTAAAAGTTTCTCCTGCAACAAGTTACCGTGGTGATAGGTGAACGAACGTCTCTCCACCTGCTCAGTTCTGAGAGATAAGTGTGTGTGAAAGCCGTCCTTCACATACCTTGTTGGGAACACAAAGTTTCTTTTTAGTTGCAAACTCCACTCCATACATATATATGGGGAGGTACTAGCTCCAACTCGGATTTACAGGGAAAACTGCAGGAACTTCAAACCGGCATTAGGAAACAGACTCACAAACCAGAGTAAAAGTTTACCCTGTAACCCGTTCCCTTTGTGCTAGATGAACGAACGTCTCTCCACATGCTCAGTTCTGAGAGATAAGTGTGTGTGAAAGCCGTCCTTCACCTAGCTTGTGGGGAACACAAAGTTTCTTTTCAGTTGCAAACTCCAGTCCATACATATATATGGGGAGGTTCTTACTCCAACTCAGTTTTCCAGTGAAAACTGCAGGAATTTCAAACCGGCACTAGGAAAGGGACTGAGAACCCAGAGTATAAGTTTCTCCTGCAACCCTTTCCCTTGGTGCTAAGTGAACGAACGTCTCTCCACATGCTCAGTTCTGAGATATAAGTGTGTGTGAAAGCCGTCCTTCACCTAGCTTCTTGGGAACACAAAGTTTCTTTTCAGTTGCAAACTCCACTCCATACATATATATGGGTAGGTACCAGATCCAACTCGGTTTTAAAGTGAAAACTGCAGGAATTTCAAACCGGCACTAGGAAAAAGATTGAGAAACCAGAGTAAAAGTTTCCCCTGCAACCCGTTCCCTTGGTGCTAGATGAACGAACGTCTCTCCACATGTTCAGTTCTGAGAGATAAGTGTGTGTGAAAGCCGTCCTTCACCTAGCTTGTTTGGAACACAATGCTTATTTTCAGTTGCAAACTCCAATCCATGCAAATATAGGGGGAGGTACTAGATCCAAATCGGTTTTACAGTGAAAACTGCAGGAACATCAAACCGGCACTAGGAAACATACTGAGAAACCAGAGTAATAGTTTTTGCTGCAACCAGTTCCCTTTTTGTTAGGTGAACCAACGTCTCTCCACATGCTCAGTTCTGAGAGATATGTGTGTGTGAAAGCCGCCTTCACCTAGCTTGTTGGGAACAAAAAGTTTCTTTTCAGTTGCAAACTTCACTCCATACATATATATGGGGAGGTCCTTATTCCAACTAGGTTTTCCAGTGAAAACTGCAGGAACTTCAAACCGGCACTCGGAAAGAGACTGAGAACCCAGAGTAAAAGTTTCCCCTGCAACCCATTCCCTTGGTGCTAGTTGAACGAACGTCTCTTCACATGCTCAGTTCTGAGAGATAAGTGTGTGAAAGCTGTCTTTCAACTAGCTTGTTGCGAACACAAAGATTCTTTTCAGTTACAAACTCCACTCCATACATATATATAGGGAGTTACTAGCTCCAACTCTGTTTTACAGTGAAAACTGCACGAACTTCAAACCGGCACTAGGAAACAGACTCACAACCAGAGTAAAAGTTTACAGTGTAACCCGTTCGCTTTGTGCTAGATGAACGAACGTTTCTCCACATGCTCAGTTCTGAGAGTTATGTGTGTGAAAGCCGTCCTTCAACTAGCTTGTTGGGAACAAAATGTTCTTTTCAGTTGCAAACTCCACTCCATAAATATATATGGGGATGTACTTACTCCAACTCGGTTTTCCAGTGAAAACTGCAGGAATTTCAAACAGGCAATAGGAAACAGACTGAGAACCCAGAGTAAAAGTTCCTCCTGCAACCCGTTCCCATGGTGCTAGTTTAATGAACGTCCCTCCACATGCCCAGTTCTGAGAGATATGTGTGTGAAAGCCGTCCATCACAAACCTTGTTGGGAACACAATGTTTCTTTTCAGTTGCAAACTCCACTCCCTACAAATATATGGGGAGGTACTAGCTCCAACTCGGTTTTACAGAGAAAACTGCAGGAACTTCAAACCGGCACTAGGAAACAGACTGAGATACCAGAGTAAAATTTTCCCCTGAAACCCGTTCCCTTGGTGCTAGATGAACGAACGTCTCTCCACATGCTCAGTTCTGAGAGATATGTGTGTGTGAAAGCCGTCCTTCACCTAGCTTGTTGGGAACACAAGGATACTTTTCCGTTTCAAACTCCACTCCTTAAATATATATGGGGAGGTACTAGCTCCAACTCGGTTTTACAGTGAAAAATGCAGGAAATTCAAACCGGCACTAGGAAAAAAACTGAGACTCCAGAGTAAAAGTTTCTACTGCAACCCTTTCCCTTGGTGCTAGGTGAACGATCGTCTCATCACATGCTCAGTTCTGAGAGAAAAGTGTGTGTGAAAGCCGTACTTAACCTAGAATGTTGGGAACACAAAGTTTCTTTTCAGTTGCAAACTCCACTCCACACATATATATAGGGAGGTACTATCACCAACACTATTTTACAGTGAAACCAGCAGGAACTTCAAACCGGCACTAGGAAACAGACTGAGAAACCAGAGCAAAAATTTCCCTTGCAACACGTTCCCTTGGTGCTAGGTGAATGAACGTCTCTCCACATGCTCAGTTCTGAGAGAAAAGTGTGTGTGAAAGCCGTACTTCAACTAGATTGTTGGGAACACAAAGTTTTTTTCAGTTGCAAACTCCACTCCATACATATATATGGGGAGGTACCTGCTCAAACTCTGCTTCACAGTGATAACTGCAGGAAATTCAAAACGGCACTAGGAAACAGACTGAGAAACAAGAGTAATTGTTTTTCCTGCAGCCAGTTCCCTTGTAGCTAGGTGAAACAACGTCTCTCCACATGCTCAGTTCTGAGAGATATGTGTGTGAAAGCTGTCCTTCAACTAGCTTGTTGCGAACACAAAGATTCCTTTAATTTGCAAACTCCACTCCATACATATATGTGGGTAGGTAATAGCTCCAACTCGGTTTTACAGTGAAAACTGCAGGAACTTCAAACCAGCACTAGGAATCAGACTGAGAAACCAGAGTAAAAGTTTCTCCTGCAACGCGTTCCCTTGGTGCTAGATGAAGGAACGTCTCTCCACATGCTCAGTTCTGAGAGATAAGTGTGTTGAAAGACTTCCTTCACCTAGCTTGTAGGGAACATAAAGTTACTTTTCAGTTGCGAACTCCACTCTATATATTTATAGGGGAGGTACAAGCCCCAACTCGGTTTTACAATTAAAACTGCAGGAAATTCAAACCGGCACTAGTAAACAGACTGAGATACAAGAGTAAATGTCAACTCTGCAAACATTTCCCTTGGTGCTAGGTGAACAAACGTCTCCCAAATGCTCAGTTTTGAGAGATAAGTGTGTGTAAACCGTCCTTCACCTAGCTTGTAGGGAACAGAATGTTTATTTTCAGTTGCATACTCCACTCCATACATATATAGTGGGAGGTACTAGCTCCAACTCGGTTTTAAAGTGAGAACTGCAGGAAATTCAAACCGGCACTAGGAAACAGACTGAGAAACCAGAGTAAAAGTTTGACCTGCTACACGTTCCCTTGGAGCTAGGTGAACGAACAACTCTCCACATGCTCAGTTCTGAGAGAGATGTGTGTGTGAAGCCGTACTTCACTTAGCTTGTTGGGAACACAATGTTTATCTTCAGTTGCAAATTCCACTCCATATATATAGGGGGAGATAATAGCTAAAACTCTGTTTTACAGTGAAAAATGCAGGAACTTCAAACCGGCTCTAAGAAACAGACTGAGATGCCAGAGTAAAAGTTTCTCCTGCAACAAGTTACCGTGGTGATAGGTGAACGAACGTCTCTCCACCTGCTCAGTTCTGAGAGATAAGTGTGTGTGAAAGCCGTCCTTCACATACCTTGTTGGGAACACAAAGTTTCTTTTTAGTTGCAAACTCCACTCCATACATATATATGGGGAGGTACTAGCTCCAACTCGGATTTACAGGGAAAACTGCAGGAACTTCAAACCGGCATTAGGAAACAGACTCACAAACCAGAGTAAAAGTTTACCCTGTAACCCGTTCCCTTTGTGCTAGATGAACGAACGTCTCTCCACATGCTCAGTTCTGAGAGATAAGTGTGTGTGAAAGCCGTCCTTCACCTAGCTTGTGGGGAACACAAAGTTTCTTTTCAGTTGCAAACTCCAGTCCATACATATATATGGGGAGGTTCTTACTCCAACTCAGTTTTCCAGTGAAAACTGCAGGAATTTCAAACCGGCACTAGGAAAGGGACTGAGAACCCAGAGTATAAGTTTCTCCTGCAACCCTTTCCCTTGGTGCTAAGTGAACGAACGTCTCTCCACATGCTCAGTTCTGAGATATAAGTGTGTGTGAAAGCCGTCCTTCACCTAGCTTCTTGGGAACACAAAGTTTCTTTTCATTTGCAAACTCCACTCCATACATATATATGGGTAGGTACCAGATCCAACTCGGTTTTAAAGTGAAAACTGCAGGAATTTCAAACCGGCACTAGGAAAAAGATTGAGAAACCAGAGTAAAAGTTTCCCCTGCAACCCGTTCCCTTGGTGCTAGATGAACGAACGTCTCTCCACATGTTCAGTTCTGAGAGATAAGTGTGTGTGAAAGCCGTCCTTCACCTAGCTTGTTTGGAACACAATGCTTATTTTCAGTTGCAAACTCCAATCCATGCAAATATAGGGGGAGGTACTAGATCCAAATCGGTTTTACAGTGAAAACTGCAGGAATATCAAACCGGCACTAGGAAACATACTGAGAAACCAGAGTAATAGTTTTTGCTGCAACCAGTTCCCTTTTTGTTAGGTGAACCAACGTCTCTCCACATGCTCAGTTCTGAGAGATATGTGTGTGTGAAAGCCGCCTTCACCTAGCTTGTTGGGAACAAAAAGTTTCTTTTCAGTTGCAAACTTCACTCCATACATATATATGGGGAGGTTCTTATTCCAACTAGGTTTTCCAGTGAAAACTGCAGGAACTTCAAACCGGCACTCGGAAAGAGACTGAGAACCCAGAGTAAAAGTTTCCCCTGCAACCCATTCCCTTGGTGCTAGTTGAACGAACGTCTCTTCACATGCTCAGTTCTGAGAGATATGTGTGTGAAAGCTGTCTTTCAACTAGCTTGTTGCGAACACAAAGATTCTTTTCAGTTACAAACTCCACTCCATACATATATATAGGGAGTTACTAGCTCCAACTCTGTTTTACAGTGAAAACTGCACGAACTTCAAACCGGCACTAAGGAACAGACTGAGAACCCAGAGTAAAAGTTTCCCCTGCAACCCGTTCCCTTGTTGCTAGTTGAATGAACGTCTCTCCACATGCTCAGTTCTGAGAAATAATTGTGTGTTAAAGCCATTCTTCACCTAGAAATTTGGGAACATATAGTTACTTTTAAGCTGCAAACTCCACTCCACAAATATATATGGGGAGGTACTATCACCAACTCTGTTTTACAGGTAAAACTGCAGGAAATGCAAACCGTAACTAGGAAACAGACTGAGAAACCTGAGTAAAAGTTTCTCCTGCAACACTTTCCCTTGGTGCTAGGTGAACGAACGTCTCTCCACATGCTCAGTTCTGAGAGATAAGTGTGTGTGAAAGCCGTCCTTCAACTAGATTTTTGGGAACACAAAGTTTCTTTTCAGTTGCAAACTCCACTCCATACATATATGTGGGTAGGTAAAAGCTCCAACTCGGTTTTACAGTGAAAACTGCAGGAACTTCAAACAAGCACTAGGAAACAGACTGAGAAACCAGAGTAAAATTTCTCCTGCAACCCGTTCCCTTGGTGCTAGATGAAGGAACGTCTTTCCACATGCTCAGTTCTGAGAGATAAGTGTGTTGAAAGACGTCCTTCACCTAGCTTGTTGGGAACATAAAGTTTCTTTTCAGTTGCAAACTCCACTCTATAAATTTATAGGGGAGGTACAAGCCCCAATTCGGTTTTACAATGAAAACTGCAGGAAATTCAAACCGGCACTAGTAAACAGACTGAGATACAAGAGTAAATGTCATCTCTGCAAAATTTTCCCTTGGTGCTAGGTGAACAAACGTCTCCCAAATGCTCAGTTTTGAGAGATAAGTGTGTGTAAACCGTCCTTCACCTTGCTTGTAGGGAACAGAATGTTTATTTTCAGTTGCATACTCCACTCCATACATATATAGTGGGAGGTACTAGCTCCAACTCGGTTATAAAGTGAGAACTGCAGGAAATTCAAACCGGCACTAGGAAACAGACTGAGACACCAGAGTAAAAGTTTGACCTGCTACACGTTCCCTTGGAGCTAGGTGAACGAACGACTCTCCACATGCTCAGTTCTGAGAGAGATGTGTGTGTGAAGCCGTACTTCACTTAGCTTGTTGGGAACACAATGTTTATCTTCAGTTGCAAATTCCACTCCATATATATATATGGGGAGATAATAGCTAAAACTCTTTTTTACAGTGAAAAATGCAGGAACATCAAACAGGCTCTAAGAAACAGACTGAGATGCCAGAGTAAAAGTTTCTCCTGCAACAAGTTACCGTGGTGATAGGTGAACGAACGTCTCTCCACCTGCTCAGTTCTGAGAGATAAGTGTGTGTGAAAGCTGTCCTTCACCTACCTTGTTGGGAACACAAAGTTTCTTTTAAGTTGCAAACTCCACTCCATACATATATATGGGGAGGTACTAGCTCCAACTCGGATTTACAGTGAAAACTGCAGGAACTTCAAACCGGCATTAGGAAACAGACTCACAAACCAGAGTAAAAGTTTACACTGTAACCCGTTCCCTTTGTGCTAGATGAACGAACGTCTCTCCACATGCTCAGTTCTGAGAGATAAGTGTGTGTGAAAGCCGTCCTTCACCTAGCTTCTTGGGAACACAAAGTTTCTTTTGAGTTGCAAACTCCAGTCCATACATATATATGGGGAGGTTCTTACTCCAACTCAGTTTTCCAGTGAAAACTGCAGGAATTTCAAACCGGCACTAGGAAAGGGACTGAGAACCCAGAGTATAAGTTTCTCCTGCAACCCTTTCCCTTGGTGATAAGTGAACGAACGTCTCTCCACATGCTCAGTTCTGAGATATAAGTGTGTGTGAAAGCCGTCCTTCACCTAGCTTCTTGGGAACACAAAGTTTCTTTTCAGTTGCAAACTCCACTCCATACATATATATGGGTAGGTACCAGATCCAACTCGGTTTTAAAGTGAAAACTGCAGGAATTTCAAACCGGCACTAGGAAAAAGATTGAGAAACCAGAGTAAAAGTTTCCCCTGCAACCCGTTCCCTTGGTGCTAGATGAACGAACGTCTCTCCACATGTTCAGTTCTGAGAGATAAGTGTGTGTGAAAGCCGTCCTTCACCTAGCTTGTTGGGAACACAATGCTTATTTTCAGTTGCAAACTCCACTCCATGCATATATAGGGGGAGGTACTAGATCCAAATCGGTTTTACAGTGAAAAATGCAGGAACTTCAAACCGGCACTAGGAAACATACTGAGAAACCAGAGTAATTGTTTTTCCTGCAGCCAGTTCCCTTGTAGCTAGGTGAACCAACTTCTCTCCACATGCTCAGTTCTGAGAGATATGTGTGTGAAAGCTGTCCTTCAACTAGCTTGTTGCGAACACAAAGATTCTTTTAAGTTGCAAACTCCACTCCATACATATATGTGGATAGGTAATAGCTCCAACTCGGTTTTACAGTTAAAAACTGCAGGAACTTCAAACCAGCACTAGGAAACAGACTGAGAAACCAGAGTAAAAGTTTCTCCTGCAACGCGTTCCCTTGGTGCTAGATGAAGGAACGTCTCTCCACATGCTCAGTTCTGAGAGATAAGTGTGTTGAAAGACTTCCTTCACCTAGCTTGTTGGGAACATAAAGTTTCTTTTCAGTTGCAAACTCCACTCTATATATTTATAGGGGAGGTACAAGCTCCAATTCGGTTTTACAATGAAAACAGCAGGAAATTCAAACAGGCACTAGTAAACAGACTGAGATACAAGAGTAAATGTCACTTCTGCAAACCTTTCCCTTGGTGCTAGGTGAACAGACGTCTCCCAAATGCTCAGTTTTGAGAGATAAGTGTGTGTAAACCGTCCTTCACCTAGCTTGTAGGGAACAGAATGTTTATTTTCAGTTGCATACTCCACTCCATTCATATATAGTGGGAGGTACAAACTCCAACTCGGTTTTAAAGTGAGAACTGCAGGAAATTCAAACAGGCACTAGGAAACAGACTGAGAAACCAGAGTAAAAGTTTGACCTGCTACCCGTTCCCTTGGAGCTAGGTGAACGAACGACTCTCCACATGCTCAGTTCTGAGAGAGATGTGTGTGTGAAGCCGTACTTCACTTAGCTTGTTGGGAACACAATGTTTATCTTCAGTTGCAAATTCCACTCCATATATATATATTGGGAGATAATAGCTAAAACTCTTTTTTACAGTGAAAAATGCAGGAACATCAAACCGGCTCTAAGAAACAGACTGAGATGCCAGAGTAAAAGTTTCTCCTGCAACAAGTTACCGTGGTGCTCGGTGAACGAACGTCTCTCCACCTGCTCAGTTCTGAGAGATAAGTGTGTGTGAAAGCCGTCCTTCACCTAGCTTGTTGGGAACACAAAGTTTCTTTTTAGTTGCAAACTCCACTCCATACATATATATGGGGAAGTACTAGCTCCAACTCGGTTTTACAGTGTAAACTGCAGGAACTTCAAACCGGCACTAGGAAACAGACTCACAACCAGAGTAAAAGTTTACAGTGTAACCCGTTCGCTTTGTGCTAGATGAACGAACGTTTCTCCACATGCTCAGTTCTGAGAGTTATGTGTGTGAAAGCCGTCCTTCAACTAGCTTGTTGGGAACAAAAAGTTCTTTTCAGTTGCAAACTCCACTCCATAAATATTTATGGGGATGTACTTACTCCAACTCGGTTTTCCAGTGAAAACTGCAGGAATTTCAAACCGGCACTAGGAAAGGGACTGAGAACCTAGAGTAAAATTTCTCCTGCAACCCGTTCTCATGGTGCTAGTTTAATGAACGTCTCTCCACATGCCCAGTTCAGAGAGATATGTGTGTGAAAGCCGTCCATCACAAACCTTGTTGGGAACACAATGTTTCTTTTCAGTTGCAAACTCCACTCCCTACAAATATATGGGGAGGTACTAGCTCCAACTCGGTTTTACAGAGAAAACTGCAGGAACTTCAAACCGGCACTAGGAAACAGACTGAGATACCAGAGTAAAATTTTCCCCTGAAACCCGTTCCCTTGGTGCTAGATGAACGAACGTCTCTCCACATGCTCAGTTCTGAGAGATATGTGTGTGTGAAAGCCGTACTTCACCTAGCTTGTTGGGAACACAAGGATACTTTTCAGTTTCAAACTCCTCTCCTTAAATATATATGGGGAGGTACTAGCTCCAACTCGGTTTTACAGTGAAAAATGCAGGAAATTCAAACCGGCACTAGGAAAAAAACTAAGACTCCAGAGTAAAAGTTTCTCCTGCAACCCTTTCCCTTGGTGCTAGGAGAACGATCGTCTCACCACATGCTCAGTTCTGAGAGAAAAGTGTGTGTGAAAGCCGTACTTAACCTAGAATGTTGGGAACACAAAGTTTCTTTTCAGTTGCAAACTCCACTCCACACATATATATAAGGAGGTACTATCACCAACACTATTTTACAGTGAAACCAGCAGGAACTTCAAACCGGCACTAGGAAACAGACTGAGAAACCAGAGGAAAAATTTCCCTTGCAACACGTTCCCTTGGTGCTAGGTGAATGAACGTCTCTCCACATGCTCAGTTCTGAGAGAAAAGTGTGTGTGAAAGCCATACTTCAACTAGATTGTTGGGAACACAAAGTTTTTTTCAGTTGCAAACTCCACTCCATACATATATATGGGGAGGTACCAGCTCAAACTCTGCTTCACAGTGATAACTGCAGGAAATTCAAAACGGCACTAGGAAACAGACTGAGAAACCAGAGTAATTGTTTTTCCTGCAGCCAGTTCCCTTGTAGCTAGGTGAAACAACGTCTCTCCACATGCTCAGTTCTGAGAGATATGTGTGTGAAAGCTGTCCTTCAACTAGCTTGTTGCGAACACAAAGATTCCTTTAATTTGCAAACTCCACTCCATACATATATGTGGGTAGGTAATAGCTCCAACTCGGTTTTACAGTGAAAACTGCAGGAACTTCAAACCAGCACTAGGAATCAGACTGAGAAACCAGAGTAAAAGTTTCTCCTGCAACGCGTTCCCTTGGTGCTAGATGAAGGAACGTCTCTCCACATGCTCAGTTCTGAGAGATAAGTGTGTTGAAAGACTTCCTTCACCTAGCTTGTAGGGAACATAAAGTTTCTTTCAGTTGCGAACTCCACTCTATATATTTATAGGGGAGGTACAAGCCCCAACTCGGTTTTACAATGAAAACTGCAGGAAATTCAAATCGGCACTAGTAAACAGACTGAGATACAAGAGTAAATGTCAACTCTGCAAACATTTCCCTTGGTGCTAGGTGAACAAACGTCTCCCAAATGCTCAGTTTTGAGAGATAAGTGTGTGTAAACCGTCCTTCACCTAGCTTGTAGGGAACAGAATGTTTATTTTCAGTTGCATACTCCACTCCATACATATATAGTGGGAGGTACTAGCTCCAACTCGGTTTTAAAGTGAGAACTGCAGGAAATTCAAACCGGCACTAGGAAACAGACTGAGAAACCAGAGTAAAAGTTTGACCTGCTACACGTTCCCTTGGAGCTAGGTGAACGAACGACTCTCCACATGCTCAGTTCTGAGAGAGATGTGTGTGTGAAGCCGTACTTCACTTAGCTTGTTGGGAACACAATGTTTATCTTCAGTTGCAAATACCACTCCATATATATATAGGGGGAGATAATAGCTAAAACTCTGTTTTACAGTGAAAAATGCAGGAACTTCAAACCGGCTCTAAGAAACAGACTGAGATGCCAGAGTAAAAGTTTCTCCTGCAACAAGTTACCGTGGTGATAGGTGAACGAACGTCTCTCCATCTGCTCAGTTCTGAGAGATAAGTGTGTGTGAAAGCCGTCCTTCACCTACCTTGTTGGGAACACAAAGTTTCTTTTTAGTTGCAAACTCCACTCCATACATATATATGGGGAGGTACTAGCTCCAACTCGGATTTACAGGGAAAACTGCAGGAACTTCAAACCGGCATTAGGAAACAGACTCACAAACCAGAGTAAAAGTTTACCCTGTAACCCGTTCCCTTTGTGCTAGATGAACGAACGTCTCTCCACATGCTCAGTTCTGAGAGATAAGTGTGTGTGAAAGCCGTCCTTCACCTAGCTTGTGGGGAACACAAAGTTTCTTTTCAGTTGCAAACTCCAGTCCATACATATATATGGGGAGGTTCTTACTCCAACTCAGTTTTCCAGTGAAAACTGCAGGAATTTCAAACCGGCACTAGGAAAGGGACTGAGAACCCAGAGTATAAGTTTCTCCTGCAACCCTTTCCCTTGGTGCTAAGTGAACGAACGTCTCTCCACATGCTCAGTTCTGAGATATAAGTGTGTGTGAAAGCCGTCCTTCACCTAGCTTCTTGGGAACACAAAGTTTCTTTTCAGTTGCAAACTCCACTCCATACATATATATGGGTAGGTACCAGATCCAACTCGGTTTTAAAGTGAAAACTGCAGGAATTTCAAACCGGCACTAGGAAAAAGATTGAGAAACCAGAGTAAAAGTTTCCCCTGCAACCCGTTCCCTTGGTGCTAGATGAACGAACATCTCTCCACATGTTCAGTTCTGAGAGATATGTGTGTGTGAAAGCCGTCCTTCACCTAGCTTGTTGGGAACACAATGCTTATTTTCAGTTGCAAACTCCACTCAATGCATATATAGGGGGAGGTACTAGATCCAAATCGGTTTTACAGTGAAAAATGCAGGAACTTCAAACCGGCACTAGGAAACATACTGAGAAACCAGAGTAATTGTTTTTCCTGCAGCCAGTTCCCTTGTAGCTAGGTGAACCAACGTCTCTCCACATGCTCAGTTCTGAGAGATATGTGTGTGAAAGCTGTCCTTCAACTAGCTTGTTGCGAACACAAAGATTCTTTTAAGTTGCAAACCCTACTCCATACATATATGTGGGTAGGTAATAGCTCCAACTCGGTTTTACAGTGAAAACTGCAGGAACTTCAAACCAGCACTAGGAAACAGACTGAGAAACCAGAGTAAATGTTTCTCCTGCAACACGTTCCCTTGGTGCTAGATGAAGGAACGTCTCTCCACATGCTCAGTTCTGAGAGATAAGTGTGTTGAAAGACTTCCTTCACCTAGCTTGTTGGGAACATAAAGTTTCTTTTCAGTTGCAAACTCCACTCTATATATTTATAGGGGAGGTTCAAGCCCCAACTCGGTTTTACAATGAAAACTGCAGGAAATTCAAACCGGCACTAGTAAACAGACTGAGATACAAGAGTAAATGTCACCTCTGCAAACCTTTCCCTTGGTGCTAGGTGAACAAACGTCTCCCAAATGCTCAGTTTTGAGAGATAAGTGTGTGTAAACCGTCCTTCACCAAGCTTGTAGGGAACAGAATGTTTATTTTCAGTTGCATACTCCACTCCATACATATATAGTGGGAGGTACAAGCTCCAAATCGGTTTTAAAGTGATAACTGCAGGAAATTCAAACCGGCACTAGGAAACAGACTGAAAAACCAGAGTAAAAGTTTGACCTGCTACCCGTTCCCTTGGAGCTAGGTGAACGAACGACTCTCCACATGCTCAGTTCTGAGAGAGATGTGTGTGTGAAGCCGTACTTCACTTAGCTTGTTGGGAACACAATGTTTATCTTCAGTTGCAAATTCCACTCCATATATATATATGGGGAGATAATAGCTAAAACTCTGTTTTACAGTGAAAAATGCAGGAACATCAAACCGGCTCTAAGAAACAGACTGAGATGCCAGAGTAAAAGTTTCTCCTGCAACAAGTTACCGTGGTGCTAGGTGAACGAACGTCTCTCCACCTGCTCAGTTCTGAGAGATAAGTGTGTGTGAAAGCCGTCCTTCACCTAGCTTGTTGGGAACACAAAGTTTCTTTTTAGTTGCAAACTCCACTCCATACATATATATGGGGAAGTACTAGCTCCAACTCGGTTTTACAGTGAAAACTGCAGGAACTTCAAACCGGCACTAGGAAACATACTCACCAACCAGAGTAAAAGTTTACACTGTAAACCGTTCGCTTTGTGCTAGATGAACGAACGTCTCTCCACATGCTCAGTTCTGAGAGTTATGTGTGTGAAAGCCGTCCTTCAACTAGCTTGTTGGGAACAAAAAGTTCTTTTCAGTTGCAAACTCCACTCCATAAATATATATGGGGAGGTACTTACTCCAACTCGGTTTTCCAGTGAAAACTGCAGGAATTTCAAACAGGCAATAGGAAAAAGACTGAGAACCCAGAGTAAAAGTTCCTCCTGCAACCCGTTCCCATGGTGCTAGTTTAATGAACGTCTCTCCACATGCCCAGTTCTGAGAGATATGTGTGTGAAAGCCGTCCTTCACAAACCTTGTTGGGAACACAAAGTTTCTTTTCAGTTGCAAACTTCCACTCCCTACAAATATATGGGGAAGTACTAGCTCCAACTCGGTTTTACAGAGAAAACTGCAGGAACTTAAAACCGGCACTAGGAAACAGACTGAGATACCAGAGTAAAATTTTCCCCTGAAACCCGTTCCCTTGGTGCTAGATGAACGAACGTCTCTCCACATGCTCAGTTCTGAGAGATATGTGTGTGTGAAAGCCGTCCTTCACCTAACTTGTTGGGAACACAAGGATACTTTTCAGTTGCAAACTCCACTCCTTAAATATATATGGGGAGGTACTAGCTCCAACTCGGTTTTACAGTGAAAAATGCAGGAAATTCAAACCGGCACTAGGAAAAAAACTGAGACTCCAGAGAAAAAGTTTCTCCTGCAAACCTTTCCCTTGGTGCTAGGTGAATGATCGTCTCACCACATGCTCAGTTCTGAGAGATAAGTGTGTGTGAAAGCCGTACTTAACCTAGAATGTTGGGAACACAAAGTTTCTTTTCAGTTGCAAACTCCACTCCACATATATATATAGGGAGGTACTATCACCAACACTATTTTACAGTGAAACCAGCAGGAAATTCAAACCGGCACTAGGAAACAGACTGAGAAACCAGAGTAAAAATTTCCCTTGCAACAAGTTCCCTTGGTGCTAGGTGAATGAACGTCTCTCCACATGCTCAGTTCTGAGAGATAAGTGTGTGTGAAAGCCGTCCTTCATCTAGCTTGTTTGGAACGCAATGCTTATTTTTAGTTGCAAAGTCCACTCCATGCATATATAGGGGTAGGTACAAGATCCAACTCGGTTTTACAGTGAAAACTGCAGGAACTTTAAAACGGAACTAGGAAACAAACTGAGAAACCAGAGTAAAAGTTTCTCCTGCACAACGTTCCCTTGGTGCTACGTGAAAGAACGTCTCTCCAGATGCTCAATTCTGAGAGATAAGTGTGTGTGAAAGCCGTCCTTCACCTAGAATGTTGGAAAAACAAAGTTACTTTTCTGTTGCAAACTCCAATCCACACATATATACGGGGAGGTACTATCACCAACTCGGTTTTACAGTGAAAATTGCAGGAACTTCAAACCGGCACTAGGAAACAGACTGAGAAAACAGAGTAAAAGTTTCTCCTGGAACCCTTTCACTTGGTGCTAGGTGAACGAACGTCTCTCCACCTGCTCAGTTCTGAGAGATAAGTTTGTGTGAAAGCCATCCTTCACCTAGCTTGTTGGGAACACAAAGTTTCTTTTCAGTTGCAAACTCCACTCCATACATATATATGGGTATGTACTAGCTCCAACTCGGTTTTACAGTGAAAACTGCAGGAAATTCAAACTGGCACTAGGAAATAAATGAGAAACCAGTGTAAAAATTTCTCCTGCATCCAGTTCCCTTGGTGCTTGATGAAGGAACGTCTCTCCACATGCTCAGTTCTGAGAGATAAGTGTGTTGATAGCCGTCCTTCACCTAGCTTGTTGGGAACATAAAGTTTCTTTTAAGTTGCAAACTCTACTCCATACATATATAGGGGAGGTACTAGCTCCAACTCGGCTTTACAGTGAAAACTGCAGGATATTCATACCGACACTAGGAAACAGACTGAGATACAAGAGTAAATGTTTCCCCTGCAAACCGTTCCCTTGGTGCTAGGTGAACGAAATTCTCTCCTCATGCTCAGTTCTGAGAGAAAAGTTTGTGTGAAAGCAGTAGTTCACCTAGCTTGTTGGGAACACAAAGTTTCTTTTCAGTTGCAAACACCACTCCATATATATATAGGGGGAGGTACAAGCTCCAAATCGTTTTTCCAGTGAAAACTGCAGGAACTACAAACCGGCACTAGGAAACAGACTGAGAACCCAGTGTAAAAGTTCCACCTGCAACCCGTTCCCTTGGTGCTAGTTCAATGAACGTCTCTCCACATGCTCAGTTCTGTGAGATATGTGTGTGAAAGCCGTCCTTCACCTAGATTGTTGGGAACAAAAAGTCTCTATTCATTTGCAAATTCCACTCCATATATATATAGGGGGTGTTACTAGCTCCAACTCGGTTTACAGTGAATACTGCATTAACTTCAAACAGGCACTAGGAAGCAGACTGAGATACCAGAGTAAAAGTTTCCCCTTCAATCCGTTCCCTTTGTGCTAGGTGAACCAACGTCTCTCCACATGCTCAGTTCTGAGAGATAAGTGTGGGTAAAAGACGTCCTTCACCTAGAATCTTGGGAACACAAAGTTTCTTTTCAGTTGCCAACTCCTCTCCATACATATATATGGGGATGTACTAGCACCAACTCGGATTTACAGTGAAAACTGCAGGAACTTCAAACAGGCACTAGGAAACAGACTGAGAAACCAGAGTAAAAGTTTCTCCTGCTACCCGTTCCCTTGGTGCTAGTTGAACAAACGTCTCTCCACATGCTCAGTTCTGAGAGATAATTGTGTGTGAAAGCCATACTTCAACTAGCTTGTTGGGAACACAAAGTTTCTTTTCAGTTGCAAACTCCAATCCATACATATATATGGGGAGGTACTAGCTCCAAATCTGTTTTACAGTGAAAACTGTAGGAACTTCAAACCGGCACTAGGAAACAAACTCACAAACCAGAGTAAAAGTTTACACTGTAACCCGTTCCCTTTGTGCTAGATGAACGAACGTCTCTCCACATGCTCAGTTCTGAGAGATATGTGTGTGAAAGCCGTCCTTCAACTAGCTTGTTGGGAACAAAAAGTTCTTTTCAGTTGCAAACTCCACTCCATAAATATATATGGGGAGGTACTTACTCCAACTCGGTTTTCCAGTGAAAACTGCAGGAATTTCAAAAAGGCACTAGGAAACAAACTGAGAACCCAGAGTAAAAGTTCCCCCTGCAACCCGTTCCCATTGTGCTAGTTTAATGAACGTCTCTCCACATGCTCAGTTCTGAGAGATATGTGTGTGAAAGCCGTCCTTCAACAACCTTGTTGGGAACACAAAGTTTCTTTTCAGTTGCAAACTCCAATCCCTACAAATATATAGGGAGGTACTAGCTCCAACTCGGTTTTACAGAGAAAACTGCAGGAACTTCAAACCGGCACTAGGAAACAGACTGAGATACCAGAGTAAAATTTTCTCCTGAAACCCGTTCCCTTGGTGCTAGATGAACGAACGTCTCTCCACATGCTCAGTTCTGAGAGATAAGTGTTTGTGAAAGCCGTCCTTCACCTAGCTTGTTGGGAACACAAGGATTCCTTTCAGTTGCAAACTCCACTCCTTAAATATATATGGGGAGGTACTAGCACCAACTCGGTTTTACAGTGAAAACTGCAGGAAATTCAAACCGGCACTAAAAAAAAAACTGAGAATCCAGAGTAAAAGTTTCTCTTGCAACACTTTCCCTTGGTGCTAGGTGAACGATCGTCTCACCACATGCTCAGTTCTGAGAGAAAAGTGTGTGTGAAAGCCGTACATAACCTAGAATGTTGGGAACACAAAGTTTGTTTTCAGTTGCAAACTCCACTCCACACATATATATGGGGAGGTACTATCACCAACACTATTTTACAGTGAAAACTGCAGGAACTTCAAAACGGCACTAGGAAACAGACTGAGAAACCAGAGTAAAAGTTTCCCTTGCAACACGTTCCCTTGGTGCTAGGTGAATGAACGTCTCTCCACATGCTCAGTTCTGAGAGATAAGTGTGTGTGAAAGCCGTACTTCAAATAGATTGTTGGGAACACAAAGTTTCTTTTCAGTTGCAAACTCCACTCCATACATATTTATGAGGTGGTACTAGCTCCAACTCGGTTTTACAGTGATAACTGCAGGAAATTCAAACCGGCACTAGGAAACAGACTGAGATACAAGAGTAAATGTTTCCCCTGCAACCCGTTCCCTTGGTGCTAGGTGAACTAACGTCTCTCCACATGCTCAGTTCTGAGAGATAAGTGTGTGTGAAGCCGTCCTTCATTTAGCTTGTTTTGAACACAATGTTTATATTCAGTTGCAAATTCCACTCCATACATATATATGGGGAGGTAATAGCTCGAACTCGGTTTTACAGTGAAAACTGCAGGAACATCAAAACGGCTCTAGGAAACACACTGAGAAGCCAGAGAAAATTTCTCCTGCAACAAGTTCCCTTGATGATAGGTTAACGAATGTCTCTCCACATGCTCAGTTCTGAGAGATAAGTGTGTGTGAAAGCCGTCCTTCAACTAGCTTGTTGGGAACACAAATTTTCTTTTCAGTAGCAAACACCACTCCATGCATATATAGGGGGAAGTACTAGATCCAACTCGGTTTTACAGTGAAAACTGAAGGAAAATCAAACCGGCACTACGAAACAGACTGAGAAACCAGAGTAATAGATTCCCCTTCAAACCCTTCCCTTTGTGCTAGGTGAACCAAAGTCTCTCCACATGCTCAGTTCTGAGAGATAAGTGTGTTTTAAAACCGTCCTTCACTTAGAATCTTGGGAACACAAAGTTTCTTTTCAGTTGCCAACTCCACTCCTTACATATATATGGGGAGGTACTAGCACCAACTCGGTATTGCAGTGAAAACTGCAGGAACTTCAAACAGGCACTAGGAAACAGACTGAGAAACCAGAGTAAAAGTTTCTCCTGCAACCCGTTCCCTTGGGGCTAGGTGAACGAACGTCTCTCTACATTCTAAGTTCTGAGAGATAATTGTGTGACAAAGCCGTCCTTAACCTAGCTTGTTGGGAACACAAAGTTTCTTTTCAGTTGAAAATTCCACTCCATACATATATATGGGGAAGTACTAGCTCCAACTCGGTTTTACAGTGAAAAATGCAGGAAATTCAAACCGGCACTAGGAAACAGACTGAGAAACCAGAGTAAAATTTCTCCTGCATCCCGTTCCCTTGGAGCTAGATGAACGAACGTCTCTTCATATGCTCAGTTCTGAGAGATAAGTGTGTGTGAAAGCCGTCCTTCACCTAGAATTTTGGGAAAACAAAGTTACTTTTCTGTTGCAATCTCCACTCCACCCATATATATGGGGAGGTACTATCACCAACTCGGTTTTACAGTGAAAATTGCAGGAACTTCACACCGGCACTAGGAAACAGACTGAGAAAACAGAGTAAAAGTTTCTCCTGGAACCCTTTCACTTGGTGCTAGGTGAACGAACGTCTCTCCACATGCTCAGTTCTGAGAGATATGTGTGTGTGAAAGCCGTCCTTCACCTAGCTTGTTGGGAACACAAAGTTTCTTTTCAGTTGCAAACTCCACTCCATACATATATATGGGTAGGTACAAGCTCCAATTCTGTTTTACAGTGATAACTGCAGGAAATTCAAACCGGAACAAGGAAATAGAATGAGAAACCAGTGTAAAAGTTTCTCCTGCATCCAGTTCCCTTTGTGCTAGATGAAGAAACGTCTCTCCACATGCTCAGTTCTGAGAGATAAGTGTGTTGATAGCCGTCCTTCACCTAGCTTGTTGGGAAAATAAACTTTCTTTTAAGTTGCAAACTCTACTCCATACATATATAGGGGAGGTACTAGCTCCAACTTGGCTTTACAGTGAAAAATGCAGGATATTCATACCGACACTAGGAAGCATACTGAGATACAAGAGTAAATATTTCCCCTGCAAACCGTTCCTTGGTTCTAGGTGAACGAAAATCTCTCCTCATGCTCAGTTCTGAGAGATAAGTTTGTGTGAAAGCAGTACTTCAACTAGCTTGTTCGGAACACAAAGTTTCTTTTCAGTTGCAAACTCCACTCCATACATATATAGGGGGAGGTACTAGCTCCAACTCGGTTTTCCAGTGAAAACTGCAGGAAATACAAACAGGCACTAGGAAACAGACTGAGAACCCAGTGTAAAAGTTTCCCCTGCAACCCGTTTCCTTGGTGCTAGTTCTATGAACGTCTGCCCACATGCTCAGTTCTGTGAGATATGTGTGTGAAAGCCGTCCTTCACCTAGATTGTTGGGAACAAAAAGTCTCTATTCATTTGCAAATTCCACTCCATATATATATAGGGGGAGTTACTAGCTCCAACTCGGTTTTACAGTGAATACTGCAGGAACTTCAAACCGGCACTAGGAAGCAGACTGATATACCAGAGTAAAAGTTTCTCCAGCCACCAGTTCCCTTGGTGCTAGATGAACGAACGTCTCTCCACATGCTCAGTTCTGAGAGATAAGTGTGTGTGAAAGCCGTCGTTCACCTACAATGTTGTGAACACAAAGTTTCCTTTAAGTTGCAAACTATAATCCATACATATATATGGGGAGGTTCTTACTCCAACTCAGTTTTCAACTGAAAACTGCAGGAACTTCAAACCGGCACTAGGAAAGAGACTGAGAATCCAGAGTAAATGTTTCCCCTTTAAACCGTTCCCTTGGTGCTAGTTGAACGAACGTCTCTTCACATGCTCAGTTCTGAGAGATATGTGTGTGAAAGCTGTCCTTCAACTAGCTTGTGGCGAACACAAAGATTCTTTTCAGTTACAAACTCCACTCCATACATATATATTGGGAGGTACTAGCTCCAACTCGATTTTACAGTGAAAACTGCTGGAACTGCAAACCGGAACTAGGAAACAGACTGAGAAACCAGATTAAAAGTTTCTACTGCACCCCGTTCCCTTGGTGATAGGTGAAAGAAAGTTTCTCCAGATGCTCAGTTCTGAGAGATAAGTGTGTGTGAAAGCCGTCCTTCACCTAGAATGTTGGGAACACAAAGATTCTTTTCAGTTCCAAACTCCACTCCATACATATATATGGGTAGGTACTAGCTCCAACTCGGTTTTACAGTGAAAACTGCAGGAAATTCAAACCGGCACTAGGAAATAGAATGACAAATCAGTGTAAAAGTTTCTCCTGCATCCAGTTCCCTTGGTGCTGGATGAAGGAACGTCTCTCCACATGCTCAGTTCTGAGAGATAAGTGTGTTGATAGCCGTCCTTCACCTAGCTTGTTGGGAACATAAAGTTTCTTTTAAGTTGCAAACTCTACTCCATATATATATAGGGGAGATACTCGCTCCAACTCGACTTTACAGTGAAAACTGCAGGAAATTCAAACCGACACTAGGAAACAGACTGAGATACAAGAGTAAATGTTTCCCCTGCAAACCGTTCCCTTGGAGCTAGGTGAACGAACGTCTATCCTCATGCTCAGTTCTGAGAGATAATTTTGTGTGAAAGCAGTACTTCACATAGGTTGTTGGGAACACAAAGATCCTTTTCAGTTGCAAACCCCACTCCATACATATATAGGGGGAGGTACTAGCTCCAAATCGGTTTTCCAGTAAAAACTGCAGGAACTACAAACCGGCCTTAGGAAACAGACTGAGAACCCAGTGAAAAAGTTTCTCCTGCCTCCAGTTCCTTTTGTGCTGGATGAAGGAACGTTTCTCCTCATGCTCAGTTCTGTGAGATATGTGTGTGAAAGCCGTCCTTCACCTAGATTATTTGAACAAAAAGCCTCTATTCAGTTGCAAATTCCACTCCATATATATATAGGGGGAGTTACTAGCTCCAACTCGGTTTTACAGTGAATAATGCAGGAACTTCAAACCGGCACTAGGAAGCAGACTGAGATACCAGAGTAAAAGTTTCTACTGCAACCCTTTCCCTTTGTGCTAGGTGAACCAACGTCTCACCACATGCTAAGTTCTGAGAGATAAGTGTGGGTAAAAGACGTCCTTCACCTAGAATCTTGGGAACACAAAGTTTCTTTTCAGTTGCCAACTCCACTCCATACATATATATGGGGAGGTACTAGCACCAACTCGGTTTTACAGTGAAAACTGCAGGAAATTCAAACCGGCACTAGGAAATAGAATGACAAATCAGTGTAAAAGTTTCTCCTGCATCCAGTTCCCTTGGTTCTGGATGAAGGAACGTCTCTCCACATGCTCAGTTCTGAGAGATAAGTGTGTTGATAGCCGTCCTTCACCTAGCTTGTTGGGAACATAAAGTTTCTTTTAAGTTGCAAACTCTACTCCATATATATATAGGGGAGGTACTCGCTCCAACTCGACTTTACAGTGAAAACTGCAGGAAATTCAAACCGACACTAGGAAACAGACTGAGATAAAAGAGTAAATGTTTCCCCTGCAAATCGTTCCCTTGGAGCTAGGTGAACGAACGTTTATCCTCATGCTCAGTTCTGAGAGATAAGTTTGTGTGAAAGCAGTACTTCACATAGGTTGTTGGGAACACAAAGTTCCTTTTCAGCTGCAAACCCCAC
The DNA here is from genome assembly GCF_009834535.1 of Camelus ferus. Classification (NCBI taxonomy): domain Eukaryota; kingdom Metazoa; phylum Chordata; class Mammalia; order Artiodactyla; family Camelidae; genus Camelus; species Camelus ferus. Next base: position 140,329 of record NW_022589664.1, on the reverse strand, counting down.
TTCATACATATATAGGGGGAGGTACTAGCTCCAAATCGGTTTTCCAGTAAAAACTGCAGGAACTACAAACCGGCCTTAGGAAACAGACTGAGAACCCAGTGTAAAAGTTTCTCCTGCATCCATTTCCCTTTGTGCTGGATGAAGGAACGTTTCTCCTCATGCTCAGTTCTGTGAGATATGTGTGTGAAAGCCGTCCTTCACCTAGATTATTTGAACATAAAGCCTCTATTCAGTTGCAAATTCCACTTCATATATATATAGGGGGAGATACTAGCTCCAACTCGGTTTTACAGTGAATAATGCAGGAACTTCAAACCGGCACTAGGAAGCAGACTGAGATACCAGAGTAAAAGTTTCTCCTGCAACCCTTTCCCTTTGTGCTAGGTGAACCAACGTCTCACCACATGCTAAGTTCTGAGAGATAAGTGTGGGTAAAAGACGTCCTTCACCTAGAATCTTGGGAACACAAAGTTTCTTTTCAGTTGCCAACTCCACTCCATACATATATATATGGAGGTACTAGCACCAACTCGGTTTTACAGTGAAAACTGCAGGAACTTCAAACAGGCACTAGGAAACAGTCAGAGAAACCAGAGTAAAATTTTCTCCTGCAACCCGTTCCCTTGGTGCTAGTTGAACAAACGTCTCTCCACATGCTCAGTTCTGAGACATAGTTGTGTGTGAAAGCCGTCCTTCACCTAGCTTGTTGGGAACACAAAGTTTCTTTTCAGTTTCAAACTCCACTCCATACATATGTATGGGGAGGTACTAGCTCCAGCTCGGTTTTACAGTGAAAACTGCAGGAACTTTAAACCGGAACTAGGAAACAGACTGAGAATCCAGAGTAAAAGTTTCTCCTGCAACCCGATCCCTTGGTGCTAGGTGAAAGAACGTCTCTCAAGATGCTCAGTTCTGAGAGATAAGTGTGTGAGAAAGCCGTCCTTCACCTTGAATGTTGGGAAAACAAAGTTAGTTTTCTGTTGCAAACTCCACTCCACACATATATATGGGGAGGTACTATCACCAACTCTGTTTTACAGTGAAATTTGCAGGAACTTCAAAACGGCACTAGGAAACAGACTGAGAAAACAGAGTAAAATTTCTCCTGGAACCCTTTCACTTGGTGCTAGGTTAACGAACCTCTCTCCACATGCTCAGTTCTGAGAGATAATTGTGTGTGATAGCCGTCCTTCACCTAGCTTTTTGGGAAAACAAATTATCTTTTCAGTTGCAAATTCCACTCCATACATATATATGGGTAGGTACAAGCTCCAACTCGGTTTTACAGTGAAAACTGCAGGAAATTCAAACCGGCACTAGGAAATAGAATGAGAAACCAGTGTAAAAATTTCCCCTGCATCCAGTTCCCTTGGTGCTAGATGAAGGAACGTCTCTCCACATGCTCAGTTCTGAGAGATAAGTGTGTGTGAAAGCCGTCCTTCACCTAGCTTGTTGGGAACACAAAGTTTCTTTTCAGTTGCAAACTCCACTCCATACATATATATGGGGAGGTTCTTACTCCAACTCAGTTGTCAAGTGAAAACTGCAGGAACTTCAAACCGGCACTAGGGAAAAGACTGAGAAACCAGAGTAAAATTTCCCCTGCAAACAGTTCCATTGGTGCTAGTTGAACGAACGTCTCTTCACATGCTCAGTTCTGAGAGATATGTGTGTGAAAGCTGTCCTTCAACTAGCTTGTTGCGAACACAAAGTATCTTTTCAGTTACAAACTCCAATCCATACATATATATGGGGATGTACTATCACCAACTCGGTTTTACAGTGAAAACTGCAGGAACTGCAAACCGGAACTAGGAAACAGACTGAGAAACCAGAGTAAATTTTCACCTGCAACCCTTTCCCTTAGTGCTAGGTAAACGAAAGTCTCTCCACATGCTCAGTTCTGAGAGATAAGTGTGTTGAAAGACGTCTTTCACCTAGCTTGTTGGGAACATAAAGTTTCTCTTCAGTTGCAAACTCCACTCAATAGATTTATAGGGGAGGTACTAGCTCAAACTCGGGTTTACAGTGAAAACTGCAGGAAATTCAAACAGGCACTAGGAAACAGACTGAGAAACCAGAGTAAAAGTTTCTCCTGCAACCCTTTCCCTTGGTGCTAGGTGAACGAACGTCTCTCCACATGCTCAGTTTTTAGAGATAATTGTGTGTAAGCCGTCCTTCACCTAGCTTGTTGGGAACACAATGTTTATTTTCAGTTGCAATCTCCACTCCATACATATATAGGGGGAGGTACTAGCTCCAACTCGGTTTTACAGTGAGACCTGCAGGAACTTCCAACCGGCACTAGGAAACAGACTGAGAAACCAGAGTAAAAGTTTGACCTGCAAACCGTTCCCTTGGTGCTAGGTGAACGAACGACTCTCCACATGCTCAGTTCTGAGAGATAAGTGTGTGTGAAGCCGTCCTTCACTTAGCTTGTTGGGAACACAATGTTTATTTTCAGTTGCAAATTCCACTCCATACATATATATGGGGATATAATAGCTAAAACCCGGTTTTACAGTGAAAACTGCAAGAACTTCAAACCGGCTCTAAGAAACATACTGAGATGTCAAAGTATAAGTTTTTCCTGCATCCCGTTCCCTTGGTGCTATGTGAACGAAAGTCTCTCCACATGCTCAGTTCTGAGAGATAAGTGTGTGTGAAAGCTGTCCTTCACCTAGGTTGTTGGGAACACAAAGTTTCTTTTCAGTTGCAAATTCCACTCCATACATATATATGGGGAGGTACAAGTTCCAACTCGGTTTTACAGTGAAAACTGCAGGAACTTCAAACCGGCACTAGGAAACAGACAGAGAAACCAGAGTAAAAGTTTCTCCTGCAACCCTTACCCTTGGTGGTAGTTGAACGAACGTCTCTTCACATGCTCAGTTCTGAGAGATATGTGTGTGAATGCCGTCCTTCACCTAGCTTGTTGGGAACACAAAGTTTCTTTTCAGTTGCAAACTCCAATCCATACATATATATGGGGAGGTTCTTACTCCAACTCAGTTGTCAAGTGAAAACTGCAGGAACTTCAAACCGGCACTAGGGAAAAGACTGAGAAACCAGAGTAAAATTTCCCCTGCAAACAGTTCCATTGGTGCTAGTTGAACGAACGTCTCTTCACATGCTCAGTTCTGAGAGATATGTGTGTGAAAGCTGTCCTTCAACTAGCTTGTTGCGAACACAAAGTATCTTTTCAGTTACAAACTCCAATCCATACATATATATGGGGATGTACTATCACCAACTCGGTTTTACAGTGAAAACTGCAGGAACTTCAAACCGGAACTAGGAAACAGACTGAGAAACCAGAGTAAATTTTCACCTGCAACCCTTTCCCTTAGTGCTAGGTAAACGAAAGTCTCTCCACATGCTCAGTTCTGAGAGATAAGTGTGTTGAAAGACGTCTTTCACCTAGCTTGTTGGGAACATAAAGTTTCTCTTCAGTTGCAAACTCCACTCAATAGATTTATAGGGGAGGTACTAGCTCAAACTCGGGTTTACAGTGAAAACTGCAGGAAATTCAAACAGGCACTAGGAAACAGACTGAGAAACCAGAGTAAAAGTTTCTCCTGCAACCCTTTCCCTTGGTGCTAGGTGAACGAACGTCTCTCCACATGCTCAGTTTTTAGAGATAATTGTGTGTAAGCCGTCCTTCACCTAGCTTGTTGGGAACACAATGTTTATTTTCAGTTGCAATCTCCACTCCATACATATATAGGGGGAGGTACTAGCTCCAACTCGGTTTTACAGTGAGACCTGCAGGAACTTCCAACCGGCACTAGGAAACAGACTGAGAAACCAGAGTAAAAGTTTGACCTGCAACCCGTTCCCTTGGTGCTAGGTGAACGAACGACTCTCCACATGCTCAGTTCTAAGAGATAAGTGTGTGTGAAGCCGTCCTTCACTTAGCTTGTTGGGAACACAATGTTTATTTTCAGTTGCAAATTCCACTCCATACATATATATGGGGATATAATAGCTAAAACCCGGTTTTACAGTGAAAACTGCAAGAACTTCAAACCGGCTCTAAGAAACATACTGAGATGTCAAAGTATAAGTTTTTCCTGCATCCCGTTCCCTTGGTGCTATGTGAACGAAAGTCTCTCCACATGCTCAGTTCTGAGAGATAAGTGTGTGTGAAAGCTGTCCTTCACCTAGGTTGTTGGGAACACAAAGTTTCTTTTCAGTTGCAAATTCCACTCCATACATATATATGGGGAGGTACAAGTTCCAACTCGGTTTTACAGTGAAAACTGCAGGAACTTCAAACCGGCACTAGGAAACAGACAGAGAAACCTGAGTAAAAGTTTCTCCTGCAACCCTTACCCTTGGTGGTAGTTGAACGAACGTCTCTTCACATGCTCTGTTCTGAGAGATATGTGTGTGAATGCCGTCCTTCACCTAGCTTGTTGGGAACACAATGCTTATTTTCATTTGCAAACTCCACTCCATGCATATATAGGGGGAGGTACTAGATCCAAATCGGCTTTACAGTGAAAACTGCAGGAACTTCAAACCGGCACTAGGAAACATAATGAGAAACCAGAGTAATAGTTTTTCCTGCAACCCGTTCCCTTGTTGCTAGGTGAACCAACGTCTCTCCACATGCTCAGTTCTGAGAGATAAGAGTGTGTGAAAGCCGTCCTTCACCTATCTTGTTGGGAACAAAAAGTTTCTTTTCAGTTGCAAACTTCACTCCATACATATATATGGGGAGTTACAAGCTCCAACTCTGTTTTACAGTGAAAACTGCAGGAACTTCAAACCGGCACTAAGAAACAGTCTGAGAACCCAGAATAAAATTTTCCCCTGCAAACCGTTCCGTTGGTGCTATTTGAACGAACGTCTCTTCACATGCTCCGTTCTGAGGGATATGTGTGTGTAAGCTGTCCTTCAACTAGCTTGTTGCGAACACAAATTTCTTTTCAGTTACAAACTCCACTCCACACATATATATGGGGAGGTACTAGCTCCAACTCGGTTTTACAGGGAAAACTGCAGGAACTTCAAACCGGCACTAAGAAAAAGACTGAGAAACCAGAGTAAAAGTTTCCCCTACAACCCATTCCCTTGGTGCTATGTGAACGAACGTCTCTCCACATACTCAGATCTGAGAAATAATTGTGTGTGAAAGCCGTCCTTCACATAGCTTTTTGGGAACACAAAGTTTTTCTTCAGTTGCAAACTCCACTCCATACATATATATGGGGAGGTACTAGCTCCAAATTTGTTTTACAGTGAAAACTGCAGGAACTTCAAACCGGCACTAGGAAACAGACTGAGAAACCAGAGTAAAAGTTTCTCCTGCAACCCTTTCCCTTGGTGCTAGGTGAACGAAAGTCTCTCCAGATGCTCAGTTCTGAGAGATAAGTGTGTGTGAAAGCCGTCCTTCAAATAGATTGTTGGGAACACAAAGTTACTTTTAAGTTGCAAACTCCACTCCATACATATATGTGGGTAGGTAAAAGCTCCAACTCGGTTTTACAGTGAAAACTGCAGGAACTTCAAACCAGCACTAGGAAACAGACTGAGAATCAGAGTAAAATTTCTCCTGCAAACCATTCCCTTGGTGCTAGATGAAGGAACGTCTCTCCACATGCTCAGTTCTGAGAGATAAGTGTGTTGAAAGACGTCCTTCACCTAGCTTGTTGGGAACATAAAGTTTCTTTTAGTTGCAAACTCCACTCTATACATTTATAGGGAAGGTACAAGCTCCAACTCGGTTTTACAGTGATAACTGCAGGAAATTCAAACCGGCAATAGAAAACCGACTGAGTTATAAGAGTAAATGTTAACTCTGCAACCGTTTCCCTTGGTGCTAGGTGAAGAAACGTCTCCCAAATGCTCAGTTTTGAGAGATAAGTGTGTGTAAGCTGCCCTTCACGTAGAATGTTGGGAACACAATGTTTCTTTTCAGATTCAAACTCCACTCCATACATATATAGAGGGAGGTACTAGCTCCAACTCGGTTTGACAGTGAGAACTGCAGGAAATTCAAACCGGCACTAGGAAACAGACTGAGAATCCAGAGTAATAGATTGACCTGCTACCCGTTCCCTTAGAGCTAGGTGAACGAAAGACTCTCCACATGCTCAGTTCTGAGAGAGATGTGTGTGTGAAGAAGTACTTCACATAGCTTGTTGGGAACACAATGTTTATTTTCAGTTGCAAATTCCACTCCATATATATATATGGGGAGATAATAGCTAAAACTCTGTTTTACAGTGAAAACTGCAGGAAATTCTAACCGGCTCTAAGAAACAGACTGAGATGCCAGAGTAAAAGTTTCTCCTGCAACAAGTTCCCGTGGTTCTAGGTGAACGAAAGTCTCTCCAACTGCTCAGGTCTGAGAGATAAGTGTGTGTGAAAGCTGTCCTTCACCTAGATTGTTGGGAACACAAAGTTTCTTTTCAGTTGCAAACTCCACTCCGTACATATATATGGGGAGGTACTAGCTCCAACTCGGTTTTACAGAGAAAACTGCAGGAACTTCAAAACGGCACTAGGAAACAGACTCACAAATCTGAGTAAAAGTTTACCCTTTAACCAATTCCCTTGGTGCTAGATGAACGAACGTCTCTCCACATGCTCAGTTCTGAGAGTTATGTGTGTGAAAGCCGTCCTTCAACTAGCTTGTTGGGAACAAAAAGTTCTTTTCCATTTCAAACTCCACTCCATAAATATATATGTGGAGGTACTTACTCCAACTCGGTTTTCCAGTGAAAACTGCATGAATTTCAAACAGGCACTAGGAAACAGTCTGAGAACCCACAGTAAAACTTCCTCTTGCAACCCTTTCCCATGGTGCTAGTTTAATGAACGTCTCTCCACATTCTCAGTTCTGAGAGATATGTGTGTGAAAGCCGTCCTTCACCAACCTTGTTGGGAACACAAAGTTTCTTTTCAGTTGCAAACTCCACTCCATACAAATATATGGTGAGGTACAAGCTCCAACTCGGTTTTACAGGGAAAACTGCAGGAACTTCAAACCGGCACTAGGAAACAGACTGAGAACCCAGAGTAAAAGTTTCCCCTGCAACCCGTTCCCTTGGTGCTAGTAGAACGAACGTCTCTTCACATGCTCAGTTCTTTGAGATATGTGTGTGAAAGCTGTACTTCAACTAGCTTGTTGCGAACACAATGTTTCTTTTCAGTTACGAACTCCACTCCATACATATATATGGGGAGTTACAAGCTCCAACTCGGTTTTACAGTGAAAACTGCAGGAACTTCAAACCGGCACTAAGAAACAGACTGAGAACCCAGAGTAAATGTTTCCCCTGCAACCCGTTCCCTTGGTGCTAGTTGAACGAACGTCTCTTCACATGCCCAGTTCTGAGAGATATGTGTGTGAAAGCTGTCCTTCAACTAGCTTGTTGCGAACACAAAGAATCTTTTCAGTTACAAACTCCACTCCATACATATATATGGGGATGTACTATCACCAACTCGGTTTTACAGTGAAAACTGCAGGAACTGCAAACCGGAACTAGGAAACAGACTGAGAAACCAGAGTAAATTTTCAACTGCAACCCTTTCCCTTAGTGCTAGGTAAACGAAAGTCTCTCCAAATGCTCAGTTCTGAGAGATAAGTGTGTTGAAAGACGTCTTTCACCTAGCTTGTTGGGAACATAAAGTTTCTCTTCACTTGCAAACTCCACTCAATAGATTTATAGGGGAGGTACTAGCTCCAACTCGGTTTTACAGTGAAAATTGCAGGAAATTCAAACAGGCACTAGGAAACAGACTGAGAAACCAGAGTAAAAGTTTCTCCTGCAACCTTTTCCCTTGGTGCTAGGTGAACGAACGTCTCTCCACATGCTCAGTTTTTAGAGATAATTGTGTGTAAGCCATCCTTCACCTAGCTTGTTGGGAACACAATGTTTATTTTCAGTTGCAATCTCCACTCCATACATATATAGGGGGAGGTACTAGCTCCAACTCGATTTTACAGTGAGACCTGCAGGAAATTCAAACCGGCACTAGGAAACTGACTGAGAAACCAGAGTAAAAGTTTGACCTGCAACCCGTTCCCTTGGTGCTAGGTGAACGAACGACTCTCCACATGCTCAGTTTTTAGAGATAATTGTGTGTAAGCCGTCCTTCACCTAGCTTGTTGGGAACACAATGTTTATTTTCAGTTGCAATCTCCACTCCATACATATATAGGGGGAGGTACTAGCTCCAACTCGGTTTTACAGAGAAAACTGCAGGAACTTCAAAACGGCACTAGGAAACAGACTCACAAATCTGAGTAAAAGTTTACCCTTTAACCAATTCCCTTGGTGCTAGATGAACGAACGTCTCTCCACATGCTCAGTTCTGAGAGATAAGTGTGTGTGAAAGCTGTCCTTCACCTAGCTTCTTGGGAACACAAAGTTTCTTTTCAGTTGCAAATTCCACTCCATACATATATATGGGGAGGTACAAGTTCCAACTCGGTTTTACAGTGAAAACTGCAGGAACTTCAAACCGGCACTAGGAAACATACTGAGAAACCAGAGTAAAAGTTTCTCCTGCAACCCTTTCCCTTGGTGGTAGTTGAACGAACGTCTCTTCACATGCTCAGTTCTGAGAGATATGTGTGTGAATGCCGTCCTTCATCTAGCTTGTTGGGAACACAATGCTTATTTTCATTTGCAAACTCCACTCCATGCATATATAGGGGGAGGTACTAGATCCAAATCGGTTTTACAGTGAAAACTGCAGGAACTTCAAACCGGCACTAGGAAACATACTGAGAAACCAGAGTAATAGTTTTTCCTGCAACCCGTTCCCTTGTTGCTAGGTGAACCAACGTCTCTCCACATGCTCAGTTCTGAGAGATAAGAGTGTGTGAAAGCCGTCCTTCACCTATCTTGTTGGGAACAAAAAGTTTCTTTTCAGTTGGCAACTTCACTCCATACTTATATATGGGGAGTTACAAGCTCCAACTCGGTTTTACAGTGAAAACTGCAGGAACTTCAAACCGGCACTAAGAAACAGTCTGAGAACCCAGAGTAAAATTTTCCCTTGCAACCCGTTCCGTTGGTGCTAGTTGAACGAACGTCTCTTCACCTGCTCCGTTCTGAGGGATATGTGTGTGTAAGCTGTCCTTCAACTAGCTTCTTGCGAACACAAATTTCTTTTCAGTTACAAACTCCACTCCACACATATATATGGGGAGGTACTAGCTCCAACTCGGTTTTACAGTGAAAACTGCAGGAACTTCAAACCGGCACTAAGAAACAGACTGAGAAACCAGAGTAAAAGTTTCTCCTACAACCCATTCCCTTGGTGCTAGGTGAACGAACGTCTCTCCACATACTCAGTTCTGAGAAATAATTGTGTGTGAAAGCCGTCCTTCACATAGCTTGTTGGGAACACATAGTTTTTCTTCAGTTGCAAACTCCACTCCATACATATATATGGGGAGGTACAAGCTCCAAATTTGTTTTACAGTGAAAACTGCAGGAACTTCAAACCGGCACTAGGAAACAGACTGAGAAACCAGAGTAAAAGTTTCTCCTGCAACCCTTTCCCTTGGTGCTAGGTGAACGAACGTCTCTCCACATGCTCAGTTCTGAGAGATATGTGTGTGTGAAAGCCGTCCTTCAAATAGATTGTTGGGAACACAAAGTTACTTTTCAGTTGCAAACTCCACTCCATACATATATGTGGGTAGGTAAAAGCTCCAACTCGGTTTTACAGTGAAAACTGCAGGAACTTCAAACCAGCACTAGGAAACAGACTGAGAACCAGAGTATAAGTTTCTCCTGCAAACCAATCCCTTGGTGCTAGATGAAGGAACGTTTCTCCACATGCTCAGTTCTGAGAGATAAGTGTGTTGAAAGACGTCCTTCACCTAGCTTGTTGGGAACATAAAGTTTCTTTTAGTTGCAAACTCCACTCTATACATTTATAGGGAAGGTACAAGCTCCAACTCGGTTTTACAGTGATAACTGCAGGAAATTCAAACCGGCAATAGAAAACCGACTGAGTTACAAGAGTAAATGTTACCTCTGCAACCCGTTCCCTTGGTGCTAGTTGAACAAACGTCTCTCCACATGCTCAGTTCTGAGAGATATGTGTGTGTGAAAGCCGTCCTTCAACTAGATTGTTGGGAACACAATGCTTATTATAAGTTGCAAACTCCACTCCATGCATATATATGGGGAGGTACTTGATCCAAATCGGTTTTACATTGAAAACTCCAGGAAATTCAAACCGGCACTAAGAAACATACTGAGAAACCAGAGTAAAAGTTTTTCCTGCAACCCGTTCCCTTGGTGCTAGGTGAACCAACGTCTCTCCACATGCTCAGTACTGAGAGATATGTGTGTGTGAAAGCCGAACTTCACCGAGCTTGTTGGGAACACAAACTTTCTTTTCAGTTTCAAACTCCACTCCATAAATATATATGGGGAGGTTCTAACTCCAACTCATTTTTCAAGTGAAATCTTCAGGAACTACAAACCGACACTAGGAAACAGACTGAGAAACCAGAGTAAAATTTTCACCTGCAAACAGTTCCCTTGGTGCTAGTTGAACGAACGTCTCTTCACATGCTCAGTTCTGAGAGATATGTGTGTGAAAGATATCCTTCTACTAGCTTGTTGTGAACACAAAGTTTCTTTTCAGTTACAAACTCCACTGCATACATATATATGGGGAGGTAATAGCTCCAACTCGGTTTTACAGTAAAAACTGCAGGAACTTCAAACCGGCACTAAGAAACATACTGAGAAACCAGAGTAAATATTTCTCCTGCAAACCGTTCCCTTGGTGCTAGGTGAACGAACGTCTCTCCACATGCTCAGTTCTGAGAGAGAAGTGTGTGTGAAAGCCGTCCTTCACCTAGAATGTAGGGAACACAAAGTTACATTTTAGTTGCAAATTCCACTCCACACAAATATATGGGGAGGTTCTATCACCAACTCGGTTTTTCAGTGAAAACTGCAGGAACTGCAAACCGGAACTAGGAAACAGACTGAGAAAACAGAGTAAAAGTTTCTCCTGCAACCCTTTCCCTTGGTGCTATGTGAACGAACATCTGTCCACATGCTCATTTCTGAGAGATAACTGTGTTGAAAGCCGTCTTTCACCTAGCTTGTTGGGATCATAAAGTTTCTTTTCAGTTGCAAACTCCACTCTATACATTTATAGGGGAGGTACTAGCTCCAACTCGGTTTTACAGCGAAAACTGCAGGAAATTCAAACCGGCACTAGGAAACAGACTGAGATACATGAATAAATGTTTCCTCTGCAACACTTTCCCTTGGTGCTAGGTGAACGAACGTCTCTCCACATGCTCAGTTTTTAGAGATAAGTGTGTGTAAGCCGTCCTTCAACTAGCTTGTTGGGAACACAATGTTTATTTTCACTTGCAAACTCCACTCCATACATATATAGGGGTAGGTACTAGATCCAACTCGGTTTTACAGTGAGAACTGCAGGAAATACAAACCGGCACTAGGAAACAGACTGAGAAACCAGAGTAAAAGTTTGACTTGCAAAACATTCCCTTGGAGCTAGGTGAACGAACGGCTCTCCACATGCTCAGTTCTGAGAGATAAGTGTGTGTGAAGCCGTCCTTCAATTAGCTTGTTGGGAACACAATGTTTATTTTAAGTTGCAAATTCCACTCCATACATATATATGGGGAAATAATAGCTAAAACTCGGTTTTACAGTGAAAACTGCAGGAACTTCAAACCGGCTCTAAGAAACAGACTGAGATAACAGAGTAAAAGTTTCTCCTGTAACCCGTTCCCTTGGTGCTAGGTGAACGGACGTCTCTCCACATGCTCAGTTCTGAGAGAAAAGTGTGTGTGAAAGCTGTCCTTCACCTAGCTTGTTGGGAACACAAAGTTTCTTTTCAGTTGCAAACTCCACTCCATACATATATATGGGGAGGTACTACCTCCAAATCGGTTTTACAGTGAAAACTGCAGGAACTTCAAACAGGCACTAGGAAACAGACTGGGAAAACAGAGTAAAAGTTTCTCCTCAACCCGTTCCCTTGGTGGTAGGTGAACGAATGTCTCTCCACATGCTCAGTTCTGAGAGATATGTGTGTGTCAAAGCCGTCCTTCAACTAGATTTTTGGAAACACAATGCTTATTATAAGTTTCAAACTCCATTCCATGCATATATATCTGGAGGTACTAGATCCAAATCGGTTTTACATTGAAAACTCCAGGAACTTCAAACCGGCACTAAGAAACATACTGAGAAACCAGAGTAAAAGTTTTCCCTGCAACCCTTTCCCTTGGTGCTAGGTGAACCAACGTCTCTCCACATGCTCAGTTCTGAGAGATAAGTGTGTGTGAAAGCCGTCCTTCACCTAGCTTGTTGGGAACACAAAGATTCTTTTCAGTTGCAAACTCCACTCCATACATATACATCGGGAGGTTTTTACTCCAACTCAGTTTTCAAGTGAAAACTGCAGGAACTTCAAACCGGCACTAGGAAAGAGTCTGAGAACCCAGAGTAATAGTTTCCCCTGCAAACATTTCCCTTGGTGCTAGTTGAACGAACGTCTCTTCACATGCTCCGTTCTGAGGGATATGTGTGTGTAAGCTGTCCTTCAACTAGCTTGTTGCGAACACAAATTTCTTTTCAGTTGCAAACTCCACTCCATACATATATATGGGGAGGTACTAGCTCCAACTCGGTTTTACAGTGAAAACTGCAGGAACTTCAAACCGGCACTAAGAAACAGACTGAGAAACCAGAGTAAAAGTTTCTCCTACAACCCATTCCCTTGGTGCTAGGTGAACGAACGTCTCTCCACATACTCAGTTCTGAGAAATAATTGTGTGTGAAAGCCGTCCTTCACATAGCTTGTTGGGAACACAAAGTTTTTCTTCAGTTGCAAACTCCACTCCATACATATATATGGGGAGGTACTAGCTCCAAATTTGTTTTACAGTGAAAACTGCAGGAACTTCAAACCAGCACTAGGAAACAGACTGAGAAACCAGAGTAAAAGTTTCTCCTGCAACCCTTTCCCTTGGTGCTAGGTGAACGAACGTCTCTCCACATGCTCAGTTCTGAGAGATATGTGTGTGTGAAAGCCGTCCTTCAAATAGATTGTTGGGAACACAAAGTTACTTTTCAGTTGCAAACTCCACTCCATACATATATGTGGGTAGGTAAAAGCTCCTACTCGGTTTTACAGTGAAAACTGCAGGAACTTCAAACCAGCACTAGGAAACAGACTGAGAACCAGAGTATAAGTTTCTCCTGCAAACAAATCCCTTGGTGCTAGATGAAGGAACGTCTCTCCACATGCTCAGTTCTGAGAGATAAGTGTGTTGAAAGACGTCCTTCACCTAGCTTGTTGGGAACATAAAGTTTCTTTTAGTTGCAAACTCCACTCTATACATTTATAGGGAAGGTACAAGCTCAAACTCGGTTTTACAGTGAAAATGCAGGAAATTCAAACCGGCAATAGAAAACCGACTGAGTTACAAGAGTAAATGTTACCTCTGCAACCCGTTCCCTTGGTGCTAGTTGAACAAACGTCTCTCCACATGCTCAGTTCTGAGAGATATGTGTGTGTGAAAGCCGTCCTTCAACTAGATTGTTGGGAACACAATGCTTATTATAAGTTGCAAACTCCACTCCATGCATATATATGGGGAGGTACTTGATCCAAATCGGTTTTACATTGAAAACTCCAGGAAATTCAAACCGGCACTAAGAAACATACTGAGAAACCAGAGTAAAAGTTTTTCCTGCAACCCGTTCCCTTGGTGCTAGGTGAACCAACGTCTCTCCACATGCTCAGTACTGAGAGATATGTGTGTGTGAAAGCCGAACTTCACCGAGCTTGTTTGGAACACAAACTTTCTTTTCAGTTGCAAACTCCACTCCATAAATATATATGGGGAGGTTCTAACTCCAACTCATATTTCAAGTGAAATCTTCAGGAACTACAAACCGGCACTAGGAAACAGACTGAGAAACCAGAGTAAAATTTTCCCCTGCAAACAGTTCCCTTGGTGCTAGTTGAACGAACGTCTCTTCACATGCTCAGTTCTGAGAGATATGTGTGTGAAAGATATCCTTCTACTAGCTTGTTGTGAACACAAAGTTTCTTTTCAGTTACAAACTCCTCTGCATACATATATATGGGGAGGTAATAGCTCCAACTCGGTTTTACAGTAAAAACTGCAGGAACTTCAAACCGGCACTAAGAAACATACTGAGAAACCAGAGTAAATATTTCTCCTGCAAACCGTTCCCTTGGTGCTAGGTGAACGAACGTCTCTCCACATGCTCAGTTCTGAGAGAGAAGTGTGTGTGAAAGCCGTCCTTCACCTAGAATGTTGGGAACACAAAGTTACATTTTAGTTGCAAATTCCACTCCACACAAATATATGGGGAGGTTCTATCACCAACTCGGTTTTTCAGTGAAAACTGCAGGAACTGCAAACCGGAACTAGGAAACAGACTGAGAAAACAGAGTAAAAGTTTCTCCTGCAACCCTTTCCCTTGGTGCTATGTGAACGAACATCTGTCCACATGCTCATTTCTGAGAGATAACTGTGTTGAAAGCCGTCTTTCACCTAGCTTGTTGGGATCATAAAGTTTCTTTTCAGGTGCAAACTCCACTCTATACATTTATAGGGGAGGTACTAGCTCCAACTCGGTTTTACAGCGAAAACTGCAGGAAATTCAAACCGGCACTAGGAAACAGACTGAGATACATGAATAAATGTTTCCTCTGCAACACTTTCCCTTGGTGCTAGGTGAACGAACGTCTCTCCACATGCTCAGTTTTTAGAGATAAGTGTGTGTAAGCCGTCCTTCACCTAGCTTGTTGGGAACACAATGTTTATTTTCAGTTGCAAACTCCACTCCATACATATATAGGGGTAGGTACTAGATCCAACTCGGTTTTACAGTGAGAACTGCAGGAAATACAAACCGGCACTAGGAAACAGACTGAGAAACCAGAGTAAAAGTTTGACTTGCAAAACATTCCCTTGGAGCTAGGTGAACGAACGGCTCTCCACATGCTCAGTTCTGAGAGATAAGTGTGTGTGAAGCCGTCCTTCAATTAGCTTGTTGGGAACACAATGTTTATTTGAAGTTGCAAATTCCACTCCATATATATATATGGGGAAATAATAGCTAAAACTCGGTTTTACAGTGAAAAGTGCAGGAACTTCAAACCGGCTCTAAGAAACAGACTGAGATAACAGAGTAAAAGTTTCTCCTGTAACCCGTACCCTTGGTGCTAGGTGAACGGACGTCTCTCCACATGCTCAGTTCTGAGAGATAAGTGTGTGTGAAAGCTGTCCTTCACCTAGCTTGTTGGGAACACAAAGTTTCTTTTCAGTTGCAAACTCCACTCCATACATATATATGGGGAGGTACTAGCTCCAAATCGGTTTTACAGTGAAAACTGCAGGAACTTCAAACAGGCACTAGGAAACAGACTGGGAAAACAGAGTAAAAGTTTCTCCTCAACCCGTTCCCTTGGTGGTAGGTGAACGAATGTCTCTCCACATGCTCAGTTCTGAGAGATATGTGTGTGTCAAAGCCGTCCTTCAACTAGATTTTTGGAAACACAATGCTTATTTTAGGTTTCAAACTCCACTCCATGCATATATATGGGGAGGTACTAGATCCAAATCGGTTTTACATTGAAAACTCCAGGAACTTCAAACCGGCACTAAGAAACATACTGAGAAACCAGAGTAAAAGTTTTCCCTGCAACCCGTTCCCTTGGTGCTAGGTGAACCAACGTCTCTCCACATGCTCAGTTCTGAGAGATAAGTGTGTGTGAAAGCCGTCCTTCACCTAGCTTGTTGGGAACACAAAGATTCTTTTCAGTTGCAAACTCCACTCCATACATATATATCGGGAGGTACTTACTCCAACTCAGTTTTCAAGTGAAAACTGCAGGAACTTCAAACCGGCACTAGGAAAGAGACTGAGAACCTAGAGTAATAGTTTCCCCTGCAAACAGTTCCCTTGGTGCTAGTTGAACGAACGTCTCTTCACATGCTCAGTTCTGAGAGATATGTGTGTGAAAGCTGTCCTTCAACTAGCTTGTTGCGAACACAAAATTTCTTTTCAGTTACAAACTCCACTCCATACATATATATGGGGAGGTACTAGCTCCAACTCGGTTTTACAGTGAAAACTGCAGGAACTTCAAACCGGCACTAAGAAGCATGCTGAGAAACCAGAGTAAATGTTACACTTGCAACCCGTTCCCTTGGTGATAGGTGAACGAATGTCTCTCCACATGCTCAGTTCTGAGAGGGAAGTGTGTGTGAAAGCCGTCCTTCACCTAGAATGTTGGGAACACAAAGTTACTTTTCAGTTGCAAACTCCACTCCACACATATATATGGGGAGGTACTATCACCAACTCGGTTTTACAATGAAAACTGCAGGAACTGCAAACCGGAACTAGGAAACAGACTGAGAAAACAGAGTAAAAGTTTCTCCTGCAACCCTTTCCCTTGGTGCTAAGTGAACGAACGTCTCTCCACATGCTCAGTTCTGAGAGATTAGTGTGTTGAAAGCCGCCCTTCACCTAGCTTGTTGGGAACATAAAGTTTCTTATCTGTTGCAAACTCCACTCTATATATTTATACGGGGGGTACTAGCTCCAACTCGGTTTTACATTGAAAACTGCAGGAAATTCAAACCGGCACTAGGAAACAGACTGAGATACATGAGTAAATGTTTCCTCAGCAACACTTTCCCTTGGTGCTAGGTAAACGAACGTATCTCCACATGCTCAGTTTTTAGAGATAAGTGTGTGTAAGCCGTCCTTCACCTAGCTTGTTGGGAACACAATGTTTATTTTCAGTTGAAACTCCACTGCATACATATATAGGGGGAGGTACTATCTCCAACTCGGTTTTACAATGAGAACTGCAGGAAATACAAACCGGAACGAGGAAACAGACTGAGAAATCAGAGTAAAAATTTGACCTGCAAAACGTTCCCTTGGTTCTAGGTGAACGAACGATTCTCCACATGCTCAGTTCTGAGAGATAAGTGTGTGTGAAGCCGTCCTTCACTTAGCTTGTTGGGAACACAATGTTTATTTTAAGTTGCAAATTCCACTCCATACATATAAATGGGGAAATAATAGCTAAAACTCGGTTTTACAGTGAAAACTGCAGGAACTTCAAACCGGCTCTAAGAAACAGACTGAGATACCAGATTAAAAGTTTCTCCTGCAAACCGTAACCTTGGTGCTAGGTGAACCAACGTCTCTCCACATGCTCAGTTCTGAGAGATAAGTGTGTGTGAAAGCTGTCCTTCACCTAGATTGTTGGGAACACAAAGTTTCTTTTCAGTTGCAAACTCCACTCCATACATATATATGGGGAGGTACTAGCTCCAACTCGGTTTTACAGTGAAAACTGCAGGAACTTCAAACCGGCACTAGGAAACAGACTGAGAAAACAGAGTAAAAGTTTCTCCTCAACCCGTTTCCTTTTTGGTAGGTGAACGAATGTCTCTCCACATGCTCAGTTCTGAGAGATATGTGTGTGTGAAAGCCGTCCTTCAACTAGATTGTTGGGAACACAATGCTTATTATCAGTTGCAAACTCCAATCCATGCATATATATGTGGAGGTACTAGATCCAAATCGGTTTTACATTGAAAACTCCAGGAAATTCAAACAGGCACTAAGAAACATACTGAGAAACCAGAGTAAAAGTTATTCCTGCAATCCGTTCCGTTGGTGCTAGGTGAACCAACGTCTCTCCACATGCTCAGTTCTGAGAGATAAGTGTGTGTGAAAGCCGTTCTTCACCTAGCTTTTTGGGAACACAAAGTTTCTTTTCAGTTGCAAACTCCACTCCATACATATATATGGGGAGGTTCTTACTCCAACTCAGTTTTCAAGTGAAAACTGCAGGAACTTCAAACCGGCACTAGGAAAGAGACTGAGAACCCAGAGTAAAAGTTTCCACTGCAAACCGTTCCCTTGGTGCTAGTTGAACGAACGTCTCTTCACATGCTCAGTTCTGAGAGATATGTGTGTGAAAGCTGTCCTTCAACTAGCTTGTTGCGAACACAAAGTTTCTTTTCAGTTATAAACTACACGCCATACATATATATGGGGAGGTATTTGCTCCAACTCGGTTTTACAGTGAAAACTGCAGGAACTTCAAACCGGCACTAAGAAACATACTGAGAAACCAGAGTAAATGTTTCTCTGGCAACCCGTTCCCTTGGTGCTAGGTGAACGAACGTCTCTCCACATGCTCAGTTCTTAGAGAAAAGTGTGTGTGAAAGCCGTCCTTCACCTAGAATGTTGGAAACACAAAGTTACTTTTCAGTTGCAAACTCCACTCCACACATATATATGATGAGGTACTATCACCAAATCGGTTTTACAGTGAAAACTGCAGGAACTGCAAATCGGAACTAGGAAACAGACTGAGAATCCAGAGTAAAAGTTTCTCCTGCAACCCTTTCCCTTGGTGCTAGGTGAACGAACGTCTCTCCACATGCTCAGTTCTGAGAGATAAGTGTGTTGAAAGCCGTCCTTCACCTAGCTTGTTGGGAACATAAAGTTTCTTTTCAGTTGCAAACTCCACTCTATACATTTATAGGGGTGGTACTAGTTCCGACTCGGTTTTACAGTGAAAACTGCAGGAAATTCAAACCGGCACTAGGAAACAGACTGAGATACAAGAGTAAATATTTCCTCTGCAACACTTTCCCTTGGTTCTAGGTGAACGAACGTCTCTCCATATGCTCAGATTTTAGACATAAGTGAGTGTAAGCCGTCCTTCAACTTGCTTGTTGGGAACACAATGTTTTTTTTCAGTTGCAATCTCCACTCCATACATATATTTGGGAGATAATAGCTAAAACTCGGTTTTACAGTGAAAACTGCAGGAACTTCAAACCGGCTCTAAGAAACAGACTGAGATGCCAAGGAAAAGTTTCTCCTGCAATCCGTTCCCTTGGTACTAGGTGAACGAAAGTCTCTCCACATGCTCAGTTCTGAGAGATAAGTGTGTGTGAAAGCTGTCCTTCACCTAGCTTGTTGGGAACACAAAGTTTCTTTTCAGTTGCAAACTCCACTCCATACATATATATGGGGAGGTACTAGCTCCAACTCGGTTTTACAGTGAAAACTGCAGGAAATTCAAACCGGCACTAGGAAAAAGACTGAGAAAACAGAGTAAAAGTTTCTCCTCAACCCGTTTCCTTGTTGGTAGGTGAACGAATGTCTCTCCACATGCTCAGTTCTGAGAGATATGTGTGTGTGAAAGCCGTCCTTCAACTAGATTGTTGGGAACACAATGCTTATTATCAGTTGCAAACTCCAATCCATGCATATATATGTGGAGGTACTAGATCCAAATCGGTTTTACATTGAAAACTCCAGAAACTTCAAACCGGCACTAAGAAACATACTGAGAAACCAGAGTAAAAGTTATTCCTGCAATCCGTTCCATTGGTGCTAGGTGAACCAACGTCTCTCCACATGTTCAGTTCTGAGAGATATGTGTGTGTGAAAGCCGTCCTTCACCTAGCTTGTTGGGAACACAAAGTTTCTTTTCAGTTGCAAACTCCACTCCATACATATATATGGGGAGGTTCTTACTCCAACTCAGTTTTCAAGTGAAAACTGCAGGAACTTCAAACCGGCACTAGGAAAGAGACTGAGAACCCAGAGTAAAAGTTTCCCCTGCAAACCGTTCCCTTGGTGCTAGTTGAACGAACGTCTCTTCTCATGCTCAGTTCTGAGAGATATGTGTGAGAAAGCTGTCCTTCAACTAGCTTGTTGCGAACACAAAGTTTCTTTTCAGTTATAAACTACACGCCATACATATATATGGGGAGGTACAAGCTCCAACTCGGTTTTACAGTGAAAACTGCAGGAACTTCAAACCGGCACTAAGAAACATACTGAGAAACCAGAGTAAATGTTTCTCTGGCAACCCGTTCCCTTGGTGCTAGGTGAACGAACATCTCTCCACATGCTCAGTTCTGAGAGAGAAGTGTGTGTGAAAGCCGTCCTTCACCTAGAATGTTGGAAACACAAAGTTACTTTTCAGTTGCAAACTCCACTCCACACATATATATGGGGAGGTACTATCACCAAATCGGTTTTACAGTGAAAACTGCAGGAACTGCAAACCGGAACTAGGAAACAGACTGAGAATCCAGAGTAAAAGTTTCTCCTGCAACCCTTTCCCTTGGTGCTAGGTGAACGAACGTCTCTCCACATGCTCAGTTCTGAGAGATAAGTGTGTTGAAAGCCGTCCTTCACATAGCTTGTTGGGAACATATAGTTTCTTTTCAGTTGCAAACTCCACTCTATACATTTATAGGGGTGGAACTAGCTCCAACTCGGTTTTACAGTGAAAACTGCAGGAAATTCAAACCGGCACTAGGAAACAGACTGAGATACAAGAGTAAATATTTCCTCTGCAACACTTTCCCTTGGTTCTAGGTGAACGAACGTCTCTCCATATGCTCAGATTTTAGAGATAAGTGAGTGTAAGCCGTCCTTCACCTAGCTTGTTGGGAACACAATGTTTATTTTCAGTTGCAATCTCCACTCCATACATATATTTGGGAGATAATAGCTAAAACTCGGTTTTACAGTGAAAACTGCAGGAACTTCAAACCGGCTCTAAGAAACAGACTGAGATGCCAAGGTAAAAGTTTCTCCTGCAATCCGTTCCCTTGGTACTAGGTGAACGAAAGTCTCTCCACATGCTCAGTTCTGAGAGATATGTGTGTGTGAAAGCTGTCCGTCACCTAGCTTGTTGGGAACACAAAGTTTCTTTCCAGTTGCAAATTCCACTCCTTACAAATATATGGGGTGGTACAAGCTCCAACTCGGTTTTACAGTGAAAATTGCAGGATATTCAAACCGGCACTAGGAAACAGACTTAGAAACCAGAGAAAAATTTCTCCTGTAACCCGTTCCCTTGGTGCTTGATGAACGAACGTCTCTCCACATGCTCAAATCTGAGAGACATGTGTGTGAAAGCCATCCTTCAACTAGATTGTTGGGAACACAAGGATCCTTTCAGTTGCAAATTCCTCTCCATACATATATATGGGGTGGTACTTAATCCAACTCGTTTTTCCAGGGAAAACTGCAGGAACTTCAAACCAGCACTAGGAAATAGACTGAGAACCCAGAGTAAAAGTTTCTCCTGCAACCCGTTCCCTTGGTGCTAGTTGAACGAACGTCTCTCCACATGCTCAGTTCTGAGAGATATGTGTGTGAAAGCCGTCCTTCATTTAGCTTGTTGGGAACACAAAGTTTCTTTTCAGTTGCAAACTCCACTCCATACATATATATGGGGAGGTACTAGCTCCAACCTGATTTTAAAGTGAAAACTGCAGGAAATTCACAGCGGCACTAGGAAACATACTGAGAAACCAGAGTAATAGTTTTTCCTGCATCCTGTTCCCGTGGTGCTAGGTGAACCAACGTCTCTCCACATGCTCAGTTCTGAGAGATAAGTGTGTGTGAAAGCCGTCATTCACCTTACTTGTTTGGAACACAAAGTTTCTTTTCAGTTGCTAACTCCACTCCATACATATATATGGGGAGGTTCTTACTCCAACTCGTTTTTACAGTGAAAACTGCAGGAACTTCAAACCGGCATTAGGAAACAGAATGAGAAACCAGAGTAAAAGTTTCTCCTGCAACCCGTTCCCTTGGTTCTAGTTGAACGAACGTCTCTTCACATGCTCAGTTCTGAGAGATATGTGTGTGAAAGCTGTCCTTCAAATAGCTTGTTGCGAACACAAAGTTTCTTTTCAGTTACAAACTCCACTCCATACATATATATGGGGAGGTTCAAGCTCCAAATCGGTTTTACAGTGAAAACTGCAGGAATTTCAAAACGGCCCTAGGAAACAGACTGAGAAACCAGAGTAAAAGTTTCTCCTGCAACCCGTTCCCTTGGTGCTAGATGAACGAACGTCTCACCACTTGCTCAGTACTGAGACATATGTGTGTTTGAAAGCCGTCCTTCACCTAGCTTGTTGGGAAAACAAGGATTCTTTTCTGTTGCAAACTCCACTCCATACATATATATGGGGTGGTACATAATCCAACTCATTTTTCCAGGGAAAACTGCAGGAACTTCAAACCGGCACTAGGAAACAGACTTAGAAACCAGAGTAATAGTTTTTCCTGCAAACCCATTCCCTTGATTCTAGTTGAACGAACGTATCTTCACATGCTCAGTTCTGAGAGATATGTGTGTGAAAGCCGTACTTCAAATAGCTTGTTGCGAACACAAAGTTTCTTTTCAGTTACAAACTCCACTCCATACATATATATGGGGAGGTACTAGCTCCAACTCGGTTTTACAGTGAAAACGGAAGGAAATTCAAACCGGCACTAGGAAACAGACTGAGAAACCAGAGTATAAGTTTCTCCTGCAACCCGTTCCCTTGGTGCTAGATGAAGGAACGTCTCTCCACATGCTCAGTACTGAGAGATATGTGTGTGAAAGCCGTCCTTCACCTAGCTTGTTGGGAACATAAAGTTTATTTTCAGTTGCAAAATCCACTCCATATATATATAGGTGAGGTACGAGCTTCAACTCGGGTTTATAGTGAAAACTGCAGGAAATTCAAACCGGCACTAGGAAACAGACATAGATACAAGAGAAAATGTTTCACCTACAACCCGTTCACTTGGTGCTAGGTGAACGAACGACTCTCCACATACTCAGTTCTGAGAGATAAGTGTGTGTGAAACCGTACATCATTTAGCTTGTTGGGATCACAATGTATATTTTCAGTTGCAAATTCCACTCCATACATATATATGGGGAGGTAATCGCCCCAAATCGATTTTACAGTCAAAACTGCAGGATCTTCAAACCGGTTCTAAGAAACAGTCTGAGAAGCCAGAGTAAAATTTTCTCCTGCAACCCGTTCCCTTGGTGCTAGGTGAACGAACATCTCTCCACATGCTCAGTTCTGAGAGATAAGTGTGTGTCAAAGCCGTCCTTCAACTAGCTTGTTGGGAACACAAAGTTTCTTTTCAGTTGCAAAATCCACACCATACATATATATGGGGAGGTACTAGCTCCAACTCGGATTTACAGTGAAAACTGCTTTAACTTCAATCCGGCACTAGGAAACAGATTGAGTACCCAGAGTAAAAGTTTTTCCTGCAACCCGTTCCATTGGTGCTAGTTGAATGAACGTCTATCCACATGCTCAGTACTGAGAGATATGTGTGTGAAAGCCGTCCTTCACCTAGCTTGTTGGGAACACAAAGTTATTTTTCAGTTGCAAACTCCACTCCATACATATATATGGGGATGTTCGATCTCCAACTCGGTTTTACAGTGAAAACTGCAGGAACTTCAAACCGGCACTAGGAAACACACTGAGAAACCAGAGTAAAAGTATCTCCTGCAACCCGTTCCCTTGGTGCAAGTTGAACGAACGTCTCTTCTCATGCTCAGTTCTGAGAGATATGTGTGTGAACGCTGTCCTTCAACGAGCTTGATGCAAACACAAATTTTCTTTTCAGAGTACAAATTCCAATGCATACATATATATGGGGAGGTACTAGCTCCAATTCTGTTTTACAGTGAAAACTGCAGGAACTTCAAACCGGCACTAGGAAACAGACTGAGAAATCAGAGTAAAAGTTTCCCCTGCAACCTGTTCCCTAGATGCTAGGTGAACGAACGTCTCTCCACATGCTCAGTTCTGAGAGATAAGTGTGTGTAAAAGCCGTACTTCAAATACAATGTTGTGAACACAAAGTATCTTTTCAGTTGCAAACGCCACTACATACATATATATGGGGATGTACTAGCACCAACTCGGTTTTACAGTGAAAACTGCAGGAACTTCAAACCGGCACTAGGAAATAGACTGAGATAACATAGTAAAATTTCCACTGCAAGCCATTCCCTTGGTGCTAGGAGAACTAAAGTCTATCCACATGCTCAGTTCTGAGAGATAAGTGTGTGTGAAAGCCATCCTTCACCTAGCTTGTTGGGAACTCATTGCTTATTTTAAGTTGCAAACTCCACTACATACATATATATGGGGAGGTATTAGCACCAACTCGGTTTTACAGTGAAAACTGCAGGAACTTCAAACCGGCACTAGGAAACACACTGAGAAACCAGAGGAAAAATTACTCCTGCAACCCGTTCCCTTGGTGCTAGGTGAACGAACGTCTCTTCTCATGCTCAGTTCTGAGAGATATGTGTGTGTGAAAGCCGTACTTAACCTAGATTGTTGGGAATACAATGCTTATTTTCAGTTGCAAACTCCACTCCATACATATATATGGGGAGGTTCTAGCTTCAACTCGGTTTTAAAGTGAAAACTTCAGGAACTTCAAACCGGCACGAGGAATCAGACTGAGAAACCACAGTAAAAGTTTCTCCTGTAAACAGTTCCCTTGGTGCTAGATGAACGAACGTCTCTCCAAAAGCTTACTTCTGAGAGATAAGTGTGTGTGAAAGCCGTCCTTCACTTTTCTTGTTGGGAACACAAAGTTTCTTTTCAGTTGCAAACTCCACTCCATACATATTTATTGGGAGGTACTAGCTCCAAATCGATTTTACAGTGAAAACTGCAGGAAATTCAAACCGGCACTAGGAAACAGACTCAGAAACCAGAGTAAAAATTTCTCCTGTAACACGTTCCCTTGGTGCTAGATGAACGAACGTCTCTCCTCATGCTCAGTTCTGAGAGATATGTGTGTGAAAGCCATCCTTCAACTAGCTTGTTGGGAACACAAAGTTCTTTTCCGTTTCAAACACTACTCCATAAATATATATGGGGAGGTACTTACTCGAACTCGGTTTTCCAGTGAAAACGGCAGGAATTTCAAACAGGCACTAGGAAAAAGACTGAGAACCCAGAGTAAAAGTTCCTCCTGCAACCAGCTCCCATGGTGCTAGTTGAATGAACGTCTCTTCACATGCACAGTTCTGAGAGATAAGTGTGTGAAAGCCGTCCTTCACCTACCTTGTTGGGAACACAAAGTTTCTATTCAGTTCAAAACTCCACTCCATACATATACATGGGGAGGTACTTGATCCAAATCTGTTTTACATTGAAAACTCCAGGAACTTCCAACCGGCACTAAGAAACATACTGGGAAACCAGAGTAAAAGTTTTTCCTGCTACCCGTTCCCGTGGTGCTATGTGAACCAACGTCTCTCCACATGCTCAGTTCTGAGAAATATGTGTGTGTGAAAGCCGTCATTCAACTTACTTGTTTGGAACACAAAGTTTCTTTTCAGTTGCAACCTCCACTCCATACATATATATGGGGAGGTTCTTACTACAACTCGGTTTAAGAGTGAAAACTGCAGGAACTTCAAACCGGCACTAGGAAAAAGACTGAGACACCAGAGTAAAAGTTTCTCCTGCAACCCTTTCCCTTGGTGCTAGGTGAACAAACGTCTCTCCACATGCTCAGTTCTGAGAGATAACTGTGTTGAAAGCCGTATTTCAACTAGCTTGTTGGGAACATAAAGTTTCTTTTCAGTTGCAAACTCCACTCTGTACATTTATAGGGGAGGCACTAGCTCCAACTCGGTTTTACAGTGAAAACTGCAGGAAATTCAAACCGGCACTACGAAACAGACTGAGATACAAGAGTAAATGTTTCCCCTGCAAAACTTTCCCTTGGTGCTAGGTGAACGAACGTCTCTCCATATGCTCAGATTTTAGATATAATTGAGTGTAAGCCGTCCTTCACCTATCTTGTTGGGAACACAATGTTTATTTTCAGTTGCAATCTCCATTCCATATATATATATGGGGAGATAATAGCTAAAACTCGGTTTTACAGTGAAAACTGCAGGAACTTCAAACCGGCTCTAAGAAACAGACTGAGATGCCAAGGTAAAAGTTTCTCCTACAATCCGTTCCCTTGGTGCTAGGTGAACGAACGTCTCTCCACATGCTCAGTTCTGAGAGATAAGTGTGTGTGAAAGCTGAACTTCACCTAGCTTGTTGGGAACACAAAGTTTCTTTCCAGTTGCAAATTCCACTCCATACATATATATGGGGAGGTACTAGCTCCAACCTGGTTTTAAAGTGAAAACTGCAGGAAATTCAAACCGGCACTAGGAAACAGAATTAGAAACCAGAGAAAAATTTCTCCTGTAACCCGTTCCCTTGGTGCTTGATGAACGAACGTCTCTCCACATGCTCAGTTCTGAGAGATATGTGTGTGAAAGCCGTCCTTCATTTAGCTTGTTGGGAAAAAAAAGTTTCTTTTCAGTTGCAAACTCCACTCCATACATATATATGTAGAGGTACTAGCTCCAACCTGGTTTTAAAGTGAAAACTGCAGGAAATTCACACCGGCACTAGGAAACATAATGAGAAACCAGAGTAATAGTTTTTCCTGCATCCCGTTCCCGTGGTGCTAGGTGAACCAACGTCTCTCCACATGCTCAGTTCTGAGAGATAAGTGTGTGTGAAAGCCGTCCTTCACTTACAATGTTGGGAACACAAAGTTTGTTTTCAGTTGCAAACTCCACTCCATACATATATATGGGGAGGTTCTTACTCCAACTCGGGTTTACAGTGAAAACTGCAGGAACTTCAAACCGGAACTAGGAAACAGACTGAGAAACCAGAGTAAAAGTTTCTCCTGCAACCCGTTCCCTTGTTTCTAGTTGAACGAACGTCTCTCCACATGCTCAGTTCTGAGAGATAATTGTGTGTGAAAGCCGTCCTTCACCTAGAATGTTGAGAACACAAAGTTACTTTTCAGTTGTAAACTCCAATCCACACATATATATGGGGAGGTACTATCACCAACTCAGTTTTACAGTAAAAACTGCAGGAACTTCAAATCGGAACTAGGAAACAGACTGTTAAACCAGAGTAAAAGTTTCTACGGCAAACCGTTCGCTAGGTGCTAGGTGAACGAACGTCTCTCAACATGCTCAGTTCTGAGAGATATCTGTGTTGAAAGCTGTGTTTCACCTAGCTTGTTGGGAACATAAAGTTTCTTTTCAGTTGCAAACTCCACTCTATACATTTATAGGGGAGGTACTAGCTCCAACTCGGTTTTACAGTGAAAAATGCAGGAAATTCAAACCGACACTAGGAAACAGAATGAGAAACAAGAGTAAATGTTTCCTCGGCAACAATTTCCCTTGGTGCTAGGTGAAAGAACGGCTCTCCACATGCTCAGTTTTTAGAGATAAGTGTGTGTAAGCCGTCCTTCACCTAGCTTGTAGGGAAAACAATGATTATTTTCAGTTGCAAACTCCGTTCCATACATATATAGTGGGAAGTACTAGCTCCAACTCCGTTTTACAGTGAGAACTGCAGGAAATTCAAACCGGCACTAGGAAACAGACTGAGAAACCAGAGTAAAAGTTTGACCTGCAACACATTCCCTTGGTGCTAGGTGAACGAACGTCTCTCCACATACACAGTTCTGAGAGATAAGTGTGTTGAAAGCCGTCCTTCACTTAGCTTGTTGGGAACATAAAGTTTCTTTTCAGTTGCAAACTCCACTCTATACATTTATAGGGGGGGTACTAGCTCCAACTCGGTTTTACAGTGAAAACTGCAGGAAATTCAAACCGGCACTAGGAAACAGACTGAGATACAAGAGTAAATATTTCCTCTGCAACAATTTCCCTTGGTGCTATGTGAACGAACGTCTCTCCATATGCTCAGATTTTAGAGATAAGTGTGTGTAAGCCGTCCTTCAGCTAGCTTGTTGGGAACACAATGTTTATTTTCAGTTGCAATCTCCACTCCATACATATATTGGGGAGATAATAGCTAAAACTCGGTTTTACAGTGAAAACTGCAGGAACTTCAAACCGGCTCTAAGAAACAGAATGAGATGCCAAGGTAAAATTTTCCCCTGCAACCCGTTCCCTTGGTTCTAGGTGAACGAACGTCTCTCCACATGCTCAGTTCTGAGAGATAAGTGTGTGTGAAAGCTGTCCTTCACCTAGCTTGTTGGGAACACAAAGTTTCTTTCCAGTTGCAAATTCCACTCCATACATATATATGGGGAGGTACTTGCTCCAACTCGGTTTTACAGTGAAAACTGCAGGAAATTCAAACCGGCACTAGGAAACAAACTCAGAAACCAGAGAAAAATTTCTCCTGTAACCCGTTCCTTTGGTGCTTGATGAACGAACGTCTCTCCACATGCTCAGTCCTGAGAGAAATATGTGTGAAAGCCATCCTTCAACTAGCTTGTTGGGAACACAAACTACTTTTCCGTTTCAAACTCTACTCCATAAATATATATGGGGAGGTACTTACTCGAACTCGGTTTTCCAGTGAAAACTGCAGGAATTTCAAACAGGCACTAGGAAACAGACTGAGAACCCAGAGTAAAAGTTACTCCTGCAACCAGTTCGCATGGTGCTAGTTGAATGAACGTCTCTTCACATGCACAGTTCTGAGAGATATGTGTGTGAAAACCGTCCTTCACCTACCTTGTTGGGAACACAAAATTTCTATTCAGTTGCAAACTCCACTCCATACATATACATGTGGAAGTACTAGCTCCACATCGGTTTTACAGAGAAAACTGCAGGAACTTCAAACCGGCACTAGGAAACAGACTGAGAAACCAGAGTAAAATTTTCTCCTGCAAACCGTTCCCTTGGTGATAGATGAACGAACGTCTCTCCACATGCTCAGTACTGAGAGATATGTGTGTGTGAAAGCCGTCCTTCACCTAGCTTGTTGGGAAAACAAGGATTTTTTCAGTTGCAAACTCACGTCCATACATATATATGGGGTGGTACTTAATCCAACTCTTTTTTCCAGGGAAAACTGCAGGAACTTCAAACCGGCACTAGGAAATAGACTGAGAACCCAGAGTAAACGTTTCTCCTGCAAACCGTTCCCGTGGTGCTAGTTGAAAGAACGTCTCTCCACATGCACAGTTCTGAGAGATATGTGTGTGAAAGCCGTCCTTCATTTAGCTTGTTGGGAACACAAAGTTCCTTTTCAGTTGCAAACTCCACTGCATACATATATATGGGGAGGTACTAGCTCCAACCTTGTTTTAAAGTGAAAACTGCAGGAAATTCTCACCGGCACTAGGAAACATACTGAGAAACCAGAGTAATAGTTTTTCCTGCATCCCGTTCCCGTGGTGCTATATGAACCCACGTCTCCCCACATGCTCAGTTCTGAGAGATATGTGTGTGTGAAAGCCGTCATTCAACTTACTTGTTTGGAACACAAAGTTTCTTTTCAGTTGCAAACTCCACTCCATACATATATATGGGGAAGTTCTTACTCCAACTCGGTTTTACAGTGAAAACTGCAGGAACTTCAAACCGGCACGAGGAAACAGACTGAGAATCCAGAGTAAAAGTTTCTCATGTAACCCGTTCCCTTGGTGCTAGGTGTACGAACAACTCTCCACATGCTCAGTTCTGAGAGATAATTGTGTGTGAAACCGTACATCACTTAGTTGTTGGGAACACAATGTATATTTTCAGTTGCATATTCCACTCCATACATATATATGGGGAGGTAATAGCTCCAAATCGATTTTACAGTGAAAACTGCAGGATCTTCAAACTGGCTCTAAGAAACAGTCTGAGAAGCCAGGATAAAATTTTTCCCTGCAACCCGTTCCCTTGGTGCTAGGTGAACGAACATCTCTCCACATGCTCATTTCTGAGAGATAAGTGTGTGTGAAAGCCGTCCTTCAACTAGCTTGTTGGGAACACAAAGTTCCTTTTCACTTGCAAAATCCACTCCATACATATATATGGGGAGGTACTAGCTCCAACTCGGTTTTACAGTGAAAACTGCCTTAACTTCAAACCGGCACTAGGAAACAGACTGAGAAACCAGAGTAAAAGTTTCTCCTGAAACCCGTTCCCTTGGTGCTAGATGAACGAACGTCTCTCCACATGCTCAGTTCTGAGAGATATGTGTGTGAAACCCGTCCTTCACCTAGCTTTTTGGGAACACAAATTTCTTTTCCGTTTCAAACTCCACTCCATATATATATATGGGGAGGTACTTACTCCAAATCGGTTTTCCAGTGAAAACTGCAGGAACTTCAAACCGGCACTAGGAAACAGATTGAGAACCCAGAGTAAAAGTTCTTCCTGCAACCCGTTCCATTGGTGCTAGTTGAATGAACGTCTATCCAGATGCTCAGTACTGAGAGATATGTGTGTGAAAACCGTCCTTCACTTAGCTTGTTTGGAACACAAAGTTTCTTTTCAGTTGCAAACTCCACTCCATACATATATAGGGGGAAGTAATAGCTCCAACTCGGTTTTACAGTGAAAACTGCAGGAACTTAAAACCGGCACTAGGAAACAGACTGAGAAACCAGAGTAATAGTTTCTCCTGTAACCCGTTCCCTTGGTGATAGATGAATGAACGTCTCTCCACAAGCTTAGTTCTGAGAGATAATTGTGTGTGAAAGCCGTCTTTTCCTAGCTTGTTGGGAACACAAAGTTATTTTTCAGTTGCAAACTACACTCCATACATATATATGGGGATGTTCGAGCTCCAACTCTGTTTTACAGTGATAACTGCACGAACTTCAAACCGGCACTAGGAAACAGACTGAGAAACCAGAGTAAAAGTATCTCCTGCAACCCGTTCCCTTGGTTCAAGCTGAATGAACGTCTCTTCACATGCTCAGTTCTGAGAGATATGTGTGTGAATGCTGTCCTTCAACGAGCTTGATGCAAACACAAATTTCTTTTCAGAGTACAAATTCCAATGCATACATATATATGGGGAGGTAATAGCTCCAAATCTGTTTTACAGTGAAAACTGCAGGAACTTCAAACCGGCCCTAGGAAACAGACTGAGAAACCAGAGTAAAAGTTTCTCCTGCAACCCGTTCCCTAGATGCTAGGTGAACGAACGTCTCTCCA
Organism: Camelus ferus; assembly: GCF_009834535.1. Classification (NCBI taxonomy): domain Eukaryota; kingdom Metazoa; phylum Chordata; class Mammalia; order Artiodactyla; family Camelidae; genus Camelus; species Camelus ferus. The sequence goes on along the minus strand of NW_022589664.1, from coordinate 109,465 downwards.
CATGCTCAGTTCTGAGAGATAAGTGTGTGTAAAAGCCGTACTTCAAATAGAATGTTGTGAACACAAAGTATCTTTTAATTTGCAAACTCCACTACATACATATATAAGGGGATGTACTAGCACCAACTCGGTTTTACAGTGAAAACTGCAGGAACTTCAAACCGGCACTAGGAAACAGACTGAGATACCAGAGTAAAATTTGCACTGCAAGCCGTTCCATTGGTGCTAGGAGAACTAAAGTCTTTCCACATGCTCAGTTCTGAGAGATAAGTGTGTGTGAAAGCCGTCCTTCACTTAGCATGTTGGGAACACATTGCTTATTTTAAGTTGCAAACTCCACTCCATACATATATATGGGGAGATTCTAGCTTCAACTCGGTTTTACAGTGAAAACTGCAGGAACTTCAAACCGGCACGAGGAATCAGACTGAGAAACCACAGTAAAAGTTTCTCCTGTAAACCGTTCCCTTTGTGCTAGATGAACGAACGTCTCTCCACAAGCTTACTTCTGAGAAAAAAGTGTGTGTGAAAGCCGTCCTTCACTTTTCTTGTTGGGAACACAAAGTTTCTTTTCAGTTGCAAACTCCACTCCATACATATTTATTGGGAGGTACTAGCTCCAACTCGGGTTTACAGTGAAAACTGCAGGAAATTCAAACCGGCACTAGGAAACAGACTCAGAAACCAGAGTAAAAATTTCTCCTGTAACCCGTTCCCTTGGTGCTAGATGAACGAACGTCTCCCACATGCTCAGTTTTGAGAGATAAGTGTGTGTGAAAGCCGTCGTTCACCTAGCTTGTTGGGAACATAAAGCTTATTTTCAGTTGCAAAATCCACTCCATACATATATAGGTGAGGTACTAGCTCCAACTCGGTTTTACAGTGAAAACTGCAGGAAATTCAAACAGGCACTAGGAAACAGACATAGATACAAGAGAAAATGTTTCAACTGAAACCCGTTCCCTTGGTGCTAGGTGAACGAACGACTCTCCAAATGCTCAGATCTGAGAGATAAGTGTGTGTGAAGCCGTACATCATTAAGCTTGTTAGGATCACAATGTATATTTTCAGTTGCAAATTTCACTCCATACATATATATGGGGAGGTAATAGCTCCAAATCTATTTTATAGTGAAAACTGCAGGATGTTCAAACCAGCTCTAAGAAACAGTCTGAGAAGCCAGAGTAAAATTTTCTCCTGCAACCCTTTCCCTTGTTACTAGGTGAACAAACATCTCTCCACATGCTCAGTTCTGAGAGATATGTGTGTGTGAAAGCCGTCCTTCACCTAGCTTGTTGGGAAAACAAGGATTCTTTTCAGTTGCAAACTCACGTCCATACATATATATGGGGTGGTACTTAATCCAACTATTTTTTCCAGGGAAAACTGCAGGAACTTCAAACCGGCACTAGGAAATAGACTGAGAACCCAGAGTAAACGTTTCTCCTGCAAACCGTTCCCGTGGTGCTAGTTGAAAGAACGTCTCTCCACATGAACAGTTCTGAGAAATATGTGTGTCAAAGCCGTCCTTCATTTAGCTTGTTGGGAACACAAAGTTCCTTTTCAGTTGCAAACTCCACTCCATACATATATATGGGGAGGTACTAGCTCCAACCTTGTTTTAAAGTGAAAACTGCAGGAAATTCACACCGGCACTAGGAAACATACTGAGAAACCAGAGTAATAGTTTTTCCTGCATCCCGTTCCCGTGGTGCTATGTGAACCAACGTCTCCCCACATGCTCAGTTCTGAGAGATATGTGTGTGTGAAAGCCGTCATTCAACTTACTTGTTTGGAACACAAAGTTTCTTTTCAGTTGCAAACTCCACTCCATACATATATATGGGGAAGTTCTTACTCCAACTCGGTTTTACAGTGAAAACTGCAGGAACTTCAAACCGGCACGAGGAACAGACTGAGAATCCAGAGTAAAAGTTTCTCATGTAACCCGTTCCCTTGGTGCTAGGTGTACGAACGACTCTCCACATGCTCAGTTCTGAGAGATAATTGTGTGTGAAACCGTACATCACTTAGTTGTTGGGAACACAATGTATATTTTCAGTTGCATATTCCACTCCATACATATATATGGGGAGGTAATAGCTCCAAATCGATTTTACAGTGAAAACTGCAGGATCTTCAAACTGGCTCTAAGAAACAGTCTGAGAAGCCAGGATAAAATTTTTCCCTGCAACCCGTTCCCTTGGTGCTAGGTGAACGAACATCTCTCCACATGCTCATTTCTGAGAGATAAGTGTGTGTGAAAGCCGCCTTCAACTAGCTTGTTGGGAACACAAAGTTCCTTTTCACTTGCAAAATCCAATCCATACATATATATGGGGAGGTACTAGCTCCAACTCGGTTTTACAGTGAAAACTGCCTTAACTTCAAACAGGCACTAGGAAACAGACTGAGAAAACAGAGTAAAAGTTTCTCCTGAAACCCGTTCCCTTGGTGCTAGATGAACGAACGTCTCTCCACATGCTCAGTTCTGAGAGATATGTGTGTGAAACCCGTCCTTCACCTAGCTTTTTGGGAACACAAAATTCTTTTCCGTTTCAAACTCCACTCTATATATATATATGGGGAGGTACTTACTCCAAATCGGTTTTCCAGTGAAAACTGCAGGAACTTCAAACCGGCACTAGGAAACAGATTGAGAACCCAGAGTAAAAGTTCTTCCTGCAACCCGTTCCATTGGTGCTAGTTGAATGAACGTCTATCCAGATGCTCAGTACTGAGAGATATGTGTGTGAAAACCGTCCTTCACTTAGCTTGTTTGGAACACAAAGTTTCTTTTCAGTTGCAAACTCCACTCCATACATATATAGGGGGAAGTAATAGCTCCAACTCGGTTTTACAGTGAAAACTGCAGGAACTTAAAACCAGCACTAGGAAACAGACTGAGAAACCAGAGTAATAGTTTCTCCTGTAACCCGTTCCCTTGGTGATAGATGAATGAACGTCTCTCCACAAGCTTAGTTCTGAGAGATAATTGTGTGTGAAAGCCGTCTTTTCCTAGCTTGTTGGGAACACAAAGTTATTTTTCAGTTGCAAACTACACTCCATACATATATATGGGGATGTTCGAGCTCCAACTCTGTTTTACAGTGAAAACTGCACGAACTTCAAACCGGCACTAGGAAACAGACTGAGAAACCAGAGTAAAAGTATCTCCTGCAACCCGTTCCCTTGGTTCAAGCTGAACGAACGTCTCTTCACATGCTCAGTTCTGAGAGATATGTGTGTGAAAGCTGTCCTTCAACGAGCTTGATGCGAACACAAATTTCTTTTCAGAGTACAAATTCCAATGCATACATATATATGGGGAGGTAATAGCTCCAAATCTGTTTTACAGTGAAAACTGCAGGAACTTCAAACCGGCCCTAGGAAACAGACTGAGAAACCAGAGTAAAAGTTTCTCCTGCAACCCGTTCCCTAGATGCTAGGTGAACGAACGTCTGTCCACATGCTCAGTTCTGAGAGATAAGTGTGTGTAAAAGCCGTACTTCAAATAGAATGTTGTGAACACAAAGTATCTTTTAAGATGCAAACTCCACTACATACATATATAAGGGGATGTACTAGCACCAACTCGGTTTTACAGTGAAAACTGCAGGAACTTCAAACCGGCACTAGGAAACAGACTGAGATACCAGAGTAAAATTTGCACTGCAAGCCGTTCCATTGGTGCTAGGAGAACTAAAGTCTTTCCACATGCTCAGTTCTGAGAGATAAGTGTGCGTGAAAGCCGTCCTTCACTTAGCATGTTGGGAACACATTGCTTATTTTAAGTTGCAAACTCCACTCCATACATATATATGGGGAGATTCTAGCTTCAACTCGGTTTTACAGTGAAAACTGCAGGAACTTCAAACCGGCACGAGGAATCAGACTGAGAAACCACAGTAAAAGTTTCTCCTGTAAACCGTTCCCTTTGTGCTAGATGAACGAACGTCTCTCCACAAGCTTACTTCTGAGAAAAAAGTGTGTGTGAAAGCCGTCCTTCACTTTACTTGTTGGGAACACAAAGTTTCTTTTCAGTTGGAAACTCCACTCCATACATATTTATTGGGAGGTACTAGCTCCAACTCGGATTTACAGTGAACACTGCAGGAAATTCAAACCGGCACTAGGAAACAGACTCAGAAACCAGAGTAAAAATTTCTCCTGTAACCCGTTCCCTTGGTGCTAGATGAACGAACGTCTCTCCACATGCTCAGTTTTGAGAGATAAGTGTGTGTGAAAGCCGTCGTTCACCTAGCTTGTTGGGAACATAAAGCTTATTTTCAGTTGCAAAATCCACTCCATACATATATAGGTGAGGTACTAGCTCCAACTCGGTTTTACAGTGAAAACTGCAGGAAATTCAAACAGGCACTAGGAAACAGACATAGATACAAGAGAAAATGTTTCAACTGAAACCCGTGCCCTTGGTGCTAGGTGAACGAACGACTCTCCAAATGCTCAGATCTGAGAGATAAGTGTGTGTGAAGCCGTACATCATTAAGCTTGTTAGGATCACAATGTATATTTTCAGTTGCAAATTCCACTCCATACATATATATGGGGAGGTAATAGCTCCAAATCTATTTTATAGTGAAAACTGCAGGATCTTCAAACCGGCTCTAAGAAACAGTCTGAGAAGCCAGAGTAAAATTTTCTCCTGCAACCCTTTCCCTTGTTACTAGGTGAACAAACATCTCTCCACATGCTCAGTTCTGAGAGATAAGTGTGTGTGAAAGCCGTCCTTCAACTAGCTTCTTGGGAACACAAAGTTTCTTTTCAGTTGCAAAATCCACACCATACATATATATGGGGAGGTACTATCTCCAACTCGGTTTTACAGTGAAAACTGCCTTAACTTCAACCGGCACTAGGAATCAGATTCAGAAACCAGAGTAAAAATTTCTCTTGCAACCCGTTCCCTTGATGCTAGGTGAACGAACGTCTCTCCACATGCTCATTTCTGAGAGATATGAGTGTGAAAGCCGTAATTAACCAAGATTGTTGGGAATACAATGCTTATTTTCAGTTGCAAACTCCACACCATACATATATATGGGGAGGTTCTAGCTTCAACTCGGTTTTACAGTGAAAATTGCAGGAACTTCAAACCGTCACGAGGAAACAGACTGAGAAACCAGAGTAAAAGTTTCTCCTGTAACCCGTTCCCTTGGTGCTAGGTGAACGAACGACTCTCCACATGCTCAGTTCTGAGAGATAATTGTGTGTGAACCCGTACATCACTTAGATTGTTGGGATCATAATGTATATTTTCAGTTGCATATTCCACTCCATATATATATATGGGGAGGTAATAGCCCCTAATCGATTTTACAGTGAAAACTGCAGAATCTTCAAACCGGCTCTAAGTAACAGTATGAGAAGCCAGAATAAAATTTTCTCCTGCAACCCGTTTCCTTGGTGCTAGGTGAACAAACATCTCTCCACATGCTCATTTCTGAGAGATAAGTGTGTGTGAAAGCCGTCCTTCACCTAGCTTGTTGGGAACACAAAGTTTCTTTTCAGTTGCAAACACCACACCATACATATATAGGGGGAGGTAATAGCTCCAACTCGGTTTTACAGTGAAAACTGCAGGAACTTAAAACCGGCACTAGGAAACAGACTGAGAAACCAGAGTAATAGTTTCTCCTGTAACCCGTTCCCTTGGTGATAGATGAACGAACGTCTCTCCACAAGCTTATTTCTGAGAGATAATTGTGTGTGAAAGCCGCCTTTACCCAGCTTTTTGGGAACACAATGTTATTTTTCAGTTGCAAACTCCACTCCATACATATATATGGGGATGTACGAGCTTCAACTCGGTTTTACAGTGAAAACTGCAGGAACTTCAAACCGGCACTAGGAAACAGACTGAGAAACCAGAGTAAAGTTTCCCCTGCAACCCGTTCCCTTGGTTCAAGTTGAACGAACGTCTCTTCACATGCTCAGTTCTGAGAGATATGTGTGTGAAAGCTATTCTTCAACGAGCTTGTTGCGAACACAAAGTTTATTTTCAGAGTACAAATTCCAATGCATACATATATATGGGGAGGTACTAGCTCCAATTCTGTTTTACACTGAAAACTGCAGGAATTTCAAACCGGCACTAGGAAACAGACTGAGAAACCAGAGTAAAAGTTTCTCCTTCAACCCGTTCCCTAGATGCTAGGTGAACGAACGTCTCTCCACATGCTCAGTTCTGAGAGATAAGTGTGTGTGAAAGCCGTCCTTCATCAAGAATTTTGGGAACACAAAGTTTCTTTTGAGTTGCATACTCCATTCAACACATATATATGGGGAGGTACACTCACCAACTCGGTTTTACAGTGAAAACTGCAGGAAATTCAATTGGGCACTAGGAAACACACTGAGAAACCAGAGAAAAAGTTTCTCCTGCAACCCGTTTCCTTGTTGCTAGGTGAACGAAAGTCTCTACACATGATCAGTTCTGAGAGATATGTGTGTGTGAACCGTACTTAACTTAGATTGTTGGGAATACAATGCTTATTTTCAGTTGCAAACTCCACTCCATACATATATATGGGGAGGATCTAGCTTCAACACGGTTTTACAGTGAAAACTGCAGGAAATTCAAATCGGCACTAGGAAACAGACTGAGAACCCAGAGTAAAATTTCTTCCTGCAACCCGTTCCATTGGTGCTAGTTGAATGAACGTCTATCCACATGCTCAGTACTGAGAGATAAGTGTGTGTGAAAGCCGTCCTTCAACTAGCTTGTTGGGAACACAAAGTTTCTTTTCAGTTGCAAACTCCACTCCATACATATATAGGGTGAGGTAATAGCTCCAACTCGGTTTTACAGTGAAAACTGCAGGAACTTCAAACCGGCACTAGGAAACAGACTGAGAAACCATAGTAAAAGTTTCTCCTGTAACCCGTTCCCTTGGTGATAGATGAACGAACGTCTCTCCACAAGCTAAGTTCTGAGAGATAATTGTGTGTGAAAGCCGTCTTTACCTAGCTTTTTGGGAACACAAATTTATTTTTCAGTTGCAAATTCCACTCCATACATATATATGGGGATGTACGAGCTCCAACTCGGTTTTACAGTGAAAACTGCAGGAACTTCAAACCGGCACTAGGAAACAGACTGAGAAACCAGAGTAAAAGTTTCTCCTGCAACCCGTTCACTTGGTGCAAGTTGAACGAACGTCTTTTCACATGCTCAGTTCTGAGAGATATGTGTTTGAAAGCTGTCCTTCAACGAGCTTGTTGCGAACACAAAGTTTCTTTTCAGAGTACAAAGTCCAATGCATACATATATATGGGGGGGTACTAGCTCCAATTCTGTTTTACAGTGAAAACTGCAGGAAATTCAAACTGGCACTAGGAAACAGACTGAGAAACCAGTGTAAAAGTTTCTCCTGCAACCCGTTCCCTGGATGCTAGGTGAACGATCGTCTCTCCACATGCTCAGTTCTGAGAGATAAGTGTGTGTGAAAGCCGTCCTTCACCTAGCTTGTTGGGAACACATTGCTTATTTTAAGTTGCAAATTCCATTCCATGCATACATAGGGGTGGTACTAGATCGAACTTGGTTTTACAGTGAAAACTGCAGGAAATTCAATCCGGCACTAGGAAACACACTGAGAAACCAGAGTAAAAGTTTCTCCTGCAACCCGTATCCTTGGTGCTAGGTGAACGAAAGTCTCTACACATGCTCGTTCTGAGAGAAATGTGTGTGTGAACCGTACTTAACCTAGATTGTTGGGAATACAATGCTTATTTTCAGTTGCAAACTCCACTCCATACATATATATGGGGCTGATCTAGCTTCAACTCGGTTTTACAGTGAAAACTGCAGGAACTTCAAATCGGCACGAGGAAACAGACTGAGAAAAAACAGTAAAAGTTTCACCTGTAACACGTTCCGTTGGTGCTAGACGAACGAACGTCTCTCCACAAGCTTACTTCTGAGAGATAAGTGTGTGTGAAAGCCGTCCTTCACTTTTCTGGTTGGGAACACAAAGTTTCTTTTCAGTTGCAAATTTCACTCCATACATATATATTGGGAGGTACTAGCTCCAAATCGGTTTTACAGTGAAAACTGCAGGAAATTCAAACCGACACTAGGAAACAGACTCAGAAACCAGAGTAAAAATTTCTCCTGTAACCCGTTCCCTTGGTGCTAGATGAACGAACGTCTCTCCACATGCTTAGTTCTGAGAGTTATGTGTTTGAAACCCGTCCTTTACCTAGCTTGTTGGGAATACAAAATTCTTTTCCGTTTCAAACTCCACTCCATAAATATATATGGGGAGGTACTTATTCCAAATCGGTTTTCCAGTGAAAACTGCAGGAACTTCAAATCGGCACTAGGAAACAGACTGAGAACACACAGTAAAGTTCTTCCTGCAACCCGTTCCATTGGTGCTAGTTGAATGAAAGTCTATCCACATGCTCAGTACTGAGAGTTATGTGAGTGAAAGCCGTCATTTACCTAGCTTGTTGGGAACACAAAGTTTCTTTTCAGTTGCAAACCCCACTCCATACATATATAGGGGGAGGTAATAGCTCCAACTCGGTTTTACAGTGAAAACTGCAGGAAATTCAAACCGGCACTAGGAAACAGACTGAGAAACCACAGTAATAGTTTCTCCTGTAACCCGTTCCCTTGGTGATAGATGAACGAACGTCTCTCCACAAGCTTAGTTCTGAGAGATAATTGTGTGTGAAATCCGTCTTTACCTAGCTTGTTAGGAACACAAAGTTATTTTTCAGTTGCAAACTCCACTCCATACATATATATTGGGATGTACCAGCTCCAACTCGGTTTTACAGTGAAAACTGCAAGAACTTCAAACCGGCAGTAGGAAACAGACTGAGAAACCAGAGTAAAAGTTTCTCCTGCAACCCGTTCCCTTGGTGCAAGTTGAACGAACGTCTCTTCACATGCTTAGTTCTGAGAGATATGTGTGTGAAAGCTATCCTTCAACGAGCTTGTTGCGAACACAAAGTTTCTTTTCAGGGTACAAATTCCAATGCATACAAATATGTGGGGAGGTACTAGCTCCAATTCTGTTTTACAGTGAAAACTGCAGGAACTTCAAACCGACACTAGGAAACAGACTGAGAAACCAGAGTAAAATTTCCCCTGCAAGCCGTTCCCTTGGAGCTAGGAGAACAAAAGTCTCTCCACATGCTCAGTTCTGAGAGATAAGTGTGTGTGAAAGCCGTCCTTCACCTAGCTTGTTGGGAACACAAAGTTTCTTTTCAGTTGCCAACTCCACTTCATACATATATATGGGGAGGTACTAGCACCAACTCGGTTTTACTGTGAAAACTGCAGGAACTTCAAACCGGCACTAGGAAACAGACTGAGAAACCAGAGTAAAAGTTTCTCATGCAACCCGTTCCCTAGATGCTAGGTGAATGAACGTCTCTCCACATGCTCAGTTCTGAGAGATAAGTGTGTGTGAAAGCCGTACTTCAAATAGAATGTTGGGAACACAAAGTATCTGTTCACTTGCAAACTCCACTACATACATATATATGGGGAGGTACTAGCACCAACTCGGTTTTACTGTGAAAACTGCAGGAACTTCAAACCGGCACTAGGAAACAGACTGAGATACCAGAGTAAAAGTTTCTCATGCAACCCGTTCCCTAGATGCTAGGTGAATGAACGTCTCTCCACATGCTCAGTTCTGAGAGATAAGTGTGTGTGAAAGCCGTACTTCAAATAGAATGTTGAGAACACAAAGTATCTTTTCAGTTGCAATCTCCACTACATACATATATATGGGGAGGTACTAGCACCAACTCGGTTTTACTGTGAAAACTGCAGGAACTTCAAAACGGCACAGGGAAACAGACTGAGAAACCAGAGTAAAATTTCCCCTGCAAGCCGTTCCCTTGGAGCTAGGAGAACAAAAGTCTCTCCACATGCTCAGTTCTGAGAGATAAGTGTGTGTGAAAGCCGTCCTTCACCTAGCTTGTTGGGAACACATTGCTTATTTTAAGTTGCAAACTCCACTCCATGCATACATAGGGGTGGTACAAGATCGAAATCTGTTTTACAGTGAAAACTGCAGGAATTTCAATCCGGCACTAGGAAACACTCTGAGAAATCAGAGTAACATTTCCCCTGTAAGCCGTTCCCTTGGAGCTAGGAGAACAAAAGTTTCTCCACATGCTCAGTTCTGAGAGATATGTGTGTGAAAGCCATCCTTCAACTAGCTTGTTGGGAACACAAAATACTTTTCCGTTTCAAACTCTACTCCATAAATATATATGAGGAGGTACTTACTCGAACTCGGTTTTCCAGTGAAAACTGCAGGAATTTCAAACAGGCACTAGGAAACAGACTGAGAACCCAGAGTAAAAGTTCCTCCTGCAACCAGTTCCCATGGTGCTAGTTGAATGAACCTCTCTTCACATGCACAGTTCTGAGAGATAAGTGTGTGAAAGCCGTCCTTCACCTACCTTGTTGGGAACACAAAGTTTCTATTCAGTTGCAAACTCCACTCCATACATATATATGTGGAGGTACTAGCTCCACCTCGGTTTTACAGAGAAAACTGCAGGAATTTCAAACCGGCACTAGGAAACAGACTGAGATACCAGAGAAAAATTTTCTCATGCAAACATTTCCATTGGTGCTAGATGAACGAATGTCTCTCCACATGCACAGTACTGAGAGATATGTGTGTGTGAAAGCCGTGCTTCACCTAGCTTGTTGGGAACACAAGGATTCTTTTCAGTTGCAAACCCCACTCCATAAATATATATGGAGTGGTACTTAATCCAACTCGTTTTTCCAGGGAAAACTGTAGGAACTTCAAAACGGCACTAGGAAATAGACTGAGAACCCAGAGTAAAAGTTTCTCCTGCAACCCGTACCCTTGGAGCTAGTTGAATGAACTTCTCTCCACATGCTCAGTTCTGAGAGATATGTGTGTGAAAGCCATCCTTCATTTAGCTTGTTGGGAACACAAAGTTCCTTTTCAGTTGAAAACTCCACTCCATAAATATATATGGGGAGGTACTAGCTCCAACCTGGATTTTAAAGTGAAAAATGCAGGAAATTCAAACCGGCACTAGGAAACATACTGAGAAACAAGAGTAATAGTTTTTCATGCATCCCGTTCCCGTGGTGCTAGGTGAACCAACCTCTCTCCACATGCTCAGTTCTGAGAGATAAGTGTGTGTGAAAGCCGTCCTTCACCTTACTTGTTTGGACACAAAGTTTCTTTTCATTTGCAAACTCCACTCCATACATATATAGGGAGAGGTTCTACTCCAACTCGGTTTTACAGTGAAAACTGCAGGAACTTCAAAACGGAACTAGGAAACAGACTGTGAAACCAGAGTAAAAGTTTCTACTGCAAACCGTTCTCTAGGTGCTAGGTGAACGAACGCCTCTCCACATGCTCAGTTTTGAGAGATAAGTGTGTGTGAATCCCGTCTATCACTTTTCTTGTTGGGAACACAAAGTTTCTTTCCAGTTGCAAACTCCACTCCATACATATATATTGGGTGGTACTAGCTCCAACTCGGTTTTATAGAGAATACTGTAGGAACATCAAACCGGCACTAGGAAACAGACTGAGAATCAAGAGTAAAAGTTTCTCCTGTAAACCGTTTCCTTTGTGCTAGATGAACGAACGTCTCTCCACATGCTCAGTTCCGAGTGATAAGTGTGTGTGAAAGCTATCCTTCAACGAGCTTATGGGAACACAACGTTTCTTTTCAGTTGCAAACACCACTCCTTACATATATATGTGGAGGTACTTACTCTAACTCGGTTTTACAGTGAAAACTGCAGGAAGTTCAAACCGGCACTAGGAAACAGACTGAGAAACCAGAGTAAAAGTTTCCCTGCAACACGTTCCCTTGGTGCTAGATAAACGAACGTCCCTCCACAAGCTTAATTCTGAGAGATAAGTGTTTGTGAAAGCCTTCCTTCACCTAGAATGTTGGGAACACAAAGTTTCTTTTTAGTTTCAAACTCCACTCCACATATATATATGGGGAGGTACAATCACCAACTCGGTTTTACAGTGAAAACTGCAGGAAATTCAAACCAGCACTAGGAAACAAACTGAGAAACCAGAGTAAAAATTTCTCCTGCAAACCGTTCCCTTGGTGCTAGATGAACGAACGTCTCTCCACATGCTCAGTTCTGAGAGATAAGTGTGTTGAAACCCGTCCTTCACCAAGCTTGTTGGGAACACAATGTTTATTTTAAGTTGCAATCTCCACTCCATGCATATATAGAGGGAGGTACTAGATCAAACTTGGTTTTACAGTGAAAATTTCAGGAACTTCAAACCGGCACTAGGTAACAGACTGAGAAAGCAGAGTAAAAGTTTCTCCTGCAACCCGTTCCCTTGGTGTTAGGTGAACGAACGTCTCTCCACATGCTCAGTTCTGAGAGATAAGTGTGTGTGAAAGCCGTTCTTCACCTACAATTTTGTGAACACAAAGTTTCTTTTCAGTTGCTAACTCCACTCCATACATATATATGGGGAGATACTAGCTCCAACTCGATTTACATTGGAAACTGCAGGAACTTCAAACCGGCACTAGGAAATAGACTGAGATTGCAGAGTAAAAGTTTCTCCTGCAACCTGTTCCCTGGGTGCTAGATGAACGAACGTCTTTCCACAAGCTAAATTCTGAGAGATAAGTGTGTGTGAAAGCCGTCCTTCACATCGCTTGTTGGGAACATAAAGTTTCTTTTCAGTTGCAAACTCCACTCCATTCATATATAAGGGTGGTACAAGCTCCAACTCGGTTTTACAGTGAAAACTGCAGGAAATTGAAACAGGCACTAGGAAACAGACTGAGATACCAGAGTAAATGTTTCTCCTGCATCCCTTTCCCTTGGTGCTAGGTGAACAAACGTCTCTCCACATGCTTAGTTCTGAGATATAAGTGTGTGTGGAAGCCGTCCTTCACCTAGATTTTTGGGAACACATTGTTTATTTTCAGTTGCAAACTCCACTCCATACATATATATGGGGTGGTACTAGCTCCAACTCGGTTTTACAGTGAACACTGCAGGAACATCAAACCGGCACTAGGAAACAGACTGAGAAACCAGAGTAAAAGTTTCATCTGCAAACAGTTTTTTTTCTGCTAGATGAACAAACGTCACACCACATGCTAATTTCCTAGAGATAAGTGTGTGAAAGACGCCCTTCACCTAGCTTTTGGGAACACAAATTTTGTTTTCAGTTGCCAACTCCACTGAATACATATATATGGGGAGGTAATTACTCCAACTCGGTTTTCCAGTGAAAACTGCAGATACTTCAACCCGGCTCTAGGAATCAGACTGAAAACCCACAGTAAAATTTTCCCCTGCAACCATTTCCCTTGGTGCTAGATGAACGAAAGTCTCTCCACATGCTCAGTTCTGAGAGATAATTGGTGTTAAAGCCGTCCTTCACATAGATTTTTGGGAACACAAAGTTTCTTTTCAGTTGCAATCTCCACTCCATACATATATAAGGGGAAGTAAAAGCTTCAACTCTGTTTTACAGTGAAAACTGCAGGAAATTCAAACAGGCACTAGGAAACAGATTGAGAACCCGGAGTAAAAGTTTCTCCTGCAACCCGTTATCTTGGTGCTAGGTGAACGAAGGTCTCTCCACATGCTCAGTTCTGAGAGATAGGTGTGTGTGAAAGCCGTCCTTCACCTAACTTGTTGGGAACACAAAGTTTGTTTTCAGTTGTAAATTCCACTCCATACATATATATGGGGACTTACAAGCTCCAAATCGATTTTACAGTGAAAACTGCAGGAACTTCAAACCGGCATTAGGAAACAGACAGTGACACCAGAATAAAAGTTTCTCCTGCAAACCTTTCCCTTTCTGCCAGATGAACGAAAGTCTCTCCACATGCTCAGTTCTGAGAGATAAGTGTGTGTGAAAGCCGTCCTTCACCTAGCTTGTTGGGAACACAAAGTTTCTTTTCAGATGCAAACTCCACTCCATACATATATATGGGGAGGTACTAGCTCCAACTCAGTTTTACAGTGAAAACTGCAGGAACTTCAAAATGGCACTAGGAAACAGACTGAGAAACCACAGAAAATGTTTCTCCTGCAACCCGTTCCATTGGTGCTAGATGAACGAACGTCTCTCCACATAAACAGTTCTGAGAAATAATTGTTTGTGAAAGCCGTCCTTCACCTAGCTTGTTGGGAACACAAAGTTTCTTTTCAGTTGCAAACTCCACTCCATACATATATATGGGTTGGTACTAGCTCCAACTCGGTTTTACAGTGAAAACTGCAGGAACTTCAAACCGGCACTAGGAAACATACTGAGAAACCAGAGTAAAAGTTTCTCCTGCATCCAGGTCCCTTGGTGCTAGATGAACGAACGTCTCTACACGTGCTCAGTTCTGAGAGATAAATGTGTATGAAAGCCGTCCTTCACCTAGATTCTTGGGAACACAAAGATTGTTTTCAGTGGCAAACTCCGCTCCATACATATATATGGGGAGGTACTACCTCCAACTCGGTTTTACAGTGAAAACTGCAGGAAATTCTAACCGGCACTAAGAAACAGACTGAGAAACCAGAGTAAAAGTTTCTCCTGCAACCCGTTCCCTTGGTGCTAGTTGAACGAACGTCTCCCCACATACTCAGTTCTGAGAGATAAGTGGTGTTAAAGCCGTCCTTCACATAGATTTTTGGGAACACAAAGTTTCTTTTCAGTTGCAAACTCCACTCCATACATATATATGGGGAAGTGGAAGCTACAAATCGGTTTTATAGTGAAAATGGCAGGAACTTCAAACAGGAACTAGGAAACAGACTGAGAAACCAGAGTAAATTTTCCCTGCAAACCGATCCCTTGGTGCTAGATGAACGAAAGTCTCTCCACATGCTCAGATCTGAGAGATAAGTGTGTATTAAAGCCGTTCTTCACCTAGCTTGTTAGGAACACAAAGTTTCTATTCATTTGCAAACTCCACTCCATAAATATATATGGGGAGGTACTAGCTCCAACTCGGTTTTACAGTGAAAACTGCAGGAACTTCAAACCGGCACTAGGAAACATACTGAGAAACCAGAGTAAAAGTTTCTCCTGCAACACGTTCCCTTGGTGCTAGATGAAAGAACGTCTCTCCACATGCTCAGTTCTGAGAGATAAGTGTGTGTGAAAGCCATCCTTCACATAGACTTTGGGAACAAATAGATTCTTTTCAGTGGCCAACTCCACTCCAATTATAAATATGGGGAACTACAAGCTCCAACTCTGTTTTACAGTGAAAACTGCAGGAAATTCAAACCGGCACTAAGAAACAGACAGAGAAACCAGAGTAAAAGTTTCTCCTGCAACCAGTTCCCTTGGTGCTAGATGAACGAAAGTCTTTCCACATGCTCAGTTCTGAGAGATAATTGGTGTTAAAGCCGTCCTTCACATAGATTTTTGGGAACACAAAGTTTCTTTTCAGTTGCAAACTCCACTCCATACATATATATGGGGAGGTAATCGCCCCAAATTGATTTTACAGTGAAAACTGCAGGATCTTCAAACCGGCTCTAAGAAACTGTCTGAGAAGCCAGAGTAAAATTTTCTCCTGCAACCCGTTCCCTTGGTGCTAAGTGAACGAACATCTCTCCACATGCTCAGTTCTGAGAGATAAGTGTGTGTGAAAGCCGTCCTTCAACTAGCTTGTTGGGAACACAAAGTTTCTTTTCAGTTGCAAAATCCACACCATACATATATATGGGGAGGTACTAGCTCCAACTCGGATTTACAGTGAAAACTGCTTTAACTTCAAACCAGCACTAGGAAACAGATTGAGTACCCAGAGTAAAAGTTCTTCCTGCAACCCGTTCCATTGGTGCTAGTTGAATGAACGTCTATCCACATGCTCAGTACTGAGAGATATGTGTGTGAAAGCCGTCCTTCACCTAGCTTGTTGGGAACATAAAGTTTATTTTCAGTTGCAAAATCCACTCCATACATATATAGGTGAGGTACGAGCTCCAACTCGGGTTTATAGTGAAAACTGCAGGAAATTCAAACCGGCACTAGGAAACAGACATAGATACAAGAAAAAATGTTTCACCTACAACCCGTTCACTTGGTGCTAGGTGAACGAACGACTCTCCACATGCTCAGTTCTGAGAGATAAGTGTGTGTGAAACCGTACATCATTTAGCTTGTTGGGATCACAATGTATATTTTCAGTTGCAAATTCCACTCCATATATATATATGGGGAGGTAATCGCCCCAAATCGATTTTACAGTGAAAACTGCAGGATCTTCAAACCGGCTCTAAGAAACAGTCTGAGAATCCAGAGTAAAATTTTCTCCTGCAACCCGTTCCCTTGGTGCTAGGTGAACGAACATCTCTCCACATGCTCAGTTCTGAGAGATAAGTGTGTGTCAAAGCCGTCCTTCAACTAGCTTGTTGGGAACACAAAGTTTCTTTTCAGTTGCAAAATCCACACCATACATATATATGGGGAGGTACAAGCTCCAACTCGGATTTACAGTGAAAACTGCTTTAACTTCAATCCGGCACTAAGAAACAGATTGAGTACCCAGAGTAAAAGTTTTTCCTGCAACCCGTTCCATTGGTGCTAGTTGAATGAACGTCTATCCACATGCTCAGTACTGAGAGATATGTGTGTGAAAGCCGTCCTTCACCTAGCTTGTTGGGAACACAAATTTATTTTTCAGTTGCAAACTCCACTCCATACATATATATGGGGATGTTCGATCTTCAACTCGGTTTTACAGTGAAAACTGCAGGAACTTCAAACCGGCACTAGGAAACACACTGAGAAACCAGAGTAAAATTATCTCCTGCAACCCGTTCCCTTGGTGCAAGTTGAACGAACGTCTCTTCTCATGCTCAGTTCTGAGAGATATGTGTGTGAACGCTGTCCTTCAACGAGCTTGATGCGAACACAAATTTTCTTTTCAGAGTACAAATTCCAATGCATACATATATATGGGGAGGTACTAGCTCCAATTCTGTTTTACAGTGAAAACTGCAGGAACTTCAAACCGGCACTAGGAAACAGACTGAGAAATCAGAGTAAAAGTTTCCCCTGCAACCTGTTCCCTAGATGCTAGGTGAACGAACGTCTCTCCACATGCTCAGTTCTGAGAGATAAGTGTGTGTAAAAGCCGTACTTCAAATACAATGTTGTGAACACAAAGTATCTTTTCAGTTGCAAACGCCACTACATACATATATATGGGGATGTACTAGCACCAACTCGGTTATACAGTGAAAACTGCAGGAACTTCAAACCGGCACTAGGAAACAGACTGAGATACCATAGTAAAATTTCCACTGCAAGCCGTTCCCTTGGTGCTAGGAGAACTAAAGTCTATCCACATGCTTAGTTCTGAGAGATAAGTGTGTGTGAAGCCATCCTTCACCTAGCTTGTTGGGAACTCATTGCTTATTTTAAGTTGCAAACTCCACTACATACATATATATGGGGAGGTACTAGCACCAACTCTGTTTTACAGTGAAAACTGCAGGAACTTCAAACCGGCACTAGGAAACACACTGAGAATCCAGAGGAAAAATTACTCCTGCAACCCGTTCCCTTGGTGCTAGGTGAACGAACGTCTCTTCTCATGCTCAGTTCTGAGAGATATGTGTGTGTGAAAGCCGTACTTTACCTAGATTGTTGGGAATACAATGCTTATTTTCAGGTGCAAACTCCACTCCATACATATATATGGGGAGGTTCTAGCTTCAACTCGGTTTTAAAGTGAAAACTTCAGGAACTTCAAACCGGCACGAGGAATCAGACTGAGAAACCACAGTAAAAGTTTCTCCTGTAAACAGTTCCCTTGGTGCTAGATGAACGAACGTCTCTCCACAAGCTTACTTCTGAGAGATAAGTGTGTGTGAAAGCCGTCCTTCACTTTTCTTGTTGGGAACACAAAGTTTCTTTTCAGTTGCAAACTCCACTCCATACATATTTATTGGGAGGTACTAGCTCCAAATCGGTTTTACAGTGAAAACTGCAGGAAATTCAAACCGGCACTAGGAAACAGACTCAGAAACCAGAGTAAAAATTTCTCCTGTAACCCGTTCCCTTGGTGCTAGATGAACGAACGTCTCTCCACATGCTCAGTTCTGAGAGATATGTGTGTGAAAGCCATCCTTCAACTAGCTTGTTGGGAACACAAAGTTCTTTTCCGTTTCAAACACTATTCCATAAATATATATGGGGAGGTACTTACTCAAACTCGGTTTTCCAGTGAAAACGGCAGGAATTTCAAACAGGCACTAGGAAAAAGACTGAGAACCCAGAGTAAAAGTTCCTCCTGCAACCAGTTCCCATGGTGCTAGTTGAATGAACGTCTCTTCACATGCACAGTTCTGAGAGATAAGTGTGTGAAAGCCGTCCATCACCTACCTTGTTGGGAACACAAAGTTTCTATTCAGTTCCAAACTCCACTCCATACATATACATGGGGAGGTACTTGATCCAAATCTGTTTTACATTGAAAACTCCAGGAACTTCAAACCGGCACTAAGAAACATACTGAGAAACCAGAGTAAAAGTTTTTCCTGCAACCCGTTCCCGTGGTGCTATGTGAACCAACGTCTCTCCACATGCTCAGTTCTGAGAAATATGTGTGTGTGAAAGCCGTCATTCACCTTACTTGTTTGGAACACAAAGTTTCTTTTCAGTTGCAAACTCCACTCCATACATATATATGGGGAGGTTCTTACTCCAACTCGGTTTTACAGTGAAAACTGCAGGAACTTCTAACCGGCACTAGGAAAAAGACTGAGACACCAGAGTAAAAGTTTCTCCTGCAACCCTTTCCCTTGGTGCTAGGTGAACGAACGTCTCTCCACATGCTCAGTTCTGAGAGATAACTGTGTTGAAAGCCGTATTTCACCTAGCTTGTTGGGAACATAAAGTTTCTTTTCAGTTGCAAACTCCACTCTATACATTTATAGGGGAGGTACTAGCTCCAACTCGGGTTTACAGTGAAAACTGCAGGAAATTCAAACCGGCACTACGAAACAGACTGAGATACAAGAGTAAATGTTTCCCCTGCAACACTTTCCCTTGGTGCTAGGTGAACGAACGTCTCTCCATATGCTCAGATTTTAGATATAATTGAGTGTAAGCCGTCCTTCACCTATCTTGTTGGGAACACAATGTTTATTTTCAGTTGCAATCACCATTCCATATATATATATGGGGAGATAATAGCTAAAACTCGGTTTTACAGTGAAAACTGCAGGAACTTCAAACCGGCTCTAAGAAACAGACTGAGATGCCAAGGTAAAAGTTTCTCCTACAATCCGTTCCCTTGGTGCTAGGTGAACGAACGTCTCTCCACATGCTCAGTTCTGAGAGATAAGTGTGTGTGAAAGCTGACTTTCACCTAGCTTGTTGGGAACACAAAGTTTCTTTCCAGTTGCAAATTCCACTCCATACATATATATGGGGAGGTACTAGCTCCAACCTGGTTTTAAAGTGAAAACTGCAGGAAATTCAAACCGGCACTAGGAAACAGACTTAGAAACCAGAGAAAAATTTCTCCTGTAACCCGTTCCCTTGGTGCTTGATGAACGAACGTCTCTCCACATGCTCAGTTCTGAGAGATATGTGTGTGAAAGCCGTCCTTCATTTAGCTTGTTGGGAACACAAAGTTTCTTTTCAGTTGCAAACTCCACTCCATACATATATATGTAGAGGTACTAGCTCCAACCTGGTTTTAAAGTGAAAACTGCAGGAAATTCACACCGGCACTAGGAAACATACTGAGAAACCAGAGTAATAGTTTTTCCTGCATCCCGTTCCCGTGGTGCTAGGTGAACCAAAGTCTCTCCACATGCTCAGTTCTGAGAGATAAGTGTGTGTGAAAGCCGCCCTTCACTTACAATGTTGGGAACACAAAGTTTCTTTTCAGTTGCAAACTCCACTCCATACATATATATGGGGAGGTTCTTACTCCAACTCGGGTTTACAGTGAAAACTGCAGGAACATCAAACCGGAACTAGGAAACAGACTGAGAAACCAGAGTAAAAGTTTCTCCTGCAACCCGTTCCCTTGGTTCTAGTTGAACGAACGTCTCTCCACATGCTCAGTTCTGAGAGATAATTGTGTGTGAAAGCCGTCCTTCACCTAGAATGTTGGGAACACAAAGTTACTTTTCAGTTGCAAACTCCAATCCACACATATAAATGGGGAGGTACTATCACCAACTCAGTTTTACAGTGAAAACTGCAGGAACTTCAAATCGGAACTAGGAAACAGACTGTTAAACCAGAGTAAAAGTTTCTACGGCAAACCGTTCGCTAGGTGCTAGGTGAACGAACGTCTCTCAACATGCTCAGTTCTGAGAGATATCTGTGTTGAAAGCTGTGTTTCACCTAGCTTGTTGGGAACATAAAGTTTCTTTTCAGTTGCAAACTCCACTCTATACATTTATAGGGGAGGTACTAGCTCCAACTCGGTTTTACAGTGAAAACTGCAGGAATTTCAAACCGACACTAGGAAACAGAATGAGAAACAAGAGTAAATGTTTCCTCGGCAACAATTTCCCTTGGTGCTAGGTGAAAGAACGGCTCTCCACATGCTCAGTTTTTAGAGATAAGTGTGTGTAAGCCGTCCTTCACCTAGCTTGTAGGGAAAACAATGATTATTTTAAGTTGCAAACTCCGTTCCATACATATATATTGGGAAGTACTAGCTCCAACTCCGTTTTACAGTGAGAACTGCAGGAAATTCAAATCGGCACTAGGAAACAGACTGTGAAACCAGAGTAAAAGTTTCTACTGCAAACCGTTCTCTAGGTGCTAGGTGAACGAACGCCTCTCCACATGCTCAGTTTTGAGAGATAAGTGTGTGTGAATCCCGTCTATCACTTTTCTTGTTGGGAACACAAAGTTTCTTTCCAGTTGCAAACTCCACTCCATACATATATATTGGGTGGTACTAGCTCCAACTCGGTTTTATAGAGAATACTGTAGGAACATCAAACCGGCACTAGGAAACAGACTGAGAATCAAGAGTAAAAGTTTCTCCTGTAAACCGTTTCCTTTGTGCTAGATGAACGAACGTCTCTCCACATGCTCAGTTCCGAGTGATAAGTGTGTGTGAAAGCTATCCTTCACCGAGCTTATGGGAACACAACGTTTCTTTTCAGTTGCAAACACCACTCCTTACATATATATGTGGAGGTACTTACTCTAACTCGGTTTTACAGTGAAAACTGCAGGAAGTTCAAACCGGCACTAGGAAACAGACTGAGAAACCAGAGTAAAAGTTTCCCTGCAACACGTTCCCTTGGTGCTAGATAAACGAACGTCCCTCCACAAGCTTAATTCTGAGAGATAAGTGTTTGTGAAAGCCTTCCTTCACCTAGAATGTTGGGAACACAAAGTTTCTTTTTAGTTTCAAACTCCACTCCACATATATATATGGGGAGGTACAATCACCAACTCGGTTTTACAGTGAAAACTGCAGGAAATTCAAACCAGCACTAGGAAACAAACTGAGAAACCAGAGTAAAAATTTCTCCTGCAAACCGTTCCCTTGGTGCTAGATGAACGAACGTCTCTCCACATGCTCAGTTCTGAGAGATAAGTGTGTTGAAACCCGTCCTTCACCAAGCTTGTTGGGAACACAATGTTTATTTTAAGTTGCAATCTCCACTCCATGCATATATAGAGGGAGGTACTAGATCAAACTTGGTTTTACAGTGAAAATTTCAGGAACTTCAAACCGGCACTAGGTAACAGACTGAGAAAGCAGAGTAAAAGTTTCTCCTGCAACCCGTTCCCTTGGTGTTAGGTGAACGAACGTCTTTCCACATGCTCAGTTCTGAGAGATAAGTGTGTGTGAAAGCCGTTCTTCACCTACAATTTTGTGAACACAAAGTTTCTTTTCAGTTGCTAACTCCACTCCATACATATATATGGGGAGATACTAGCTCCAACTCGATTTACATTGGAAACTGCAGGAACTTCAAACCGGCACTAGGAAATAGACTGAGATTGCAGAGTAAAAGTTTCTCCTGCAACCTGTTCCCTGGGTGCTAGATGAACGAACGTCTTTCCACAAGCTAAATTCTGAGAGATAAGTGTGTGTGAAAGCCGTCCTTCACATCGCTTGTTGGGAACATAAAGTTTCTTTTCAGTTGCAAACTCCACTCCATTCATATATAAGGGTGGTACAAGCTCCAACTCGGTTTTACAGTGAAAACTGCAGGAAATTGAAACAGGCACTAGGAAACAGACTGAGATACCAGAGTAAATGTTTCTCCTGCATCCCTTTCCCTTGGTGCTAGGTGAACAAACGTCTCTCCACATGCTTAGTTCTGAGATATAAGTGTGTGTGGAAGCCGTCCTTCACCTAGATTTTTGGGAACACATTGTTTATTTTCAGTTGCAAACTCCACTCCATACATATATATGGGGTGGTACTAGCTCCAACTCGGTTTTACAGTGAACACTGCAGGAACATCAAACCGGCACTAGGAAACAGACTGAGAAACCAGAGTAAAAGTTTCATCTGCAAACAGTTTTTTTTCTGCTAGATGAACAAACGTCACACCACATGCTAATTTCCTAGAGATAAGTGTGTGAAAGACGCCCTTCACCTAGCTTTTGGGAACACAAATTTTGTTTTCAGTTGCCAACTCCACTGAATACATATATATGGGGAGGTAATTACTCCAACTCGGTTTTCCAGTGAAAACTGCAGATACTTCAACCCGGCTCTAGGAATCAGACTGAAAACCCACAGTAAAATTTTCCCCTGCAACCATTTCCCTTGGTGCTAGATGAACGAAAGTCTCTCCACATGCTCAGTTCTGAGAGATAATTGGTGTTAAAGCCGTCCTTCACATAGATTTTTGGGAACACAAAGTTTCTTTTCAGTTGCAATCTCCACTCCATACATATATAAGGGGAAGTAAAAGCTTCAACTCTGTTTTACAGTGAAAACTGCAGGAAATTCAAACAGGCACTAGGAAACAGATTGAGAACCCGGAGTAAAAGTTTCTCCTGCAACCCGTTATCTTGGTGCTAGGTGAACGAAGGTCTCTCCACATGCTCAGTTCTGAGAGATAGGTGTGTGTGAAAGCCGTCCTTCACCTAACTTGTTGGGAACACAAAGTTTGTTTTCAGTTGTAAATTCCACTCCATACATATATATGGGGACTTACAAGCTCCAAATCGATTTTACAGTGAAAACTGCAGGAACTTCAAACCGGCATTAGGAAACAGACAGTGACACCAGAATAAAAGTTTCTCCTGCAAACCTTTCCCTTTCTGCCAGATGAACGAAAGTCTCTCCACATGCTCAGTTCTGAGAGATAAGTGTGTGTGAAAGCCGTCCTTCACCTAGCTTGTTGGGAACACAAAGTTTCTTTTCAGATGCAAACTCCACTCCATACATATATATGGGGAGGTACTAGCTCCAACTCAGTTTTACAGTGAAAACTGCAGGAACTTCAAAATGGCACTAGGAAACAGACTGAGAAACCACAGAAAATGTTTCTCCTGCAACCCGTTCCATTGGTGCTAGATGAACGAACGTCTCTCCACATAAACAGTTCTGAGAAATAATTGTTTGTGAAAGCCGTCCTTCACCTAGCTTGTTGGGAACACAAAGTTTCTTTTCAGTTGCAAACTCCACTCCATACATATATATGGGTTGGTACTAGCTCCAACTCGGTTTTACAGTGAAAACTGCAGGAACTTCAAACCGGCACTAGGAAACATACTGAGAAACCAGAGTAAAAGTTTCTCCTGCATCCAGGTCCCTTGGTGCTAGATGAACGAACGTCTCTACACGTGCTCAGTTCTGAGAGATAAATGTGTATGAAAGCCGTCCTTCACCTAGATTCTTGGGAACACAAAGATTGTTTTCAGTGGCAAACTCCGCTCCATACATATATATGGGGAGGTACTACCTCCAACTCGGTTTTACAGTGAAAACTGCAGGAAATTCTAACCGGCACTAAGAAACAGACTGAGAAACCAGAGTAAAAGTTTCTCCTGCAACCCGTTCCCTTGGTGCTAGTTGAACGAACGTCTCCCCACATACTCAGTTCTGAGAGATAAGTGGTGTTAAAGCCGTCCTTCACATAGATTTTTGGGAACACAAAGTTTCTTTTCAGTTGCAAACTCCACTCCATACATATATATGGGGAAGTGGAAGCTACAAATCGGTTTTATAGTGAAAATGGCAGGAACTTCAAACAGGAACTAGGAAACAGACTGAGAAACCAGAGTAAATTTTCCCTGCAAACCGATCCCTTGGTGCTAGATGAACGAAAGTCTCTCCACATGCTCAGATCTGAGAGATAAGTGTGTGTTAAAGCCGTTCTTCACCTAGCTTGTTAGGAACACAAAGTTTCTATTCATTTGCAAACTCCACTCCATAAATATATATGGGGAGGTACTAGCTCCAACTCGGTTTTACAGTGAAAACTGCAGGAACTTCAAACCGGCACTAGGAAACATACTGAGAAACCAGAGTAAAAGTTTCTCCTGCAACACGTTCCCTTGGTGCTAGATGAAAGAACGTCTCTCCACATGCTCAGTTCTGAGAGATAAGTGTGTGTGAAAGCCATCCTTCACATAGACTTTGGGAACAAATAGATTCTTTTCAGTGGCCAACTCCACTCCAATTATAAATATGGGGAACTACAAGCTCCAACTCTGTTTTACAGTGAAAACTGCAGGAAATTCAAACCGGCACTAAGAAACAGACAGAGAAACCAGAGTAAAAGTTTCTCCTGCAACCAGTTCCCTTGGTGCTAGATGAACGAAAGTCTTTCCACATGCTCAGTTCTGAGAGATAATTGGTGTTAAAGCCGTCCTTCACATAGATTTTTGGGAACACAAAGTTTCTTTTCAGTTGCAAACTCCACTCCATACATATATATGGGGAGGTAATCGCCCCAAATTGATTTTACAGTGAAAACTGCAGGATCTTCAAACCGGCTCTAAGAAACAGTCTGAGAAGCCAGAGTAAAATTTTCTCCTGCAACCCGTTCCCTTGGTGCTAAGTGAACGAACATCTCTCCACATGCTCAGTTCTGAGAGATAAGTGTGTGTGAAAGCCGTCCTTCAACTAGCTTGTTGGGAACACAAAGTTTCTTTTCAGTTGCAAAATCCACACCATACATATATATGGGGAGGTACTAGCTCCAACTCGGATTTACAGTGAAAACTGCTTTAACTTCAAACCAGCACTAGGAAACAGATTGAGTACCCAGAGTAAAAGTTCTTCCTGCAACCCGTTCCATTGGTGCTAGTTGAATGAACGTCTATCCACATGCTCAGTACTGAGAGATATGTGTGTGAAAGCCGTCCTTCACCTAGCTTGTTGGGAACATAAAGTTTATTTTCAGTTGCAAAATCCACTCCATACATATATAGGTGAGGTACGAGCTCCAACTCGGGTTTATAGTGAAAACTGCAGGAAATTCAAACCGGCACTAGGAAACAGACATAGATACAAGAAAAAATGTTTCACCTACAACCCGTTCACTTGGTGCTAGGTGAACGAACGACTCTCCACATGCTCAGTTCTGAGAGATAAGTGTGTGTGAAACCGTACATCATTTAGCTTGTTGGGATCACAATGTATATTTTCAGTTGCAAATTCCACTCCATATATATATATGGGGAGGTAATCGCCCCAAATCGATTTTACAGTGAAAACTGCAGGATCTTCAAACCGGCTCTAAGAAACAGTCTGAGAATCCAGAGTAAAATTTTCTCCTGCAACCCGTTCCCTTGGTGCTAGGTGAACGAACATCTCTCCACATGCTCAGTTCTGAGAGATAAGTGTGTGTCAAAGCCGTCCTTCAACTAGCTTGTTGGGAACACAAAGTTTCTTTTCAGTTGCAAAATCCACACCATACATATATATGGGGAGGTACAAGCTCCAACTCGGATTTACAGTGAAAACTGCTTTAACTTCAATCCGGCACTAAGAAACAGATTGAGTACCCAGAGTAAAAGTTTTTCCTGCAACCCGTTCCATTGGTGCTAGTTGAATGAACGTCTATCCACATGCTCAGTACTGAGAGATATGTGTGTGAAAGCCGTCCTTCACCTAGCTTGTTGGGAACACAAATTTATTTTTCAGTTGCAAACTCCACTCCATACATATATATGGGGATGTTCGATCTTCAACTCGGTTTTACAGTGAAAACTGCAGGAACTTCAAACCGGCACTAGGAAACACACTGAGAAACCAGAGTAAAATTATCTCCTGCAACCCGTTCCCTTGGTGCAAGTTGAACGAACGTCTCTTCTCATGCTCAGTTCTGAGAGATATGTGTGTGAACGCTGTCCTTCAACGAGCTTGATGCGAACACAAATTTTCTTTTCAGAGTACAAATTCCAATGCATACATATATATGGGGAGGTACTAGCTCCAATTCTGTTTTACAGTGAAAACTGCAGGAACTTCAAACCGGCACTAGGAAACAGACTGAGAAATCAGAGTAAAAGTTTCCCCTGCAACCTGTTCCCTAGATGCTAGGTGAACGAACGTCTCTCCACATGCTCAGTTCTGAGAGATAAGTGTGTGTAAAAGCCGTACTTCAAATACAATGTTGTGAACACAAAGTATCTTTTCAGTTGCAAACGCCACTACATACATATATATGGGGATGTACTAGCACCAACTCGGTTATACAGTGAAAACTGCAGGAACTTCAAACCGGCACTAGGAAACAGACTGAGATACCATAGTAAAATTTCCACTGCAAGCCGTTCCCTTGGTGCTAGGAGAACTAAAGTCTATCCACATGCTTAGTTCTGAGAGATAAGTGTGTGTGAAGCCATCCTTCACCTAGCTTGTTGGGAACTCATTGCTTATTTTAAGTTGCAAACTCCACTACATACATATATATGGGGAGGTACTAGCACCAACTCTGTTTTACAGTGAAAACTGCAGGAACTTCAAACCGGCACTAGGAAACACACTGAGAATCCAGAGGAAAAATTACTCCTGCAACCCGTTCCCTTGGTGCTAGGTGAACGAACGTCTCTTCTCATGCTCAGTTCTGAGAGATATGTGTGTGTGAAAGCCGTACTTTACCTAGATTGTTGGGAATACAATGCTTATTTTCAGGTGCAAACTCCACTCCATACATATATATGGGGAGGTTCTAGCTTCAACTCGGTTTTAAAGTGAAAACTTCAGGAACTTCAAACCGGCACGAGGAATCAGACTGAGAAACCACAGTAAAAGTTTCTCCTGTAAACAGTTCCCTTGGTGCTAGATGAACGAACGTCTCTCCACAAGCTTACTTCTGAGAGATAAGTGTGTGTGAAAGCCGTCCTTCACTTTTCTTGTTGGGAACACAAAGTTTCTTTTCAGTTGCAAACTCCACTCCATACATATTTATTGGGAGGTACTAGCTCCAAATCGGTTTTACAGTGAAAACTGCAGGAAATTCAAACCGGCACTAGGAAACAGACTCAGAAACCAGAGTAAAAATTTCTCCTGTAACCCGTTCCCTTGGTGCTAGATGAACGAACGTCTCTCCACATGCTCAGTTCTGAGAGATATGTGTGTGAAAGCCATCCTTCAACTAGCTTGTTGGGAACACAAAGTTCTTTTCCGTTTCAAACACTATTCCATAAATATATATGGGGAGGTACTTACTCAAACTCGGTTTTCCAGTGAAAACGGCAGGAATTTCAAACAGGCACTAGGAAAAAGACTGAGAACCCAGAGTAAAAGTTCCTCCTGCAACCAGTTCCCATGGTGCTAGTTGAATGAACGTCTCTTCACATGCACAGTTCTGAGAGATAAGTGTGTGAAAGCCGTCCATCACCTACCTTGTTGGGAACACAAAGTTTCTATTCAGTTCCAAACTCCACTCCATACATATACATGGGGAGGTACTTGATCCAAATCTGTTTTACATTGAAAACTCCAGGAACTTCAAACCGGCACTAAGAAACATACTGAGAAACCAGAGTAAAAGTTTTTCCTGCAAACCCGTTCCCGTGGTGCTATGTGAACCAACGTCTCTCCACATGCTCAGTTCTGAGAAATATGTGTGTGTGAAAGCCGTCATTCACCTTACTTGTTTGGAACACAAAGTTTCTTTTCAGTTGCAAACTCCACTCCATACATATATATGGGGAGGTTCTTACTCCAACTCGGTTTTACAGTGAAAACTGCAGGAACTTCTAACCGGCACTAGGAAAAAGACTGAGACACCAGAGTAAAAGTTTCTCCTGCAACCCTTTCCCTTGGTGCTAGGTGAACGAACGTCTCTCCACATGCTCAGTTCTGAGAGATAACTGTGTTGAAAGCCGTATTTCACCTAGCTTGTTGGGAACATAAAGTTTCTTTTCAGTTGCAAACTCCACTCTATACATTTATAGGGGAGGTACTAGCTCCAACTCGGTTTTACAGTGAAAACTGCAGGAAATTCAAACCGGCACTACGAAACAGACTGAGATACAAGAGTAAATGTTTCCCCTGCAACACTTTCCCTTGGTGCTAGGTGAACGAACGTCTCTCCATATGCTCAGATTTTAGATATAATTGAGTGTAAGCCGTCCTTCACCTATCTTGTTGGGAACACAATGTTTATTTTCAGTTGCAATCTCCATTCCATATATATATATGGGGAGATAATAGCTAAAACTCGGTTTTACAGTGAAAACTGCAGGAACTTCAAACCGGCTCTAAGAAACAGACTGAGATGCCAAGGTAAAAGTTTCTCCTACAATCCGTTCCCTTGGTGCTAGGTGAACGAACGTCTCTCCACATGCTCAGTTCTGAGAGATAAGTGTGTGTGAAAGCTGACTTTCACCTAGCTTGTTGGGAACACAAAGTTTCTTTCCAGTTGCAAATTCCACTCCATACATATATATGGGGAGGTACTAGCTCCAACCTGGTTTTAAAGTGAAAACTGCAGGAAATTCAAACCGGCACTAGGAAACAGACTTAGAAACCAGAGAAAAATTTCTCCTGTAACCCGTTCCCTTGGTGCTTGATGAACGAACGTCTCTCCACATGCTCAGTTCTGAGAGATATGTGTGTGAAAGCCGTCCTTCATTTAGCTTGTTGGGAACACAAAGTTTCTTTTCAGTTGCAAACTCCACTCCATACATATATATGTAGAGGTACTAGCTCCAACCTGGTTTTAAAGTGAAAACTGCAGGAAATTCACACCGGCACTAGGAAACATACTGAGAAACCAGAGTAATAGTTTTTCCTGCATCCCGTTCCCGTGGTGCTAGGTGAACCAAAGTCTCTCCACATGCTCAGTTCTGAGAGATAAGTGTGTGTGAAAGCCGCCCTTCACTTACAATGTTGGGAACACAAAGTTTCTTTTCAGTTGCAAACTCCACTCCATACATATATATGGGGAGGTTCTTACTCCAACTCGGGTTTACAGTGAAAACTGCAGGAACATCAAACCGGAACTAGGAAACAGACTGAGAAACCAGAGTAAAAGTTTCTCCTGCAACCCGTTCCCTTGGTTCTAGTTGAACGAACGTCTCTCCACATGCTCAGTTCTGAGAGATAATTGTGTGTGAAAGCCGTCCTTCACCTAGAATGTTGGGAACACAAAGTTACTTTTCAGTTGCAAACTCCAATCCACACATATAAATGGGGAGGTACTATCACCAACTCAGTTTTACAGTGA
Source organism: Camelus ferus (assembly GCF_009834535.1). Classification (NCBI taxonomy): domain Eukaryota; kingdom Metazoa; phylum Chordata; class Mammalia; order Artiodactyla; family Camelidae; genus Camelus; species Camelus ferus. The sequence continues at coordinate 79,821 of NW_022589664.1, read as the reverse complement.
AAACTGCAGGAACTTCAAATCGGAACTAGGAAACAGACTGTTAAACCAGAGTAAAAGTTTCTACGGCAAACCGTTCGCTAGGTGCTAGGTGAACGAACGTCTCTCAACATGCTCAGTTCTGAGAGATATCTGTGTTGAAAGCTGTGTTTCACCTAGCTTGTTGGGAACATAAAGTTTCTTTTCAGTTGCAAACTCCACTCTATACATTTATAGGGGAGGTACTAGCTCCAACTCGGTTTTACAGTGAAAACTGCAGGAATTTCAAACCGACACTAGGAAACAGAATGAGAAACAAGAGTAAATGTTTCCTCGGCAACAATTTCCCTTGGTGCTAGGTGAAAGAACGGCTCTCCACATGCTCAGTTTTTAGAGATAAGTGTGTGTAAGCCGTCCTTCACCTAGCTTGTAGGGAAAACAATGATTATTTTAAGTTGCAAACTCCGTTCCATACATATATATTGGGAAGTACTAGCTCCAACTCCGTTTTACAGTGAGAACTGCAGGAAATTCAAATCGGCACTAGGAAACAGACTGTGAAACCAGAGTAAAAGTTTCTACTGCAAACCGTTCTCTAGGTGCTAGGTGAACGAACGCCTCTCCACATGCTCAGTTTTGAGAGATAAGTGTGTGTGAATCCCGTCTATCACTTTTCTTGTTGGGAACACAAAGTTTCTTTCCAGTTGCAAACTCCACTCCATACATATATATTGGGTGGTACTAGCTCCAACTCGGTTTTATAGAGAATACTGTAGGAACATCAAACCGGCACTAGGAAACAGACTGAGAATCAAGAGTAAAAGTTTCTCCTGTAAACCGTTTCCTTTGTGCTAGATGAACGAACGTCTCTCCACATGCTCAGTTCCGAGTGATAAGTGTGTGTGAAAGCTATCCTTCACCGAGCTTATGGGAACACAACGTTTCTTTTCAGTTGCAAACACCACTCCTTACATATATATGTGGAGGTACTTACTCTAACTCGGTTTTACAGTGAAAACTGCAGGAAGTTCAAACCGGCACTAGGAAACAGACTGAGAAACCAGAGTAAAAGTTTCCCTGCAACACGTTCCCTTGGTGCTAGATAAACGAACGTCCCTCCACAAGCTTAATTCTGAGAGATAAGTGTTTGTGAAAGCCTTCCTTCACCTAGAATGTTGGGAACACAAAGTTTCTTTTTAGTTTCAAACTCCACTCCACATATATATATGGGGAGGTACAATCACCAACTCGGTTTTACAGTGAAAACTGCAGGAAATTCAAACCAGCACTAGGAAACAAACTGAGAAACCAGAGTAAAAATTTCTCCTGCAAACCGTTCCCTTGGTGCTAGATGAACGAACGTCTCTCCACATGCTCAGTTCTGAGAGATAAGTGTGTTGAAACCCGTCCTTCACCAAGCTTGTTGGGAACACAATGTTTATTTTAAGTTGCAATCTCCACTCCATGCATATATAGAGGGAGGTACTAGATCAAACTTGGTTTTACAGTGAAAATTTCAGGAACTTCAAACCGGCACTAGGTAACAGACTGAGAAAAGCAGAGTAAAAGTTTCTCCTGCAACCCGTTCCCTTGGTGTTAGGTGAACGAACGTCTCTCCACATGCTCAGTTCTGAGAGATAAGTGTGTGTGAAAGCCGTTCTTCACCTACAATTTTGTGAACACAAAGTTTCTTTTCAGTTGCTAACTCCACTCCATACATATATATGGGGAGATACTAGCTCCAACTCGATTTACATTGGAAACTGCAGGAACTTCAAACCGGCACTAGGAAATAGACTGAGATTGCAGAGTAAAAGTTTCTCCTGCAACTCGTTCCATTGGTGCTAGTTGAATGAACGTCTATCCAGATGCTCAGTACTGAGAGATATGTGTGTGAAAACCGTCCTTCACTTAGCTTGTTTGGAACACAAAGTTTCTTTTCAGTTGCAAACTCCACTCCATATATATATAGGGGGAATTAATAGCTCCAACTCGGTTTTACAGTGAAAACTGCAGGAACTTAAAACCGGCACTAGGAAACAGACTGAGAAACCAGAGTAATAGTTTCTCCTGTAACCCGTTCCCTTGGTGATAGATGAATGAACGTCTCTCCACAAGCTTAGTTCTGAGAGATAATTGTGTGTGAAAGCCGTCTTTTCCTAGCTTGTTGGGAACACAAAGTTTATTTTTCAGTTGCAAACTACACTCCATACATATATATGGGGATGTTCGAGCTCCAACTCTGTTTTACAGTGAAAACTGCACGAACTTCAAACCGGCACTAGGAAACAGACTGAGAAACCAGAGTAAAAGTATCTCCTGCAACCCGTTCCCTGGTTCAAGCTGAACGAACGTCTCTTCACATGCTCAGTTCTGAGAGATATGTGTGTGAAAGCTGTCCTTCAACGAGCTTGATGCGAACACAAATTTCTTTTCAGAGTACAAATTCCAATGCATACATATATATGGGGAGGTAATAGCTCCAAATCTGTTTTACAGTGAAAACTGCAGGAACTTCAAACCGGCCCTAGGAACAGACTGAGAAACCAAAGTAAAAAGTTTCTCCTGCCAACCCTTTCCCTAGTTACTAGGTGAACGAACAGTCTCTCCACATGCTCAGTTCTGAGAGATAAGTGTGTGTAAAGCCGTCCTTCAACTAGAATGCTTGGGAACACAAAGTATCTTTTCAGTTGCAAACTCCACACATACATATATAATGGGGATGTACTATCTACCAACTCGGTTTTACAGTGAAATCTGCCTTAACTCCAACCGGCACTAGGAATCAGACTTCAGAATACCAGAGTAAAAATTTCCCTTGCAAGCCCGTTCCCATTGATGCTAGGTAGAACGAAAGTCTCTCCACATGCTCATTTCTGAGAGATATGTGTGTGAAAGCCGTCATTCACCTTAAGCATTGTTGGGAACACAATTGCTTATTTTCAGTTGCAAACTCCACTACCATACATATATATGGGGAGGTTCTAGCTTCAACTCGGTTTTACAGTGAAAACTGCCGGAACTTCAAACCGTCACGAGGAAACAGACTGAGAAACCAGAGTAAAAGTTTCTCCTGTAACCCGTTCCCTTGGTGCTAGGTGAACGAACGACTCTCCACATGCTCAGTTCTGAGAGATAATTGTGTGTGAACCCGTACATCACTTAGCATGTTGGGATCATAATGTATATTTTCAGTTGCATATTCCACTCCATATATATATATGGGGAGGTAATAGCCCCTAATCGATTTTACAGTGAAAACTGCAGAATCTTCAAACCGGCTCTAAGTAACAGTCTGAGAAGCCAGAATAAAATTTTCTCCTGCAACCCGTTTCCTTGGTGCTAGGTGAACGAACATCTCTCCACATGCTCATTTCTGAGAGATAAGTGTGTGTGAAAGCCGTCCTTCAACTAGCTTGTTGGGAACACAAAATTCTTTTCCGTTTCAAACTCCACTCCATAAATATATATGGGGAGGTACTTACTCCAAATCGGTTTTCCAGTGAAAACTGCAGGAACTTCAAATCGGCACTAGGAAACAGACTGAGAACCCAGAGTAAAAGTTCTTCCTGCAACCCGTTCCATTGGTGATAGTTGAATGAACGTCTATCCACATGCTCAGTACTGAGAGATAAGTGTGTGTGAAAGCCGTTCTTCACCTACAATTTTGTGAACACAAAGTTTCTTTTCAGTTGCTAACTCCACTCCATACATATATATGGGGAGGTACTAGCTCCAACTCGATTTACATTGGAAACTGCAGGAACTTCAAACCGGCACTAGGAAATAGACTGAGATTGCAGAGTAAAAGTTTCTCCTGCAACCTGTTCCCTTTGTGCTAGATGAACGAACGTCTCTCCACATGCTCAGTTCTGAGAGATATGTGTGTGAAAGCCGTAATTAACCAAGATTGTTGGGAATACAATGCTTATTTTCAGTTGCAAACTCCACACCATACATATATATGGGGAGGTTCTAGCTTCAACTCGGTTTTACAGTGAAAACTGCCGGAACTTCAAACCGTCACGAGGAAACAGACTGAGAAACCAGAGTAAAAGTTTCTCCTGTAACCCGTTCCCTTGGTGCTAGGTGAACGAACGACTCTCCAAATGCTCAGATCTGAGAGATAAGTGTGTGTGAAGCCGTACATCATTAAGCTTGTTAGGATCACAATGTATATTTTCAGTTGCAAATTCCACTCCATACATATATATGGGGAGGTAATAGCTCCAAATCTATTTTATATTGAAAACTGCAGGATCTTCAAACCGGCTCTTAGAAAGAGTCTGAGAAGCCAGAGTAAAATTTTCTCCTGCAACCCTTTCCCTTGTTACTAGGTGAACAAACATCTCTCCACATGCTCAGTTCTGAGAGATTAGTGTGTGTGAAAGCCGTCCTTCAACTAGCTTCTTGGGAACACAAAGTTTCTTTTCAGTTGCAAAATCCACACCATACATATATATGGGGAGGTACTATCTCCAACTCGGTTTTACAGTGAAAACTGCCTTAACTCCAACCGGCACTAGGAATCAGATTCAGAAACCAGAGTAAAAATTTCCCTTGCAACCCGTTCCCTTGATGCTAGGTGAACGAACGTCTCTCCACATGCTCAGTTCTGAGAGATATGTGTGTGAAAGCCGTAATTAACCAAGATTGTTGGGAATACAATGCTTATTTTCAGTTGCAAACTCCACACCATACATATATATGGGGAGGTTCTAGCTTCAACTCGGTTTTACAGTGAAAACTGCCGGAACTTCAAACCGTCACGAGGAAACAGACTGAGAAACCAGAGTAAAAGTTTCTCCTGTAACCCGTTCCCTTGGTGCTAGGTGAACGAACGACTCTCCACATGCTCAGTTCTGAGAGATAATTGTGTGTGAACCCGTACATCACTTAGCATGTTGGGATCATAATGTATATTTTCAGTTGCATATTCCACTCCATATATATATATGGGGAGGTAATAGCCCCTAATCGATTTTACAGTGAAAACTGCAGAATCTTCAAACCGGCTCTAAGTAACAGTCTGAGAAGCCAGAATAAAATTTTCTCCTGCAACCCGTTTCCTTGGTGCTAGGTGAACGAACATCTCTCCACATGCTCATTTCTGAGAGATAAGTGTGTGTGAAAGCCGTCCTTCAACTAGCTTGTTGGGAACACAAAATTCTTTTCCGTTTCAAACTCCACTCCATAAATATATATGGGGAGGTACTTACTCCAAATCGGTTTTCCAGTGAAAACTGCAGGAACTTCAAATCGGCACTAGGAAACAGACTGAGAACCCAGAGTAAAAGTTCTTCCTGCAACCCGTTCCATTGGTGATAGTTGAATGAACGTCTATCCACATGCTCAGTACTGAGAGATAAGTGTGTGTGAAAGCCGTTCTTCACCTACAATTTTGTGAACACAAAGTTTCTTTTCAGTTGCTAACTCCACTCCATACATATATATGGGGAGATACTAGCTCCAACTCGATTTACATTGGAAACTGCAGGAACTTCAAACCGGCACTAGGAAATAGACTGAGATTGCAGAGTAAAAGTTTCTCCTGCAACCTGTTCCCTTTGTGCTAGATGAACGAACGTCTCTCCACATGCTCAGTTCTGAGAGATATGTGTGTGAAAGCCGTAATTAACCAAGATTGTTGGGAATACAATGCTTATTTTCAGTTGCAAACTCCACACCATACATATATATGGGGAGGTTCTAGCTTCAACTCGGTTTTACAGTGAAAACTGCCGGAACTTCAAACCGTCACGAGGAAACAGACTGAGAAACCAGAGTAAAAGTTTCTCCTGTAACCCGTTCCCTTGGTGCTAGGTGAACGAACGACTCTCCACATGCTCACTTCTGAGAGATAATTGTGTGTGAACCCGTACATCACTTAGCATGTTGGGATCATAATGTATATTTTCAGTTGCATATTCCACTCCATATATATATATGGGGAGGTAATAGCCCCTAATCGATTTTACAGTGAAAACTGCAGAATCTTCAAACCGGCTCTAAGTAACAGTCTGAGAAGCCAGAATAAAATTTTCTCCTGCAACCCGTTTCCTTGGTGCTAGGTGAACGAACATCTCTCCACATGCTCATTTCTGAGAGATAAGTGTGTGTGAAAGCCGTCCTTCAACTAGCTTGTTGGGAACACAAAATTCTTTTCCGTTTCAAACTCCACTCCATAAATATATATGGGGAGGTACTTACTCCAAATCGGTTTTCCAGTGAAAACTGCAGGAACTTCAAATCGGCACTAGGAAACAGACTGAGAACCCAGAGTAAAAGTTCTTCCTGCAACCCGTTCCATTGGTGATAGTTGAATGAACGTCTATCCACATGCTCAGTTCTGAGAGATAAGTGTGTGTGAAAGCCGTTCTTCACCTACAATTTTGTGAACACAAAGTTTCTTTTCAGTTGCTAACTCCACTCCATACATATATATGGGGAGATACTAGCTCCAACTCGATTTACATTGGAAACTGCAGGAACTTCAAACCGGCACTAGGAAAAAGACTGAGATTGCAGAGGAAAAGTTTCTCCTGCAACCTGTTCCCTGGGTGCTAGATGAACGAACGTCTCTCCACAAGCTAAATTCTGAGAGATAAATGTGTGTGAAAGCCGTCCTTCACATCGCTTGTTGGGAACATAAAGTTTCTTTTCAGTTGCAAACCCCACTCCATTCATATATAAGGGAGGTACTAGCTCCAACTCGGTTTTACAGTGAAAACTGCAGGAAATTGAAACAGGCACTAGGAAACAGACTGAGATACCAGAGTAAATGTTTCTCCTGCATCCCTTTCCCTTGGTGCTAGGTGAACGAACGTCTCTCCACATGCTTAGTTCTGAGATATAAGTGTGTGTGGAAGCCGTCCTTCACCTAGATTTTGGGAACACATTGTTTATTTTCAGTTGCAAACTCCACTCCATACATATATATGGGGTGGTACTAGCTCCAACTCGGTTTTACAGTGAAAACTGCAGGAACATCAAACCGGCACTAGGAAACAGACTGAGAAACCAGAGTAAAAGTTTCATCTGCAAACAGTTTTTTTTCTGCTAGATGAACAAACGTCACACCACATGCTAATTTCCGAGAGATAAGTGTGTGAAAGACGCCCTTCACCTAGCTTTTGGGAACACAAATTTTGTTTTCAGTTGCCAACTCCACTGAATACATATATATGGGGAGGTAATTACTCCAACTCGGTTTTCCAGTGAAAACTGCAGATACTTCAACCCGGCACTAGGAATCAGACTGAAAACCCACAGTAAAACTTTCCCCTGCAACCATTTCCCTTGGTGCTAGATGAACGAAAGTCTCTCCACATGCTCAGTTCTGAGAGATAATTGGTGTTAAAGCCGTCCTTCACATAGATTTTTGGGAACACAAAGTTTCTTTACAGTTGCAATCTCCACTCCATACATATATAAGGGGAAGTAAAAGCTTCAACTCTGTTTTACAGTGAAAACTGCAGGAAATTCAAACAGGCACTAGGAAACAGATTGAGTACCCGGAGTAAAAGTTTCTCCTGCAACCCGTTATCTTGGTGCTAGGTGAACGAAGGTCTCTCCACATGCTCAGTTCTGAGAGATAAGTGTGTGTGAAAGCCGTCCTTCACATAACTTGTTGGGAACACAAAGTTTGTTTTCAGTTGTAAATTCCACTCCATACTTATATATGGGGACTTACAAGCTCCAAATCGATTTTACAGTGAAAACTGCAGGAACATCAAACCGGCATTAGGAAACAGACAGTGACACCAGAATAAAAGTTTCTCCTGCAAACCTTTCCCTTTCTGCCAGATGAACGAAAGTCTCTCCACATGCTCAGTTCTGAGAGATAATTGTGTGTGAAAGCCGTCCTTCACCTAGCTTGTTGGGAACACAAAGTTTCTTTTCAGATGCAAACTCCACTCCATACATATATATGGGGAGGTACTAGCTCCAACTCAGTTTTACAGTGAAAACTGCAGGAACTTCAAAATGGCACTAGGAAACAGACTGAGAAACCACAGAAAATGTTTCTCCTGCAACCCGTTCCATTGGTGCTAGATGAACGAACGTCTCTCCACATAAACAGTTCTGAGAAATAATTGTTTGTGAAAGCCGTCCTTCACCTAGCTTGTTGGGAACACAAAGTTTCTTTTCAGTTGCAAACTCCACTCCATACATATATATGGGTTGGTACTAGCTCCAACTCGGTTTTACAGTGAAAACTGCAGGAACGTCAAACCGGCACTAGGAAACATACTGAGAAACCAGAGTAAAAGTTTCTCCTGCATCCAGGTCCCTTGGTGCTAGATGAACGAACGTCTCTCCACGTGCTCAGTTCTGAGGGATAAGTGGGTGTGAAAGCCGTCCTTCACCTAGCTTCTTGGGAACACAAAGATTCTTTTCAGTTGCAAACTCCACTCCATACATATATATGGGGAGGTAGTAGCTCCAACTCGGTTTTACAGTGAAAACTGCAGGAACTTCAAACCGGCACTAGGAAACAGACTGAGAACCCAGAGTAAAATTTTCCCCTGCAACCCGTTCCCTTTGTTCTAGATGAACGAACGTCTCTCCACATGCTCAGTTCTGAGGGATATGTGGGTGTGAAAGCGATCCTTCACCTAGCTTGTTGGGAACACAAAGTTTCTTTTCAGTTGCAAACTCCACTCCATACATATATATGGGTTGGTACTAGCTCCAACTCGGTTTTACAGTGAAAACTGCAGGAACTTCAAACCGGCACTAGGAAACAGACAGAGAAACCAGAGTAAAAGTTTCTCCTGCATCCAGGTCCCTTGGTGCTATATGAACGAACGTCTCTCCACATGCTCATTTCTGAGAGATACATGTGTATGAAAGCCATCCTTCACCTAGATTGTTGGGAACACAAAGTTTGTTTTCAGTGGCAAACTCCAATCCATACATATATATGGGGAGGTACTATCTCCAACTCGGTTTTACAGTGAAAACTGCAGGAAATTATAACCGGCACTAAGAAACAGATTGAGAACCCGGAGAAAAGTTTCTCCTGCAACCCTTTACCTTGGTGGTAGGTGAACGAATGTCTCTCCACATGCTCAGTTCTGAGAGATAAGTGTGTCTGAAAGCCGAACTTCACATAGATTTTTGGGAACACATAGTGTCTTTTCAGTTGAAAACTCCACTCCCTACATATATATGGGGAAGTACAAGCTCCAAATCGGTTTTACAGTGAAAATTGCAGGAACTTCTAAGCGACACTAGGAAACCGACTGAGAAACCAGGGTAAAAGTTTCTCCTGCAAACCGTTTCCTTGGTGCTAGATGAACGAAAGTCTCTCCACATGCTCAGTTCTGAGAGATAACTGTGTTTGAAAGCCGTCCTTCACCTAGCTTGTTGGGAACACAAAATTTCTTTTCAGATGAAAACTCCTCTCCATACATGTATATGGGTAGGTACTAGCTCCAACTCAGTTTTACAGTGAAAACTGCAGGAACTTCAAAAAGGCACTAGGAAACAGACTGAGATACCACAGTAAAAGTTTCTCCTGAAACCCGTTCCCTTAGTGCTAGATGAATTAACGTCTCTCCACATGCTAAGTTCTGAGTGATAATTGTGTGTGAAAGCCATCCTTCACCTAGCTTGTTGGGAACACAAAGTTTATTTTCAGTTGCAAACACCACTCCATACATATATATGGGGAGGTACTAGATCCAACTCGGTTCTACAGTGAAAGCTGCAAGAACTTCAAACCGGAACTAGGAAACAGACTGAGAATCCAGAGTAAATGTTTCCCCTGCAACCCGTTCCTTTGGTGCTAAATGAACGAACGTCTCTCCACATGCTCAGTTCTGAGAGATATGTGTGTGTGAAAGCCGTCCTTCACCAAGCTTGTTGGGAACAGAAAGTTTCTTTTCAGTGGCAAAATCCACTTCATAAATATATATGGGGAGGTACTAGCTCCAAATCCGTTTTACAGTGAAAACTGCAGAAACTTCAAAACGGCACTAGGAAACAGACTTAGAAACCGGATTATTAGTTTTTCCTGCAACCCGTTCCATTGGTTCTAGATGAACGAACGTCTCTCCACATGCTCAGTTCTGAGAGATAAGTGTGTCTGAAAGCCGAACTTCACATTGATTTTTGGTAACACAAAGAGTCTTTTAAGTTGCAAAATCCACTCCCTACTTATATATGGGGAATTACAAGCTCCAAATCGGTTTTACAGTGAAAATTGCAGAAACTTCAATCCGGCACTAGGAAACAGTCTTAGAAACCAGAGTAAAAGTTTCTCCTGCAACCGTTCCCTTGGTGCTAGATGAACGAACGTCTATCCACATGCTCATTTCTGAGAGATAAGTTTTTGTGAAAGCCGTCCTTCACCTAGCTTGTTGGGAACACAAAATTTCTTTTCTGTTGCAAATTCCACTCCATACATCTATATGGGTAGGTAAAAGCTCCACCTCGGCTTTACAGTGAAAACTGCAGGAACTTCAAAACGGCACTAAGAAACAGACTGAGAAACGAGAGTAAAGTTTCTCCTGCAACCCATTCCCTTGTTGCTAGTTGAACGAACATCTATCCACATGCTCATTTCTGAGAAATAAGTTTGTGTGAAAGCCGTCCTTCACCAAGCTTGTTGGGAACACAAAATTTCTTTCTGTTGCAAATTCCACTCCATACATCTATATGGGTAGGTACAATCTCCAACTCGGCTTTACAGTGAAAACTGCAGGAACTTCAAACCGGCACTAGGGAACAGACTGAGATACCAGAGTAAAAGTTTATCCTGCAACCAGTTCCCTTGGTGCTAGATGAACGAACGTCTCTCCACATGCTCAGTTCTGAGAGATAATTGTGTGTGAAAGCCGTCATTCACATAGCTTGTTGGGAAAAGAAAGTTTCTTTTCAGTTGCAAACTCCAATCCATACATATATATGGGGAGTTACTAGCTCCTTCTCGGTTTTACTGTGAAAACTGCAGGAACTTCCAACCGGCACTAGGAAACAGACTGAGAAACCAGAGTGAAAGTTTATCCTACAACCCGTTCCCATGGTGCTAGATGAAAGAACGTCTCTCCACATACTCAGTTCTGAGAGATAAGTGTGTGTGAAATCTGTACTTCACATAGCTTGTTGGGAACACAAAGTTTCTTTTCAGTTGCAAACTCCACTCCATACATCTATATGGGGAGGTACAAGCTCCAACTCTGTTTTACAGTGAAAACTGCAGGAATTTCAACCTGGCACTAGGAAACAGACTGAGATACCAGAGTAAAAGTTTCTCCTGAAGCCCGTTCCCTTAGTGCTAGATGAATGAACATCTCTCCACATGCTAAGGTCTGAGAGATAATTGTGTGTGAAAGCCATCCTTCACCTAGCTTGTTGGGAACACAAAGTTTATTTTCAGTTGCAAACACCACTCCATACATATATATGGGGAGGTACAAGCTCCAACTCGGTTCTACAGTGAAACTTGCAGGAACTTCAAACCGGAACTAGGAAACAGACTGAGAATCCAGAGGAAAAGTTTCCCCTGCAACCCGTTCCTTTGGTGCTAGATGAACGAACGTCTCTCCACATGCTCAGTTCTGAGAGATATGTGTGTGTGAAAGCCGTCCTTCACCTAGCTTGTTGGGAACACAAAGTTTCTTTTCAGTGGCAAAATCCACTCCATAAATATATATGGGGAGGTAATAGTTCAACACCGTTTTACAGTGAATACTGCAGAAACTTCAAAACGGCACTAGGAAACAGACTTAGAAACCGGAGTATTAGTTTCTCCTGCAACCCGTTCCATTAGTTCTAGATGAACGAACGTCTCTCCACATGCTCAGTTCTGAGAGATAAGTGTGTCTGAAAGCCGAACTTCACATAGATTTTTGGGAACACATTGAGTATTTTAAGTTGCAAACTCCACTCCCTACTTATATATGGGGAATTACAAGCTCCAAATCGGTTTTACAGTGAAAATTGCAGAAACTTCAATCCGGCACTAGGAAACAGTCTTAGAAACCAGAGTAAAAGTTTCTCCTGCAAACCGTTCCCTTGGTGCTAGATGAACGAACGTCTATCCACATGCTCAGTTCTGAGAGATAAGTGTTTGTGAAAGCCGTCCTTCACCTAGCTTGTTGGGAAAACAAAGTTTCTTTTCAGTTGAAAACTTCACTCCATAAATATATATGGGGAGATACTAGAACCAACTCTGTTTTACAGTGAAAACTGCAGGAACTTCAAACCGGCACTAGTAAACAGACTGAGATACCAGAGGAAAACTTTCTCCTGCAACCCGTTCCCTTGGTGCTAGATGAACGAACGTCTCTCCACATACTCAGTTCTGAGAGATAAATGTGTGTGAAAGCTGTCCTTCACCTAGCATGTTGGGAACTCAAAGTTTCTTTCCAGTTGCAAACTCCACTCCATACATCTATATGGGGTGGTACAAGCTCCAACTCGGTTTTACAGTGAAAACTGCAGGAACTTCAAACCGGCACTAGGAAACAGACTGAGAAACCGGAGTAAATGTTTCTCCTGCAACCTGTTCCATTGGTGCTAGATGAACGAACGTCTCTCCACATGCTCAGTTCTGAGAGATAAGTGTGTCTGAAAGCCGAACTTCACATAGATTTTTGGGAACACATAGTGTCTTTTCAGTTGAAAACTCCACTCCCTACATATATATGGGGAAGTACAAGCTCCAAATCGGTTTTACAGTGAAAATTGCAGGAACTTCAAACCGACACTAGGAAACCGACTGAGATACCAGAGTAAAAGTTTCTCCTGCAACCCGTTCCCTTGGTGCTAGATGAACGAACGTCTCTCCACATGCTCGGTTCTGAGTGATAAGTGTTTGTGAAAGCCGTCCTTCACCTAGCTTGTTGGGAAAACAAAGTTTCTTTTCAGTTGAAAACCCCACTCCATACATATATATGGGGAGATAATAGAACCAACTCTGTTTTACAGTGAAATATGCTGGAACTTCAAACCGGCACTAGGAAACATACTGAGAAACCAGAGAAAACTTTCTCCTGCAAACCGTTCCCTTCGTGCTAGGTGAACGAACGTCTCTCCACATGCTCAGATCTGAGAGATAAGTGTGTGTGAAAGCCGTCCTTAACCTAGCTTGTTGGGAACACAAAGTTTCTTTTCAGTGGCAAAATCCACTTCTTAAATATATATGGGGAGGTACTAGCTAAAACTCCGTTTTACAGTGAAAACTGCAGAAACTTCAAAACGGCACTAGGAAACAGACTTAGAAAACGGAGTATTAGTTTCTCCTGCAACCCGTTCCATTGGTTCTAGATGAACGAACGTCTCTCCACAGGCTCAGTTCTGAGAGATAAGTGTGTCTGAAAGCCGAACTTCACATCGCTTGTTGGGAACATAAAGTTTCTTTTCAGTTGCAAACCCCACTCCATTCATATATAAGGGAGGTACTAGCTCCAACTCGGTTTTACAGTGAAAACTGCAGGAAATTGAAACAGGCACTAGGAAACAGACTGAGATACCAGAGTAAATGTTTCTCCTGCATCCCTTTCCCTTGGTGCTAGGTGAACGAACGTCTCTCCACATGCTTAGTTCTGAGATATAAGTGTGTGTGGAAGCCGTCCTTCACCTAGATTTTGGGAACACATTGTTTATTTTCAGTTGCAAACTCCGCTCCATACATATATATGGGGTGGTACTAGCTCCAACTCGGTTTTACAGTGAAAACTGCAGGAACATCAAACCGGCACTAGGAAACAGACTGAGAAACCAGAGTAAAAGTTTCATCTGCAAACAGTTTTTTTTCTGCTAGATGAACAAACGTCACACCACATGCTAATTTCCGAGAGATAAGTGTGTGAAAGACGCCCTTCACCTAGCTTTTGGGAACACAAATTTTGTTTTCAGTTGCCAACTCCACTGAATACATATATATGGGGAGGTAATTACTCCAACTCGGTTTTCCAGTGAAAACTGCAGATACTTCAACCCGGCACTAGGAATCAGACTGAAAACCCACAGTAAAATTTTCCCCTGCAACCAAATCCCTTGGTGCTAGATGAACGAAAGTCTCTCCACATGCTCAGTTCTGAGAGATAATTGGTGTTAAAGCCGTCCTTCACATAGATTTTTGGGAACACAAAGTTTCTTTTCAGTTGCAATCTCCACTCCATACATATATAAGGGGAAGTAAAAGCTTCAACTCTGTTTTACAGTGAAAACTGCAGGAAATTCAAACAGGCACTAGGAAACAGATTGAGAACCCGGAGTAAAAGTTTCTCCTGCAACCCGTTATCTTGGTGCTAGGTGAACGAACGTCTCTCCAAATGCTCAGTTCTGAGAGATAAGTGTGTGTGAAAGCCGTCCTTCACCTAACTTGTTGGGAACACAAAGTTTGTTTTCAGTTTTAAATTCCACTCCATACTTATATATGGGGACTTACAAGCTCCAAATCGATTTTACAGTGAAAACTGCAGGAACTTCAAACCGGCATTAGGAAACAGACAGTGACACCAGAATAAAAGTTTCTCCTGCAAACCTTTCCCTTTCTGCCAGATGAACGAAAGTCTCTCCACATGCTCAGTTCTGAGAGATAAGTGTGTGTGAAAGCCGTCCTTCACCTAGCTTGTTGGGAACACAAAGTTTCTTTTCAGATGCAAACTCCACTCCATACATATATATGGGGAGGTACTAGCTCCAACTCAGTTTTACAGTGAAAACTGCAGGAACTTCAAAATGGCACTAGGAAACAGACTGAGAAACCACAGAAAATGTTTCTCCTGCAACCCGTTCCATTGGTGCTAGATGAACGAACGTCTCTCCACATAAACAGTTCTGAGAAATAATTGTTTGTGAAAGCCGTCCTTCACCTAGCTTGTTGGGAACACAAAGTTTCTTTTCAGTTGCAAACTCCACTCCATACATATATATGGGTTGGTACTAGCTCCAACTCGGTTTTACAGTGAAAACTGCAGGAACTTCAAACCGGCACTAGGAAACATACTGAGAAACCAGAGTAAAAGTTTCTCCTGCATCCAGGTCCCTTGGTGCTAGATGAACGAACGTCTCTACAAGTGCTCAGTTCTGAGAGATAAATGTGTATGAAAGCCGTCCTTCACCTAGATAGTTGGGAACACAAAGATTGTTTTCAGTGGCAAACTCCGCTCCATACATATATATGGGGAGGTACTACCTCCAACTCGGTTTTACAGTGAAAACTGCAGGAAATTCTAACCGGCACTAAGAAACAGACTGAGAAACCAGAGTAAAAGTTTCTCCTGCAACCCATTCGCTTGGTGCTAGTTGAACGAACGTCTCCCCACATACTCAGTTCTGAGAGATAAGTGGTGTTAAAGCCGTCCTTCACATAGATTTTTGGGAACACAAAGTTTCTTTTCAGTTGCAAACTCCACTCCATACATATATATGGGGAAGTGGAAGCTCCAAATCGGTTTTATAGTGAAAATGGCAGGAACTTCAAACAGGAACTAGGAAACAGACTGAGAAACCAGAGTAAATATTCCCTGCAAACCGATCCCTTGGTGCTAGATGAACGAAAGTCTCTCCACATGCTCAGATCTGAGAGATAAGTGTGTGTTAAAGCCGTTCTTCACCTAGCTTGTTAGGAACACAAAGTTTCTATTCATTTGCAAACTCCACTCCATACATATATATGGGGAGGTACTAGCTCCAACTCGGTTTTATAGTGAAAACTGCAGGAACTTCAAACCGGCACTAGGAAACATACTGAGAAACCAGAGTAAAAGTTTCTCCTGCAACACGTTCCCTTGGTGCTAGATGAAAGAACGTCTCTCCACATGCTCAGTTCTGAGAGATAAGTGTGTGTGAAAGCCATCCTTCACATAGATTTTGGGAACAAATAGATTCTTTTCAGTGGCCAACTCCACTCCAAATATAAATATGGGGAACTACAAGCTCCAACTCTGTTTTACAGTGAAAACTGTAGGAAATTCAAACCGGCACTAAGAAACAGACAGAGAAACCAGAGTAAAAGTTTCTCCTGCAACCAGTTCCCATGGTGCTAGATGAACGAAAGTCTCTCCACATGCTCAGTTCTGAGAGATAATTGGTGTTAAAGCCGTCCTTCACATAGATTTTTGGGAACTCAAAGTTTCTTTTCAGTTGCAAACTCCACTCCATACATATATAAGGGGAAGTAAAAGCTTCAACTCGGTTTTACAGTGAAAACTGCAGGAAATTCAAACAGGCACTAGGAAACAGATTGAGAACCCGGAGTAAAAGTTTCTCCTGCAACCCGTTACCTTGGTGCTTGGTGAACGAACGTCTCTCCACATGCTCAGTTCTGAGAGATAAGTGTGTGTGAAAGCCGTCCTTCACCTAACTTGTTGGGAACACAAAGATTCTTTTCAGTTATAAATTCCACTCAACATATATATGGGGACTTACAAGCTCCAACTCGGTTTTACAGTGAAAACTGCAGGAACTTCAAACCGGCATTAGGAAACAGACAGTGATACCAGAATAAAAGTTTCTCCTGCAAACCGTTCCCTTTGTGCCAGATGAACGAAAGTCTCTCCACATGCTCAATTCTGAGAGATAAGTGTGTGTGAAAGCCGTCCTTCACCAAGCTTGTTGGGAACTCAAAGTTTCCTTTCAGATGCAAACTCCACTCCATACATGTATATGGGTAGGTACTAGCTCCAACTCAGTTTTACAGTGAAAACTGCAGGAACTTCAAAACGGTACTAGGAAACAGACTGAGAAACCACAGTAAAAGTTTCTCCTGCAACCCGTTCCATTGGTGCTAGATGAACGAACGTCTCTCCACATAATCAGTTCTGAGAAATAATTGTTTGTGAAAGCCGTCCTTCACCTAGCTTGTTGGGAACACAAAGTTTCTTTTCAGTTGTAAACTCCACTCCATACATATATATGGGTTGGTACTAGCTCCAACTCGGTTTTACAGTGAAAACTGCAGGAACTTCAAACCGGCACTAGGAAACAGACAGAGAAACCAGAGTAAAATTTTCTCCTGCATCCAGGTCCCTTGGTGCTATATGAACGAACGTCTCTCCACATGCTCATTTCTGAGAGATACATGTGTATGAAAGCCATCCTTCACCTAGATTGTTGGGAACACAAAGTTTGTTTTCAGTGGCAAACTCCAATCCATACATATATATGGGGAGGTACTATCTCCAACTCGGTTTTACAGTGAAAACTGCAGGAAATTCTAACCGGCACTAAGAAACAGACTGAGAAACCAGAGTAAAAGTTTCTCCTGCAACCCGTTCCCTTGGTGCTATATGAATGAAAGTCTCTCCACATGCTAAGTTCTGAGAGATAATTGGGGTTAAAGCCATCCTTCACATAGATTTTTGGGAACACAAAGTTTCTTTTCAGTTGCAAACTCCACTCCATACATATATAAGGGGAAGTAAAAGCTTCAACTCGGTTTTACAGTGAAAACTGCAGGAAATTCAAACAGGCACTAGGAAACAGATTGAGAACCCGGAGAAAAGTTTCTCCTGCAACCCGTTACCTTGGTGGTAGGTGAACGAATGTCTCTCCACATGCTCAGTTCTGAGAGATAAGTGTGTCTGAAAGCCGAACTTCACATAGATTTTTGGGAACACATAGTGTCTTTTCAGTTGAAAACTCCACTCCCTACATATATATGGGGAAGTACAATCTCCAAATCGGTTTTACAGTGAAAATTGCAGGAACTTCTAAGCGACACTAGGAAACCGACTGAGAAACCAGGGTAAAAGTTTCTCCTGCAATCCGTTTCCTTGGTGCTAGATGAACGAAAGTCTCTCCACATGCTCAGTTCTGAGAGATAACTGTGTTTGAAAGCCGTCCTTCACCTAGCTTGTTGGGAACACAAAATTTCTTTTCAGATGAAAACTCCTCTTCATACATGAATATGGGTAGGTACTAGCTCCAACTCAGTTTTACAGTGAAAACTGCAGGAACTTCAAAAATGCACTAGGAAACAGACTGAGATACCACAGTAAAAGTTTCTCCTGAAACCCGTTCCCTTAGTGCTAGATGAATTAACGTCTCTCCACATGCTAAGTTCTGAGTGATAATTGTGTGTGAAAGCCATCCTTCACCTAGCTTGTTGGGAACACAAAGTTTATTTTCAGTTGCAAACACCACTCCATACATATATATGGGGAGGTACTAGATCCAACTCGGTTCTATAGTGAAAGCTGCAAGAACTTCAAACCGGAACTAGGAAACAGACTGAGAATCCAGAGTAAATGTTTCCCCTGCAACCCGTTCCTTTGGTGCTAAATGAACGAACGTCTCTCCACATGCTCAGTTCTGAGAGATATGTGTGTGTGAAAGCCGTCCTTCACCTAGCTTGTTGGGAACAGAAAGTTTCTTTTCAGTGGCAAAATCCACTTCATAAATATATATGGGGAGGTACTAGCTCCAAATCCGTTTTACAGTGAAAACTGCAGAAACTTCAAAACGGCACTAGGAAACAGACTTAGAAACCGGATTATTAGTTTTTCCTGCAACCCGTTCCATTGGTTCTAGATGAACGAACGTCTCTCCACATGCTCAGTTCTGAGAGATAAGTGTGTCTGAAAGCCGAACTTCACATTGATTTTTGGTAACACAAAGAGTCTTTTAAGTTGCAAAATCCACTCCCTACTTATATATGGGGAATTACAAGCTCCAAATCGGTTTTACAGTGAAAATTGCAGAAACTTCAATCCGGCACTAGGAAACAGTCTTAGAAACCAGAGTAAAAGTTTCTCCTGCAAACCGTTCCCTTGGTGCTAGATGAACGAACGTCTATCCACATGCTCATTTCTGAGAGATAAGTTTATGTGAAAGCCGTCCTTCACCTATCTTGTTGGGAACACAAAATTTCTTTTCTGTTGCAAATTCCACTCCATACATCTATATGGATAGGTAAAAGCTCCAACTCGGCTTTACAGTGAAAACTGCAGGAACTTCAAAACGGCACTAAGAAACAGACTGAGAAACGAGAGTAAAGTTTCTCCTGCAACCCATTCCCTTGTTGCTAGTTGAACGAACATCTATCCACATGCTCATTTCTGAGAAATAAGTTTGTGTGAAAGCCGTCCTTCACCAAGCTTGTTGGGAACACAAAATTTCTTTCTGTAGCAAATTCCACTCCATACATCTATATGGGTAGGTACAATCTCCAACTCGGCTTTACAGTGAAAACTGCAGGAACTTCAAACCGGCACTAGGGAACAGACTGAGATACAAGAGTAAAAGTTTATCCTGCAACCAGTTCCCTTGGTGCTAGATGAACGAACGTCTCTCCACATGCTCAGTTCTGAGAGATAATTGTGTGTGAAAGCCGTCATTCACATAGCTTGTTGGGAAAAGAAAGTTTCTTTTCAGTTGCAAACTCCAATCCATACATATATATGGGGAGTTACTAGCTCCTTCTCGGTTTTACTGTGAAAACTGCAGGAACTTCCAACCGGCACTAGGAAACAGACTGAGAAACCAGAGTAAAAGTTTATCCTACAACCCGTTCCCATGGTGCTAGATGAAAGAACGTCTCTCCACATACTCAGTTCTGAGAGATAAGTGTGTGTGAAATCTGTACTTCACCTAGCTTGTTGGGAACACAAAGTTTCTTTTCAGTTGCAAACTCCACTCCATACATCTATATGGGGAGGTACAAGCTCCAACTCTGTTTTACAGTGAAAACTGCAGGAATTTCAACCTGGCACTAGGAAACAGACTGAGATACCAGAGTAAAAGTTTCTCCTGAAGCCCGTTCCCTTAGTGCTAGATGAATGAACATCTCTCCACATGCTAAGGTCTGAGAGATAATTGTGTGTGAAAGCCATCCTTCACCTAGCTTGTTGGGAACACAAAGTTTATTTTCAGTTGCAAACACCACTATATACATATATATGGGGAGGTACAAGCTCCAACTCGGTTCTACAGTGAAACTTGCAGGAACTTCAAACCGGAACTAGGAAACAGACTGAGAATCCAGAGGAAAAGTTTCACCTGCAACCCGTTCCTTTGGTGCTAGATGAACGAACGTCCCTCCACATGCTCAGTTCTGAGAGATATGTGTGTGTGAAAGCCGTCCTTCACCTAGCTTGTTGGGAACACAAAGTTTCTTTTCAGTGGCAAAATCCACTCCATAAATATATATGGGGAGGTAATAGTTCAACACCATTTTACAGTGAATACTGCAGAAACTTCAAAACGGCACTAGGAAACAGACTTAGAAACCGGAGTATTAGTTTCTCCTGCAACCCGTTCCATTAGTTCTAGATGAACGAACGTCTCTCCACATGCTCAGTTCTGAGAGATAAGTGTGTCTGAAAGCCGAACTTCACATAGATTTTTGGGAACACATTGAGTATTTTAAGTTGCAAACTCCACTCCCTACTTATATATGGGGAATTACAAGCTCCAAATCGGTTTTACAGTGAAAATTGCAGAAACTTCAATCCGGCACTAGGAAACAGTCTTAGAAACCAGAGTAAAAGTTTCTCCTGCAAACCGTTCCCTTGGTGCTAGATGAACGAACGTCTATCCACATGCTCAGTTCTGAGAGATAAGTGTTTGTGAAAGCCGTCCTTCACCTAGCTTGTTGGGAAAACAAAGTTTCTTTTCAGTTGAAAACTTCACTCCATAAATATATATGGGGAGATACTAGAACCAACTCTGTTTTACAGTGAAAACTGCAGGAACTTCAAACCGGCACTAGTAAACAGACTGAGATACCAGAGGAAAACTTTCTCCTGCAACCCGTTCCCTTGGTGCTAGATGAACGAACGTCTCTCCACATACTCAGTTCTGAGAGATAAATGTGTGTGAAAGCTGTCCTTCACCTAGCATGTTGGGAACTCAAAGTTTCTTTCCAGTTGCAAACTCCACTCCATACATCTATATGGGGTGGTACAAGCTCCAACTCGGTTTTACAGTGAAAACTGCAGGAACTTCAAACCGGCACTAGGAAACAGACTGAGAAACCGGAGTAAATGTTTCTCCTGCAACCCGTTCCATTGGTGCTAGATGAAAGAACGTCTCTCCACATGCTCAGTTCTGAGAGATAAGTGTGTCTGAAAGCCGAACTTCACATAGATTTTTGGGAACACATAGTGTCTTTTCAGTTGAAAACTCCACTCCCTACATATATATGGGGAAGTACAAGCTCCAAATCGGTTTTACAGTGAAAATTGCAGGAACTTCAAACCGACACTAGGAAACCGACTGAGATACCAGAGTAAAAGTTTCTCCTGCAACCCGTTCCCTTGGTGCTAGATGAACGAACGTCTCTCCACATGCTCGGTTCTGAGTGATAAGTGTTTGTGAAAGCCGTCCTTCACCTAGCTTGTTGGGAAAACAAAGTTTCTTTTCAGTTGAAATCCCCACTCCATACATATATATGGGGAGATAATAGAACCAACTCTGTTTTACAGTGAAATATGCTGGAACTTCAAACCGGCACTAGGAAACATACTGAGAAACCAGAGAAAACTTTCTCCTGCAACCCGTTCCCTTCGTGCTAGGTGAACGAACGTCTCTCCACATGCTCAGTTCTGAGAGATAAGTGTGTGTGAAAGCCGTCCTTCACCTAGCTTGTTGGGAACACAAAGTTTCTTTTCAGTGGCAAAATCCACTTCTTAAATATATATGGGGAGGTACTAGCTCCAACTCCGTTTTACAGTGAAAACTGCAGAAACTTCAAAACGGCACTAGGAAACAGACTTAGAAAACGGAGTATTAGTTTCTCCTGCAACCCGTTCCATTGGTTCTAGATGAACGAACGTCTCTCCACAGGCTCAGTTCTGAGAGATAAGTGTGTCTGAAAGCCAAACTTCACATAGATTTTTGGGAACACAAATAGTCTTTTAAGTTGCAAACTCCACTCCCTACTTATATATGGGGAATTACAAGCTCCAAATCGGTTTTACAGTGAAAATTGCAGAAACTTCAATCCGGCACTAGGAAACAGTCTGAGAAACCAGAGTAAAAGTTTCTCCTGCAAACCGTTCCCTTGGTGCTAGATGAACGAACATCTCTCCACATGCTCAGTTCTGAGAGATAAGTGTTTGTGAAAGCCGTCCTTCACCTAGCTTGTTGGGAAAACAAAGTTTCTTTTCAGTTGAAAACTCCACTCCATACATATATATGGGGAGATACTAGAACCAACTCTGTTTTACAGTGAAAACTGCAGGAACTTCAAACCGGCACTAGTAAACAGACTGAGATACCAGAGGAAAACTTTCTCCTGAAATCCGTTCCCTTGGTGCTAGATGAACGAACGTCTCTCCACATACTCAGTTCTGAGAAATAAATGTGTGTGAAAGCTGTCCTTCACCTAGCATGTTGGGAACTCAAAGTTTCTTTCCAGATGCAAACTCCACTCCAAACACCTATATGGGGTGGTACAAGCTCCAACTCGGTTTTACAGTGAAAACTGCAGGAACTTCAAACCGGCACTAGGAAACAGACTGAGAACCCGGAGTAAAAGTTTCTCCTGCAACCCGTTCCATTGGTGCTAGATGAACGAACGTCTCTCCACATGCTCAGTTCTGAGAGATAAGTGTGTCTGAAAGCCGAACTTCACATAGATTTTTGGGAACACATAGTGTCTTTTCAGTTGAAAACTCCACTCCCTACATATATATGGGGAAGTACAAGCTCTAAATCGGTTTTACAGTGAAAATTGCAGGAACTTCAAACCGACACTAGGAAACCGACTGAGAAACCAGAGTAAAAGTTTCTCTTGCAAACAGTTCCCTTGGTGCTAGATGAACGAACGTCTCTCCACATGCTCGGTTATGAGAGATAAGTGTTTGTGAAAGCCGTCCTTCACCTAGCTTGTTGGGAAAACAAAGTTTCTTTTCAGTTGAAAACCCCACTCCATACATATATATGGGGAGATAATAGAACCAACTCTGTTTTACAGTGAAATATGCTGGAACTTCCAACTGGCACTAGGAAACATACTGAGAAAGCAGAGAAAAACTTTCTCCTGCAACCCGTTCCCTTCGTGCTAGGTGAACGAACGTCTCTCCACATGCTCAGTTCTGAGAGATAAGTGTGTGTGAAAGCCGTCCTTCACCTAACTTGTTGGGAACATAAAGATTCTTTTCAGTTGTAAATTCAACTCCATACATATATATGGGGACTTACAAGCCACAACTCGATTTTACAGTGAAAACTGCAGGAACTTCAAACCGGCATTAGGAAACAGACAGAGATACCAGAATAAAAGTTTCTCCTGCAAACCGTTCCCTTTGTGCCAGATGAACGAAAGTCTCTCCACATGCTGGGTTCTGAGAGATATGTGTGTGTGAAAGCCGCCCTTCACCTAGCTTTTGGGAACACAAAGTTTCTTTTCAGATGCAAATTCCACTCCATAAATGTATATATGTAGGTACTAGCTCCAACACAGTTTTACAGTGAAAACTGCAGGAACTTCAAAACAGCACTAGGAAACAGACTGAGAAACCACAGTAAAAGTTTCTCCTGCAACCCGTTCCATTGGTGCTAGATAAACGAACGTCTCTCCACATAATCAGTTCTGAGAAATAATTGTTTGTGAAAGCCGTCCTTCACCTAGCTTGTTGGGAACACAAAGTTTCTTTTCATTTGCAAACTCCACTCCATACATATATATGGGTTGGTACTAGCTCCAACTCGTTTTTACAGTGAAAACTGCAGGAACTTCAAACCGGCACTAGAAACAGACAGAGAAACCAGAGTAAAAGTTTCTCCTGCATCCAGGTCCCTTGGTGCTATATGATCGAACGTCTCTCCACATGCTCAGTTCTGTGAGATACATGTGTATGAAAGCCATTCTTCACCTAGATTGTTGGGAACACAAACTTTGTTTTCAGTGGCAAACTCCACTCCATACATATATATGTGGAAGTACTATCTCCAACTCGGTTTTACAGTGAAAACTGCAGGAAATTCTAACCGGCACTAAGAAACAGACTGAGAAATCAGAGAAAAAGTTTCTCCTGCAACCCGTTACCTTGGTGCTAGTTGAACGAACGTCTCCCCACATACTCAGTTCTGAGAGATAAGTGGTGTTAAAGCCGTCCTTCACATAGATTTTTGGGAACACAAAGTTTTTTTTCAGTTGCAAACTCCACTCCATACATATATATGGGGAAGTAGAAGTTCCAAATCGGTTTTAAAGTGAAAATGGCAGGAACTTCAAACCGGAACTAGGAAACAGACTGAGAACCGGAGTAAAAGTTTCCCTGCAAACCGTTCCCTTGGTGCTAGATGAACGAAAGTCTCTACACATGCTCAGATCTGAGAGATAAGTGTGTGTTAAAGCCGTTCTTCACCTAGCTTGTAGGGAACACAAAGTTTCTATTCATTTGCAAACTCCACTCCATACATATATATGGGGAAGTACTAGCTCCAACTCGGTTTTACAGTGAAAACTGCAGGAAATTCAAACCGGCACTAGGAAACATACTGAGAAACCAGAGTAAATGTTTCTCCTGCAACACGTTCCCCTTGGTGCTAGATGAAAGAATGTCTCTCCACATGCTCAGTTCTGAGAGATAAGTGTGTGTGAAAGCCATCCTTCACATAGATTTTGGGAACACATAGATTCTTTTCAGTGGCCAACGCCACTCTAAATATAAATATGGGGAAGTACAAGATCCAACTCTGTTTTACAGTGAAAAATGCAGGAAATTCAAACCGGCACTAAGAAACAGACAGAGAAATCATAGTAAAAGTTTCCCCTGCAACCAGTTCCCTTGGTTCTAGATGAACGAAAGTCTCTCCACATGCTCAGTTCTGAGAGATAATTGGTGTTAAAGCCATCCTTCACATAGATTTTTGGGAACACAAAGGTTTCTTTTCAGTTGCAACTCCACTCCATACATATATAAGGGGAAGTAAAAATCTTTCAACTCGGTTTACAGTGAAAACTGCAGGAAATTCAAACAGGCACTAGGAAACAGATTGAGAACCCGGTGTAAACGTTTCTCCTGCAACCAGTTACCTTGGTGCTAGGTGAACGAATGTCTCTCCACATGCTCAGTTCTGAGAGATAAGTGTGTGTGAAA
Source organism: Camelus ferus (assembly GCF_009834535.1). Classification (NCBI taxonomy): domain Eukaryota; kingdom Metazoa; phylum Chordata; class Mammalia; order Artiodactyla; family Camelidae; genus Camelus; species Camelus ferus. The sequence goes on along the minus strand of NW_022589664.1, from coordinate 54,835 downwards.
GCCGTCCTTCACCTAACTTGTTGGGAACACAAAGATTCTTTTCAGTTGTAAATTCCACTCCATACATATATATGGGGACTTACAAGCTCCAACTCGGTTTTACAGTGAAAACTGCAGGAACTTCAAACTGGCATTAGGAAACAGACAGTGATACCAGAATAAAAGTTTCTCCTGCAAACCGTTCCCTTTGTGCCAGATGAACGAAAGTCTCTCCACATGCTCAGTTCTGAGAGATAAGTGTGTGTGAAAGCCGTCCTTCACCTAGCTTGTTGGGAACTCAAACTTTCTTTTCAGATGCAAACTCCACTCCATACATGTATATGGGTAGGTACTAGCTCGAACTCAGATTTACAGTAAAATCTGCAGGAATTTCAAACCGGCACTTGGAAACAGACTGAGAAACCATAGTAAAAGTTTCTCCTGCATCCCGTTCCTTTGGTGCTAGATGAACGAACGTGTCTCCACATGCTAAGTTCTGAGGGATAATTGTGTGTGAAAGCCGTACTTCACCTAGATTGTTGGGAACACAAAGTTTCTTTTCAGTTGCAAACTCCACTTCATACATATATATGGGGTGGTACTAGCTCCAACACAGTTTTACAGTGAAAACTGCAGGAACTTCAAACCGGCACTAGGAAACAGACTGAGATACCAGAGGAAAACTTTCTCCTGCAACCCATTCCCTTGGTGCTAGATGAACGAACGTCTCTCCACATACTCACTTCTGAGAGATAAATGTGTGTGAAAGCTGTCCTTCACCTAGCTTGTTGGGAACACAAAGTTTCTTTCCAGTTGCAAACTCCACTCCATACACCTATATGGGGTGGTACAAGCTCCAACTCGGTTTTACAGTGAAAACTGCAGGAACTTCAAACCGGCACTAGGAAACAGTCTAAGAAACCGGAGTAAAAGTTTCTCCTGCAACCCGTTCCATTGGTGCTAGATGAACGAACATCTCTCCACATGATCAGTTCTGAGAGATAAGTGTGTCTGAAAGCCGAACTTCACATAGATTTTTGTGAACACATAGTGTCTTTTCAGTTGAAAACTCCACTCCCTACATATATATGGGGAAGTACAAGCTCCAAATCGGTTTTACAGTGAAAATTGCAGGAACTTCAAACCGACACTAGGAAACCGACTGAGAAACCAGAGTAAAAGTTCTCCTGCAAACCGTTCCCTTGGTGCTAGATGAACGAACGTCTCTTCACATGCTCAATTCTGAGAGATAAGTGTTTGTGAAAACCGTCCTTCACCTAGCTTGTTGGGAAAACTAAGTTTCTTTTCAGTTGAAAACCCCACTCCATACATTTATATGGGGAGATAATAGAACCAACTCGGTTTTACAGTGAAATCTGCAGGAACTTCAAACTGACACTAGGAAACAGACTGAGATACCAGAGAAAACTTTCTCCTACAACCCGTTCCTTTCGTGCTAGATGAACGAACGTCTCTCCACATGCTCAATTCTGAGAGATAAGTGTGTGTGAATGCCGAACTTTACCTAGCTTGTTGGGAACAAATTGTTTATTTTCAGGTGCAAACTCCACTCCATACATTTATAGGGAAAGGTACTAGCTCCAACTCGTTTTTACAGTGAAAACTGCAGGAACTTCAAACCGGCACTAGGAAACAGACTGAGAAACCAGAGTAAAAGTTTCTCCTGCAACCCATTCCCTTGGTGCTATGTGAACCAACGTCTCACCCCATGCTCAGTTGTGAGAGATAATTCTGTGTGAAAGCCATCCTTCACCTAGCTTGTTGGGAACACAAAGTTTATTTTCATTTGCAAACCCCACTCCATACATATATATGGGGAGGTACTAGCTCCAACTGTGTTTAACAGTGAAAGCTGCAGGAACTTCAAACCGGCACTAGGAAACAGACTGAGAAACCAGAGTAAAAGTTTCCCCTGCAACCCGTTCTATTGGTGCTAGATGAACAAACGTCTCTCCACATGCTCAATTCTGAGAGATAAGTGTGTCTGCAAGCCGAACTTCACATAGATTTTTGGGAACACATATTGTCTTTTCAGTTGAAAACTCCACTCCCTACTTATATATGGGGAAGTAAAAGCTCCAAATCGGTTTTACAGTGAAAATTGCAGGAACTTCTAACCGACACTAGGAAACCGACTTAGAAACCAGAGTAAAAGTTTCTCCTGCAAACAGTTCCCTTGGTGCTAGATGAACGAACGTCTCTCCACATGCTCGGTTTTGAGAGATAAGTGTTGGTGAAAGCCGTCCTTCACCTAGCTTGTTGGGAAAACAAAGTTTCTTTTCAGTTGAAAACTATACTCCATACATATATATGGGGAGATAATAGAACCAACTCGGTTTTACAGTGAAATATGCAGGAACTTTAAACCGGCACTAGGAAAAAGACTGAGAAACCAGAGAAAAACTTTCTCCTGCAACCCGTTCCCTTCGTGCTAGATGAACGAACGTCTCTCCACATGCTCAATTCTGAGAGATAAGTGTATGTGAATGCCGAACTTTACCTAGCTTGTTGGGAACAAATTGTTTATTTTCAGGTGCAAACTCCACTCCATACATATATAGGGAAAGGTACAAGCTCCAACTCGATTTTACAGTGAAAACTGTTGGAAATTCAAAGCGGCACTAGGAATCATACTGAGAAACCAGAGTAAGAGTTTCTCCTGCATCCAGTTCAATTGGTGCTAGATGAACGGACGTCTCTCCACATGCTAAGTTCTGAGAGATAAGTGTGTGTGAAAGCCGTACTTCACATAGCTTGTTGGAAACACAAAGTTCCTTTTCTGTTGCAAACCACACTCCATACATATACATGGGGAGGTACTAGCTCCAACTCGTTTTTAAAGTGAAAACAGCTATAATTTCAAACCGGCTCTAAGAAACAGACTGAGAAACCAGAGTAAAAGTTTCCCTGCATCCCGTTCCCTTGGTGCTAGATGAACGATTGTCTCTCCACATGCTCAGTTATGAGAGATAATTGTGTGTGAAAGCCGTCCTTCACCTAGCTTGTTGGGAACACAAAGTTTTTTTCAGTTGCAAACACCACTCCATACATATATATGGGGAGGTACTAGCTCCAAATCAGTTTTACAGTGAAAACTACAGGAACTTCAAACCGGCACTAGGAAACACACTGAGAAACCAGAGTAATAGTTTCTCTTGCAACCCGTTCCCTTGGTGCTAGGTGAACGAACGTCTATCCACATGCGCATTTCTGAGAGATAAGTGTGCGTGAAAGCCGTCCATCACCTAGCTTGTTGGGAACAAAATGTTTATTTTCAGTTGCAAACTACACTCCATACATATATAGGGAGAGGCAATAGCTCCAAATCCGTTTTACAGTAAAATCTGCAGGAATTTCAAACCGGCACTAGGAAACAGACTGAGAAACCATAGTAAAAGTTTCTCCTGCATCCCGTTCCCTTGGTGCTAGATGAACGAACGTGTCTCCACATGATAATTTCTGAGGGAAAATTGTGTGGGAAAGCCGTACTTCACCTAGATTGTTGGGAACACAAAGTTTCTTTTCAGTTGCAAACTCCACTTCATACATATATATGGGGAGGTACTAGCTCCAGCTCAGTTTTACAGTGAAAACTGCAGGAACTTCAAATCGGCACTAGGATACAGACTGAGAAAACAGAGTAAAAGTTTGTCCTGCAACCCGTTCTCTTGGTGCTAGATGAACGAACGTCTCTCCACATACTCAGTTCTGAGAGATTATTTCGTGTGAAAGCCGTCCTTCACCTAGCTTGTTGGCAACACCATGTTTCTTTTCATTTGCAAACTCCACTCCATACATATATATGGAGAGGTACTAGCTCCAACTCGGTTTTACTGTGAAAACTGCAGGAACTTCAAACCGGCACTAGGAAACAGACTGAGAACCAGAGTAAAAGTTTCTCCTGCAACCCATTCCCTTGGTGCTAGATGAACGAACGTCTCTCCACATACTCAGTTCTGAGAGATAAGTGAGTGTGAAAGCCGTCCTTCACCTAACTTGTTGGGAACACAAAGTTCTTTTCAGTTGCAAACTCTACTCCATACATGTATACGGAAAGGAACTAGCTCCAACTCGATTTTACTGTGAAAACTGCAGGAACTTCAAACCAGCACTAGGAAACAGACTGAGAACCAGAGTAAAAGTTTCTCCTGCAACCCGTTCCATTGGTGCTAGATGAACGAACGTCTCTCCACATGCTCAGTTCTGAGAGATAAGTGTGTGTGAATGCCGAACTACACCTTGCTTGTTGGGAACAAATTGTTTATTTATATTTGTATACTCCACTCCATATATATATAGGGAAATGTTCTAGCACCCACTCAGTTTTACACTGAAAACTGCAATAAATTAAAGGCGGCACTAGGAATCATACTGAGAAACCAGAGTTAAAGTTTCTCCTGCATCCACTTCAATTGTTGCTAGATGAACGAACGTCTCTCCACATGCTCATTTCTGAGAGATAATTGTGTGTGAAAGCCGTCCTTCACCAAGCTTGTTGGGAACACAAAGTTTCTTTACTGTTGCAAACTCCACTCCATACATATATATTGGAGGTACTAGCTCCAACTCGGTTTTACAATGTAAACGGCAGGAACTTCAAACTGGCACTAGGAAACAGACTGTGAAACCAGAGTAAAATTTCTCCTACAACCCGTTCCATTGGTGGTAGATGAAAGAACGTCTCTCCACATGCTCAGTTCTGAGAGATAATTGTGTGTGAAAGCCGTCCTTCACCTAACTTGTTGGGAACACATAGTTTCTTTTAGTGGCAAACACCAATCCATAAAAATATATAGGGAGGTACTAGCTCCAACTCGGTTTTACAATGAAAATTGCAGGAACTTCAAACCGGCAGTAGGAAAGAGACTGAGAAACCAGAGTAAAAGTTTCTCCTGCAAACCGTTCAATTGGTGCAAGATGAACGAAAGTCTCTCCACATGCTCATTTCTGAGAGGAAAGTGTGTGTGAAAGCCGTCCTTTATACAGCTTGTTGGGAACACAAAGTTTCTTTTCAGTTGAAGACTCCACTCCATACATATATATGGGGAGATACTAGCTCCAACTCGGTTTTACAGAGAAAAATGCAGTAACTTCAAACCGGCACTAGGAAACAGACTGAGAAACCAGAGTATAAGTTTCACCTGCAACCCGTTCCCTTCGTGCTAGATGAACGAACTTCTCTCCACATGCTCAGTTCTGAGAGATAAGTGTGTGTGAATGCCGAACTTCACCTAGCTTGTTGGGAACAAATTGTTTATTTATATTTGTATATTCCACTCCATATATATATAGGGAAAGGTTCTAGCACCAACTCGCTTTTACACTGAAAACTGCAGGAAATTAAAAGCGGCACTAGGAATCATACTGAGAAACCAGAGTTAAAGTTTCTCCTGCATCCAGTTCAATTGGTGCTAGATGAACGAACGTCTCTCCACATGCTCAGTTCTGAGAGAAAAGTGTGTGTGAATGCCGTCCTTCACCAAGCTTGTTGGGAACACAAAGTTTCTTTAATGTTGCAAACTCCACTCCATACATATATATTGGAGGTAATAGTTCCAACTCGGTTTTACAGTGTAAACGGCAGGAACTTCAAACTGGCACTAGGATACAGACTTAGAAACCAGAGTAAATTTTCCCCTGCAACACGTTCACTTGGTGCTAGATGAACGAACGTCTCTCCACATGCTCAGTTCTGAGAGAAAAGTGTGTGTGAATGCCGTCCTTCACCAAGCTTGTTGGGAACACAAAGTTTCTTTAATGTTGCAAACTCCACTCCATACATATATATTGGAGGTAATAGTTCCAACTCGGTTTTACAGTGTAAACGGCAGGAACTTCAAACTGGCACTAGGATACAGACTTAGAAACCAGAGTAAATTTTCTCCTGCAACCCGTTCAGTTGGTGCTAGATGAACAAAAGTCTCTCCACACGCTCAGTTCTGAGAGATAAGTGTGTGTGAAAGCCGTCCTTCACCTAGCTTGTTGGGAACACAAAGTTTCTTTTCATTAGCAAACACCACTTCATACATATATATGGGGAGGTACTATCTCCAACCCTATTTTACAGTGAAAACTGCAGGAACATCAAACCAGCAGTAGGAAACACACTGAGAAATCAGAGTAAAAGTTTCTCCTGCAACCCGTTCCCTTGGTGCTAGATGAAGAAAAGTCTCTCCACATGGACTGTTCTCAGAGATAAGTGTGTGTGAAAGACGACCTTCACTTAGCTTGTTGGAAACAAAAAGTTTATTTTCAGTTGCAAACTCCACTGCATACATAAATAGGGTGAGGTACTAGTTCCAACTCTGTTTTACAGTGAAAACTGCAGGAATTTCAAACAGACACTAGGAAACAGACTGAGAAACCAGAGTAAAAGTTTCTCCTGCAAACATTTCCCTTGGTGCTTGATGAACGAACGTCTCTCCACATGCTTAGTTCTGAGAGATAAGTGTGTGTGAAAGCCTTCCTTCACCTAGCCTGTTGGGAACACAAAGTTTCTTTTCAGTTGCAATCTCCAATCCATACATATATATGGGGAAGTACAAGCTCAAACTCGGTTTTACAGATAAAACTGCAGGATTTTCAAACCGGCACTAGGAAACAGACTCAGAAACCAGAGTAAAAGTTTCTCCTGCAACCCGTTCCATTCGTGCTAGATGAACGATCGTCTCCCCAAATGCTCAATTCTGAGAGATATGTGTGTGTGAATGCCGTCCTTCACTTAGCTTGCTGACAATAAATTGTTTATTTTCAGTTGCAAATTCCACACCATACATATTTAGGGAAAGGTACAAGCTCCAACACGGTTTTACATTGAAAACGGCAGGAATTTCAAAACGGCACTAGGAATCATACTGACAAACTAGAGTAAAAGTTTCTCCTGCATCCAGTTCACTTGGTGTTAGATGAACGAAAGTCTCTCCACATGCTTAGTTCTGAGTGATAAGTGTGTTTGAAAGCCGTCCTTCACCTAGCTTGTTGGGAACACAAAGTTTCTTTTCAGTTGCAAATTCCACTCCTGACATATATATGGGGTGGTACTAGCTCCAACTCGGTTTTACAGTGAAAACTGCAGGAACTTCATACTGGCACTAGGAAACAGACTGAGAAACCAGAGTAAAATTTTCTCGTGCAACCCGTTCCCTTTGTGCTAGTAGAATGAAAGTCTCTTCACATGCTCAGTTCTGAGAGATAAGTGTGTGTGAAAGCGGTCCTTCATCTAGCTTGTTGGGAACACAAAGTTTCTTTTCAGTTGCAAACTCCACTCCCTACATATATATGGGGAGATACTAGCTCCAACTCCGTTTTACAGTGAAAACTGCAGGAATTTCCAACCGGCTCTAGGATACAGTCTGAGAAAACATAGTAAAAATTTCCCCTGCAACCCGTTCCCTTTGTGCTAGATGAACGAAAGTCTCTCCACATGCTCATTTCTGAGAGGAAAGTGTGTGTGAAAGCCGTCCTTTACACAGCTTGTTGGGAACACAAAGTTTCTTTTCAGTTGAAGACTCCACTCCATACATATATATGGGGAGATACTAGCTCCAACTCGGTTTTACAGAGAAAAATGCAGTAACTTCAAACCGGCACTAGGAAACAGACTGAGAAACCAGAGTATAAGTTTCACCTGCAACCCGTTCCCTTCGTGCTAGATGAACGAACTTCTCTCCACATGCTCAGTTCTGAGAGATAAGTGTGTGTGAATGCCGAACTTCACCTAGCTTGTTGGGAACAAATTGTTTATTTATATTTGTATATTCCACTCCATATATATATAGGGAAAGGTTCTAGCACCAACTCGCTTTTACACTGAAAACTGCAGGAAATTAAAAGCGGCACTAGGAATCATACTGAGAAACCAGAGTTAAAGTTTCTCCTGCATCCAGTTCAATTGGTGCTAGATGAACGAACGTCTCTCCACATGCTCAGTTCTGAGAGAAAAGTGTGTGTGAATGCCGTCCTTCACCAAGCTTGTTGGGAACACAAAGTTTCTTTAATGTTGCAAACTCCACTCCATACATATATATTGGAGGTAATAGTTCCAACTCGGTTTTACAGTGTAAACGGCAGGAACTTCAAACTGGCACTAGGATACAGACTTAGAAACCAGAGTAAATTTTCCCCTGCAACACGTTCACTTGGTGCTAGATGAACGAACGTCTCTCCACATGCTCAGTTCTGAGAGAAAAGTGTGTGTGAATGCCGTCCTTCACCAAGCTTGTTGGGAACACAAAGTTTCTTTAATGTTGCAAACTCCACTCCATACATATATATTGGAGGTAATAGTTCCAACTCGGTTTTACAGTGTAAACGGCAGGAACTTCAAACTGGCACTAGGATACAGACTTAGAAACCAGAGTAAATTTTCCCCTGCAACACGTTCACTTGGTGCTAGATGAACAAAAGTCTCTCCACATGCTCAGTTCTGAGAGATAAGTGTGTGTGAAAGCCGTCCTTCACCTAGCTTGTTGGGAACACAAAGTTTCTTTTCATTAGCAAACACCACTTCATACATATATATGGGGAGGTACTATCTCCAACCCTATTTTACAGTGAAAACTGCAGGAACATCAAACCAGCAGTAGGAAACACACTGAGAAATCAGAGTAAAAGTTTCTCCTGCAACCCGTTCCCTTGGTGCTAGATGAAGAAAAGTCTCTCCACATGGACTGTTCTCAGAGATAAGTGTGTGTGAAAGACGACCTTCACTTAGCTTGTTGGAAACAAAAAGTTTATTTTCAGTTGCAAACTCCACTGCATACATAAATAGGGTGAGGTACTAGTTCCAACTCTGTTTTACAGTGAAAACTGCAGGAATTTCAAACAGACACTAGGAAACAGACTGAGAAACCAGAGTAAAAGTTTCTCCTGCAAACATTTCCCTTGGTGCTTGATGAACGAACGTCTCTCCACATGCTTAGTTCTGAGAGATAAGTGTGTGTGAAAGCCTTCCTTCACCTAGCCTGTTGGGAACACAAAGTTTCTTTTCAGTTGCAATCTCCAATCCATACATATATATGGGGAAGTACAAGCTCAAACTCGGTTTTACAGATAAAACTGCAGGATTTTCAAACCGGCACTAGGAAACAGACTCAGAAACCAGAGTAAAAGTTTCTCCTGCAACCCGTTCCATTCGTGCTAGATGAACGATCGTCTCCCCAAATGCTCAATTCTGAGAGATATGTGTGTGTGAATGCCGTCCTTCACTTAGCTTGTTGACAATAAATTATTTATTTTCAGTTGCAAATTCCACACCATACATATTTAGGGAAAGGTACAAGCTCCAACACGGTTTTACATTGAAAACGGCAGGAATTTCAAAACGGCACTAGGAATCATACTGACAAACTAGAGTAAAAGTTTCTCCTGCATCCAGTTCACTTGGTGTTAGATGAACGAAAGTCTCTCCACATGCTTAGTTCTGAGTGATAAGTGTGTTTGAAAGCCGTCCTTCACCTAGCTTGTTGGGAACACAAAGTTTCTTTTCAGTTGCAAATTCCACTCCTGACATATATATGGGGGTGGTACTAGCTCCAACTCGGTTTTACAGTGAAAACTGCAGGAACTTCATACTGGCACTAGGAAACAGACTGAGAAACCAGAGTAAAATTTTCTCGTGCAACCCGTTCCCTTTGTGCTAGTAGAATGAAAGTCTCTTCACATGCTCAGTTCTGAGAGATAAGTGTGTGTGAAAGCGGTCCTTCATCTAGCTTGTTGGGAACACAAAGTTTCTTTTCAGTTGCAAACTCCACTCCCTACATATATATGGGGAGATACTAGCTCCAACTCCGTTTTACAGTGAAAACTGCAGGAATTTCCAACCGGCTCTAGGATACAGTCTGAGAAAACATAGTAAAAATTTCCCCTGCAACCCGTTCCCTTTGTGCTAGATGAACGAAAGTCTCTCCACATGCTCAGTTCTGAGAGATAAGTGTGTGTGAAAACCGTTCTTCACCTAGCTTGTTGGGAACACAAAGTGTCTTTTCAGTTGCAAACAACAATCCATACATATATATGGGGTGGTACTAGCTCCAACTCGTATTTACAGTGAAAACTGCAGGATTTTCAAACCGGCACTAGTAAACAGACTGAGAAACCAGAGTAAAAGTTTCTCCTGCAACACGTTCCCTTGGTGCTAGATGAACGAACGTCTCTGCACATGCTCAGTTCTGAGAGATAACTGTGTGTGAAAGCCGTCCATCAGCTAGCTTGTTGGGAACACACAGTTTCTTTTCAGTTAAAAACTCCACGCCATTCATATATAAGGGGAGGTACTAGCTCCAACACGGTTTTACAGTGAAAAATGCAGGAACTTCAAACCGGCACTAGGAAACAGACTGTGAAAACAGAGTAAAAGTTTCTCCTGCAACCCGTTCCCTTTGTGCTAGATGAACGAACGTCACTCCACATGCTCAGTTCTGAGAGATAAGTGTGTGTGAAAGCCGTCCTTCACCTAGCTTGTTGGAAACACAAAGTTTCTTTTCAGTTGCAAACTCCATTCCATACATATATATGGGGAGGTACTAGCTCCAACACGGTTTTACAGTGAAAACTGCATTAACTTCAATCCGGCACTAGGAAAAAGACTGAGAAACCAGAGTAAAAGTTTCTCCTGCAACACGTTCATTTGGTGCTAGATGAACGAACGTCTCTCCACATGCTCAGTTCTGAGAGATTAGTGTGCGTGAAAGCCGTCCTTCACCTAGCTTGTTGGGAACACAAAGATTCTTTTCAGTTGCAAACTCCACTCCATATATATATATGGGGAGGTACAAGCTCCAAATCGATTTTTTTAGTGAAAAATGCAGGAACTTCAAACCGGCAGTAGGAAACAGACTGAGAAACCAGAGTAAAAGTTTCTCCTGCAAACCGTTCCCTTGATGCTAGATGAACGAACGTCTCTCCACATGCTCAGTTCTGAGAGATAAGTGTGTGTGAATGCTGTCCTTCACCTAGCTTGTTTTGAACACAAAATTTCTTTTCAGTTGCAAATTCCACTCCTTACATATATATGAGGAGTTACTAGCTTCAACACGGTTTTACAGTGAAAACTGCAGGAACTTCAAACCGGCACTAGGAAACAGACTGAGAAACCAGAGTAAAAGTTTCTCCTGCAACCCGTTTCCTTTGTGCTAGATGAATGAACTTCTCTCCACATGCTCAGTTCTGAGAGATAAATGTGTGTGAATGCCGACCTTCACCTAGCTTGTTGGGATCACAAAGATTCTTTTCAGTGGCAAACACCACTCCAAAAATATATTTGGGGAGGTACTAGCTCCAACTCGGTTTTACAGTGAAAACTGCAGGAACTTCAATCCAGCAGTAGGAAACAGACTGAGAAACCAGAGTAATAGTTTCTCCTGCAACCCGTTCCCTTCGTGCTAGGTGAACGAACGTCTCTCCACATGCCCAGTTCTGAGATATAAGTGTGTGTGAAAGCCGTCCTTCACCTAGCTTGTTGGGAGCCCAAATTTTCTATTCAGTGGCGAACTCCACTCCATACAAATATATGGGGAGGTACTAGCTGCAAATCGGTTTTATAGTGAAAACTGCAGGAAATTCAAACCGGCACTAAGAAACAGACTGAGATACCAAAGTAAATTTTCTCCTGCAACCCGTTCCCTTGGTGCTAGATGAACAAACGTCTCTCCACATGGTGTGTTCTGAGAGATAAGTGTATGTGAATGCTGAACTTCACCTAGCTTGTTGGGGACAAAATGTTTATTTTCAGTTGCAAAATCCACCCCATACATATATAGGGAGAGGACCATGCTCCAACTCGGTTTTACCATGAAAACTGCAGGAATGTCAAACCTGCACTAGGAAACAGACTGAGAAACCAGGGAAAAAGTTTCTCCTGCATCCCGTTCCCTTGGAGCTAGATGAAAGAACGTCTCTCCACATGCTCAGTTCTGAGAGATAAGTGTGTGTGAATGCCGTCCTTCACTTAGCTTGTTGGGAACACAAAGTCCTTTTTCTGTTGCCAACTGCACTCCATACATATATATGGGGAGGTTATAGCTCCAATTGCTTTTACATTGAAAACTGCAGTAACTTCAAACCGGCTCTAAGAAACAGACTGTGAAACCAGAGTAAAATTTTACCTGCTTCCCGTTCCCTCGGTGCTAGATGAACGAACGTCTCTCCACATGCTCAGTTCTGAGAGATAAGTGTGTGTGAAAGCCGTCCTTCAACTATCTTGTTGGGAACACCAAGTTTCTTTTCAGTAGCAAACTCCAATCCATACATATATATGGGGAGGTTCTAGCTTCAACTCGGATTTACAATGAAAACTGCAGGAATTTCAAAACGGCACTAGGAAACAGACTGAGAAACCAGAGTAAAAGATTCTCCTGCAAACCGTTCCCTTCGTGCTAGATGAACGAACGTCTCTCCACTTTGTTTTGAGAGTCAAGTGTGTGTGAAAGCCGAACTTCAACTAGCTTGTTGGGAACAAAATGTTTATTTTCAGTTGCATACTCCACTCCATATTTATATAGGGAGAGCTACTAGATCCAAATCGGTTTTACAGTGAAAACTGCAGGAATTTCAAACCGGCACTAGGAAACAGACTTAGAAACCACAGTAAAATTTTCTCCTGCATCCCGTTCCCTTGGAGCTAGATGAACGAACGTCTCTCCACATGCTCAGTTCTGAGAGATAAGTGTGTGTGAAAGCCGAACTTCACTTAGCTTGTTGGGAACACAAAGTTTCTCTTCAGTTGCAAACTCCATTCCATACATATATATGGGTAGTAACAAGCTCCAACTCGGTTTTACAGTGAAATCTGCAGGAATTTCAAACCGACTGTAGGAAACAGACTGAGAAACCAGAGAAAAAATTTCTCCTGCAACCCGTTCAATTTGTGCTAGATGAACGAACGTCCATCCACATGCTCAGTTCTGAGAGATAATTGTGTGTGAAAGCCGTCCTTCTCCTAGCTTGTTGGAAACACAAAGATTATCTTAAGTTGCAAACTCCACTCCATACATATATATGGGGAGGTACTAGCTCCAACACGGTTTTACAGTGAAAACTGCAGGAACTTCAAACCGGCACTAGGAAACAGACTGAGAAACCAGAGTAAAAGTTTCTCCTTCAAACCGTTCCCTTGGTTCTACTTGAACGAACGTCTCTCCACATGCTCAGTTCTGAGAGATAATTGTGTGTGAAAACCGTCCTTCACCTAGCTTGTTTGGAACACAAAGTTTCTCTTCAGTTGCAAACTCCACTCCATACATATATATGGGGAGGTACTAGCTCCAACTCGGTTTTACTGTTAAAACCGCAGGAAATTCAAACCGGCACTAGGAAACAGACTGAGAAACCAGAGTAATAGTTTCTCCTGCAAACCGTTCCATTTGTGTTAGATAAATGAACGTCTCTCCACATGCTCAGTTCTGAGAGATAAGTGTGTGTGAAAGCCGTCCTTCACCTAGCTTGTTGGGAACACAAAGTTTCTCTTCAGTTGCAAACTCCACTCCATACATATATAAGGGGAGGGACTAGCTCCAACTCGGTTTTAGAGTGAAAACTGCAGGAACTTCACACCGGCACTAGGAAACAGAATTAGAAACCACAGTAAAAATTTCTCCTGCCACCGGTTCCCTTGGTGCAGGATGAACGAACGTCTCTCCACATGCTCAGTTCTGAGACAAAAGTGTGTGTGAATGCTGTACTTCACCAAGCTTGTTTTGAACACAAAATTTCTTTTCAGTTGCAAACTCAACTCCATACATATATATGGGCAGGTACTAGCTCCAACTCTGTTTTACAGTGCAAACTGCAGGAACTTCAAACCAGCACTAGGAAACAGACTGAGAAACCAGAGTAAAAGTTTCTCCTGCAACCCGTTCCCATTGTGCTAGATGAACGAACGTCTCTCCACATGCTCAGTTCTGAGAGATAAGTGTGTGTGCAAACCGTCTTTCACCTAGCTTGTTGGGAACACAAAGTTTCTCTTCAGTTGCAAACTCCACTCCATACATATTTATGGGGAGGTACTAGCTCCAAATCTGTTTTACAGTGGAAACTGCAGGAACTTCAAACCGGCACTAGGAAACAGACTGAGAAACCAGAGTAAAATTTTTCCTGCAACCCGTTCCATTTTTGCTACATGAACGAACGTCTCTCCACATGCTCACTTCTGAGAGATAAGTGTGTGTGAAAGCAGTCCTTCACTTAGGTTGTTGGGAACACAAAGTTTCTTTTCAGTTGCACACTCCACTCCATACATATATATGGGGAGGTACTAGCTCCAACCCGGTTTTACAGTGAAAACTGCAGGAACTTCAAACCGGCACTAGGAAACAGACTGAGAAACCAGAGTACAAGTTTCCCCTGCAAACCGTTCCCTTTGTGCTAGATGAACGAACGTCTCTCCACATGCTCAGTTCTGAGAGATAAGTGTGTGTGAAAGCCGTCCTTCACCTAGGTTGTTGGGAACACAAAGTTTCTTTTCAGTTGCAAACTCCACTCCATACATATATATGGGGAGGTACTAGCTCCAACTCGGTTTTACAGTGAAAACTGCAGGAACTTCAAACCGGCACTAGGAAACAGACTGAGAAACCAGAGTAAAAGTTTCTCCCTGCAACCCGTTCCCTTGGTGCTAGATGAACGAAAGTCTCTCCACATGCTCAGTTCTGAGAGAATAAGTGTGTGTGAAAGCTGTCCTTCATCCTAGCTTGTTGGGAACACAAAGTTTCTCTTCAGTTGCAAACTCCACTCCATACATATATATGGGGAGGTACTAACTCCAACTCGATTTTACAGTGAAAACTGCAGGAACTTCAAACAGGCACTAGGAAACAGACTGAGAAACCAGAGTAAAAGTTTCTCCAGCAACCCGTTCCCTTTGTGCTAGATGAACGAACGTCTCTACACATGCTAAGTTCTGAGAGATAAGTGTGTGTGAAAGCCGAACTTCACTTAGCTTGTTGGGAACAGAAAGTTTCTCTTCAGTTGCAAACTCCATTCCATACATATATATGGGTAGGTACAAGCTCCAACTCGGTTTTACAGTGAAATCTGCAGGAACTTCAAACCGGCACTAGGAAACAGACTGAGAAACCAGAGTAAAAGTTTCTCCTTCAAACCGTTCCCTTGGTTCTACTTGAACGAACGTCTCTCCACATGCTCAGTTCTGAGAGATAATTGTGTGTGAAAACCGTCCTTCACCTAGCTTGTTTGGAACACAAAGTTTCTCTTCAGTTGCAAACTCCACTCCATACATATATATGGGGAGGTACTAGCTCCAACTCGGTTTTACAGTGAAAACCGCAGGAAATTCAAACCGGCACTAGGAAACAGACTGAGAAACCAGAGTAAAAGTTTCTCCTGCAACCCGTTCCATTTGTGCTGGATAAATGAACGTCTCTCCACATGCTCAGTTCTGAGAGATAAGTGTGTGTGAAATCCGTCCTTCACCTAGCTTGTTGGGAACACAAATTTTCTCTTCATTTGCAAACTCCACTCCATACATATATATGGGGAGGTACTAGCTCCAACTCGGTTTTACAGTGAAAACTGCAGGAACATCACACCGGCACTAGGAAACAGACTTAGAAACCACAGTAAAAGTTTCTCCTGCCACCGGTTCCCTTGGTGCAGGATGAACGAACGTCTCTCCACATGCTCAGTTCTGAGACATAAGTGCGTGTGAATGCTGTCCTTCACCAAGCTTGTTTTGAACACAAAATTTCTTTTCAGTTTCAAACTCAGCTCCATACATATATATGGGCAGGTACTAGCTCCAACTCTGTTTTACAGTGCAAACTGCAGGAACTTCAAAACAGCACTAGGAAACAGACTGAGAATCCAGTGTAAAAGTTTCTCCTTCAAACCGTTCCCTTTGTGCTAGATGAACGAACGTCTCTCCACATGCTCAGTTCTGAGAGATAAGTGTGTGTGAAAGCCGTCCTTCACCTAGCTTGTTGGGAAAACAAAGTTTCTTTTCAGTTGCAAACTCCACTCCACACATATATATGGGGAGGTACTTGCTCCAACACGGTTACAGTGAAAACTGCAGGAACTTCAAACTGGCACTAGGAAACAGACTGAGAAACCAGAGTAAAAGTTTCTCCTGCAACCCGTTCCCATTGTGCTAGATGAACGAACGTCTCTCCACATGCTCAGTTCTGAGAGATAAGTGTGTGTGCAAACCGTCTTTCACCTAGCTTGTTGGGAACACAAAGTTTCTCTTCAGTTGCAAACTCCACTCCATACATATTTATGGGTAGGTACTAGATCCAAATCTGTTTTACAGTGAAAACTGAAGGAACTTCAAACCGGCACTAGGAAACAGACTGAGAAACAAGAGTAAAATTTCTCCTGCAACCCGTTTCATTTGTGCTACATGAACGAACGTCTCTCCACATGCTCACTTCTGAGAGATAAGTGTGTGTGAAAGCCGTCCTTCACCTAGGTTGTTGGGAACACAAAGTTTCTTTTCAGTTGCAAACTCCACTCCATACATATATATGGGGAGGTACTAGCTACAACTCGGTTTTAGAGTGAAAACTGCAGGAACTTCATACCGGCACTAGTAAATATACTGAGAAACCAGAGTATAATTTACTCCGCAATCCGTTCCCTTGGTGCTAGGTGAACGAACGTCTCTCCACATGCTCAGTTCTGAGAGATAAGTGTTTGTGAAAGCCATCCTTCACCTAGAATGTTGGGAATACAAAGTTTCTTTTCAGTTGCATACTCTTCTCCATACATATATATTGGTGGTTCTAGCTCCAAATCTGTTTTACAGTGAAAACTGCAGGAACTTCAAACTGGCACTAGGAAACAGACTGAGAAACCAGAGTAAAAGTTTCTCCTGCAACCCGTTCCCATTGTGCTTGATGAACGAACGTCTCTCCACATGATCAGTTCTGAGAGATAAGTGTGTGTGCAAACCGTCTTTCACCTAACTTGTTGGGAACACAAAGTATCTCTTCAGTTGCAAACTCCACTCCATACATATATATGGGGAGGTACTAGCTCCAAATCTCTTTTACAGTGAAAACTGCAGGAACTTCAAACTGGCACTAGGAAACAGATTGAGAAACCAGAGTAAAAGTTTCTCCTGCAACCCATTCCCATTGTGCTAGATGAACGAACGTCTCTCCACATGCTCAGTTCTGAGAGATTATTGTGTGTGCAAACCGTCTTTCACCTAGCTTGTTGGGAACACAAAGTTTCTCTTCAGTTGCAAACTCCACTCCATACATATATATGGGGAGGTACTAGCTCCAAATCTGTTTTACAGTGAAAACTGCAGGAACTTCAAACCGGCACTAGGAAACAGACTGAGAAACCAGAGTAAAATTTCTCCTGCAACCCGTTCCATTTGTGCTACATGAACGAAAGTCTCTCCACATGCTCACTTCTGAGAAATAAGTGTGTGTGAAAACCGTCATTCATCTAGCTTGTTGGGAACACAAAGTTTCTCTTCATTTGAAAACACCACTCCATACATATATATGTGGAGGTACTAGCTCCAACTCGATTTTACAGTGAAAACTGCAGGAACTTCAAACCGGCACTAGGAAACAGACTGAGAAACCAGAGTAAAAGTTTCTCCTGCAACCCGTTCCCTTGGTGCTACATGAACGAACGTCTCTCCACATGCTCAGTTCTGAGAGATAAGTGTGTGTGCAAACCGTCTTTCACCTAGCTTGTTGGGAACACAAAGTTTCTCTTCAGTTGCAAACTCCACTCCATACATATTTATGGGTAGGTACTAGCTCCAAATCTGTTTTACAGTGAAAACTGAAGGAACTTCAAACCGGCACTATGAAACAGACTGAGAAACCAGAGTAAAATTTCTCCTGCAAACCGTTTCATTTGTGCTACATGAACGAACGTCTCTCCACATGCTCACTTCTGAGAGATAAGTGTGTGTGAAAGCCGTCCTTCACCTAGGTTGTTGGGAACACAAAGTTTCTTTTCAGTTGCAAACTCCACTCCATACATATATATGGGGAGGTACTAGCTACAACTCGGTTTTAGAGTGAAACCTGCAGGAACTTCATACCGGCACTAGTAAATATACTGAGAAACCAGAGTAAAATTTACTCCGCAATCCGTTCCCTTGGTGCTAGGTGAACGAACGTCTCTCCACATGCTCAGTTCTGAGAGATAAGTGTTTGTGAAAGCCATCCTTCACCTAGAATGTTGGGAATACAAAGTTTCTTTTCAGTTGCATACTCTTCTCCATACATATATATTGGTGGTTCTAGCTCCAAATCTGTTTTACAGTGAAAACTGCAGGAACTTCAAACTGGCACTAGGAAACAGACTGAGAAACCAGAGTAAAAGTTTCTCCTGCAACCCGTTCCCATTGTGCTTGATGAACGAACGTCTCTCCACATGATCAGTTCTGAGAGATAAGTGTGTGTGCAAACCGTCTTTCACCTAACTTGTTGGGAACACAAAGTATCTCTTCAGTTGCAAACTCCACTCCATACATATATATGGGGAGGTACTAGCTCCAAATCTATTTTACAGTGAAAACTGCAGGAACTTCAAACTGGCACTAGGAAACAGATTGAGAAACCAGAGTAAAAGTTTCTCCTGCAACCCGTTCCCATTGTGCTAGATGAACGAACGTCTCTCCACATGCTCAGTTCTGAGAGATTATTGTGTGTGCAAACCGTCTTTCACCTAGCTTGTTGGGAACACAAAGTTTCTCTTCAGTTGCAAACTCCACTCCATACATATATATGGGGAGGTACTAGCTCCAAATCTGTTTTACAGTGAAAACTGCAGGAACTTCAAACCGGCACTAGGAAACAGACTGAGAAACCAGAGTAAAATTTCTCCTGCAACCCGTTCCATTTGTGCTACATGAACGAAAGTCTCTCCACATGCTCACTTCTGAGAAATAAGTGTGTGTGAAAGCCGTCATTCATCTAGCTTGTTGGGAACACAAAGTTTCTCTTCATTTGAAAACACCACTCCATACATATATATGTGGAGGTACTAGCTCCAACTCGATTTTACAGTGAAAACTGCAGGAACTTCAAACCGGCACTAGGAAACAGACTGAGAAACCAGAGTAAAAGTTTCTCCTGCAACCCGTTCCCTTGGTGCTACATGAACGAACGTCTCTCCACATGCTCAGTTCTGAGAGATATGTGTGTGTGCAAACCGTCTTTCACCTAGCTTGTTGGGAACACAAAGTTTCTCTTCAGTTGCAAACTCCACTCCATACATATTTATGGGTAGGTACTAGCTCCAAATCTGTTTTACAGTGAAAACTGAAGGAACTTCAAACCGGCACTATGAAACAGACTGAGAAACCAGAGTAAAATTTCTCCTGCAAACCGTTTCATTTGTGCTACATGAACGAACGTCTCTCCACATGCTCACTTCTGAGAGATAAGTGTGTGTGAAAGCCGTCCTTCACCTAGGTTGTTGGGAACACAAAGTTTCTTTTCAGTTCCAAACTCCACTCCATACATATATATGGGGAGGTACTAGCTACAACTCGGTTTTAGAGTGAAACCTGTAGGAACTTCATACCGGCACTAGTAAATATACTGAGAAACCAGAGTAAAATTTACTCCGCAATCCGTTCCCTTGGTGCTAGGTGAACGAACGTCTCTCCACATGCTCAGTTCTGAGAGATAAGTGTTTGTGAAAGCCATCCTTCACCTAGAATGTTGGGAATACAAAGTTTCTTTTCAGTTGCATACTCTTCTCCATACATATATATTGGTGGTTCTAGCTCCAAATCTGTTTTACAGTGAAAACTGCAGGAGCTTCAAACTGGCACTAGGAAACAGACTGAGAAACCAGAGTAAAAGTTTCTCCTGCAACCCGTTCCCATTGTGCTTGATGAACGAACGTCTCTCCACATGATCAGTTCTGAGAGATAAGTGTGTGTGCAAACCGTCTTTCACCTAACTTGTTGTGAACACAAAGTATCTCTTCAGTTGCAAACTCCACTCCATACATATATATGGGTAGGTACTAGCTCCAAATCTGTTTTACAGTGAAAACTGCAGGAACTTCAAACTGGCACTAGGAAACAGACTGAGAAACCAGAGTAAAAGTTTCTCCTGCAACCCGTTCCCATTGTGCTTGATGAACGAACGTCTCTCCACATGCTCAGTTCTGAGAGATTATTGTGAGTGCAAACCGTCTTTCACCTAGCTTGTTGGGAACACAAAGTTTCTCTTCAGTTGCAAACTCCACTCCATACATATATATGGGGAGGTACTAGCTCCAAATCTGTTTTACAGTGAAAACTGCAGGAACTTCAATCCGGCACTAGGAAACAGACTGAGAAACCAGAGTAAAATTTTTCCTGCCACCCGTTCCATTTGTGCTACATGAACGAAAGTCTCTCCACATGCTCACTTCTGAGAGATAAGTGTGTGTGAAAACAGTCCTTCACCTAGGTTGTTGGGAACACAAAGTTTCTTTTCAGTTGCACACTCCACTCCTTACATATATATGGGTAGGTACTAGCTCCAACTCGGTTTTACAGTGAAAATTGCAGGAACTTCAAACCGGCACTAAGAAACAGACAGAGGAACCAGAGTAAAAGTTTCTCCTGCAACCCGTTCCCTTGGTGCTAGGTGAACGAACTTCTCTCCATATGCTCAGTTCTGAGAGATAAGTGTGTGTGAAAGCCGTTCTTCACCTAGCTTGTTGGGAACACAAAATTTCTTTTCACTTGCCAACACCACTCCATACATATACATGGGGAGGTACTATCTCCAACTCGGTTTTACAGTGAAAATTGCAGGAACATCTAACCGGCACTAGGAAACAGACTGAGAAACCAGAATAAAATTTCTCTTGAATCCCGTTCACTTGTTTCTAGATGAACGAACGTCTCTGCACATGCTCAGTTCTGAGAGATAAGTGTGTGTGAAAGCCGTCCTTCACCTAGGTTGTTGAGAACACAAAGTTTCTTTTCAGTTGCAAACTCCACTCCATACATATATATGGGGAGGTACTAGCTCCAACTAAATTTTACAGTGAAAACTGCATGAACTCCAAACCTGCACTAGGAAACAGAGTGAGAAACCAGAGTAAAAATTTCCCCTGCAACCCGTTCCCTTGGTGCTAGATGAACGAATTTCTCTCCACATGCTGAGTTCTGAGAGATAAGTGTGTGTGAAAGCCGTCCTTCAACTAGATTTTTGGGAACACAAAGTTCCTTTTCTGTTGCAAATTCCACTCCATACATATATATGGGGTGCTACTAGCTCCAACTCGGTTTTACAGTGAAAGCTGCAGGAACTTCAAACCATCACTAGGAAACAGACTGAGAAACCAGAGTGAAATTTCTCCTGCAAACCGTTACCTTGGTGCTAGATGAACGAACGTCTAACCACATGCTCAGTTCTGAGAGATAAGTGTGTGTGAAAGCCGTCCTTCACCTAGCTTGTTGGGAACACAAAGTTCCTTTTCTGTTGCAAACTCCACTCCATCCATATATATGGGGAGGTACTAGCTCCAACTCTGTTTCACAGTGAAAACTGCAATAATTTCAAACCGGCACTAGGAAACAGACTGAGAAACCAGAGTAAAAGTTTCTACTGCAACCCGTTCCATTTGTGTTAGATAAATGAACGTCTCTCCACATGCTCAGTTCTGAGAGATAAGTGTGTGTGAAAGCCGTCCTTCACCTACCTTTTTGGGAACACAAAGTTTCTCTTCAGTTGCAAACTCCACTCCATACATATATATGGGGAGGTACTAGCTCCAACTCGGTTTTACAGTGAAAACTGCAGGAACATCACACCGGCACTAGGAAACAGACTTAGAAACCACAGAAAAAGTTTCTCCTGCCACCGGTTCCCTTGGTGCAGGATGAACGAACGTCTCTCCACATGCTCAGTTCTGAGACATAAGTGTGTGTGAATGCTCTCCTTCACCAAGCTTGTTTTGAACACAAAATTTCTTTTCAGTTTCAAACTCAACTCCATACATATATATGGGCAGGTACTAGCTCCAACTCTGTTTACAGTGCAAACTGCAGGAACTTCAAAACAGCACTAGGAAACAGACTGAGAATCCAGTGTAAAAGTTTCTCCATCAAATCGTTCCCTTTGTGCTAGATGAACGAATGACTATCCACATGCTCATTTCTGAGAGATAAGTGTGTGTGAAGCCGTCCTTCACCTAGCTTGTTGGGAACACAAAGTTTCTCTTCAGTTGAAAACTCCACTCCATACATATATATGGGGAGGTACTAGCTCCAACTCGGTTTTACAGTGAAAACTGCAGGAACTTCAAACCGGCACTAGGAAACAGACTGAGAAACCAGAGTAAAAGTTTCTCCTGCAACCCGTTCCCTTGGTGCTACATGAACGAACGTCTCTCCACATGCTCAGTTCTGAGAGATAAGTGTGTGTGAAAGCCGTCCTTCACCTAGCTTGTTGGGAACACAAAGTTTCTTTTCAGTTGCAAACTCCAATCCACACATATATATGGGGAGGTACTTGCTCCAACACGGTTACAGGGAAAACTACAGGAACTTCAAACTGGCACTAGGAAGCAGACTGAGAAACCAGAGTAAAAGTTTCTCCTGCAACCCGTTCCCATTGTACTAGATGAACGAACGTCTCTCCACATGCTCAGTTCTGAGAGATAAGTGTGTGGGCAAACCGTCTTTACCTAGCTTGTTGGGAACACAAAGTTTCTCTTCAGTTGCAAACTCCATTCCATACATATATATGGGGAGGTACTAGCTCCAAATCTGTTTTACAGTGAAAACTGCAGGAACTTCAAACTGGCACTAGGAAAAAGACTGAGAAACCAGAGTAAAATTTCTCCTGCAACCCGTTCCATTTGTGCTACATGAACGAACGTCTCTCCACATGCTCACATCTGAGAGATAAGTGTGTGTGAAAGCCTTCCTTCACCTAGCTTTTTGGGAACACAAAGTTTGTTTTCAGTTGCATACTCCTCTCCATACATATATATGGGGAGGTACTAGCTACAACTCGGTTTTACAGTGAAAACTGCAGGAACTTCATACCGGCACTAGGAAATATACTGAGAAACCAAAGTAAAAGTTACTCCGCAATCCGTTCCCTTGGTTCTAGGTGAACGAACGTTTCTCCACATGCTCCGTTCTGAGAGACAAGTGTTTGTGAAAGCCGTCCTTCACCTAGAATGTTGGGAACACAAAGTTTCTTTTCATTTGCAAACTCTTCTCCATACATATATATTGGTGGTTCTAGCTCCAAATCTGTTTTACAGTGAAAACTGCAGGAATTTCAAACCGGCACTAGGAAACCGGCTGAGAATCCAGAGTAAAAGTTTCTCCTGCAACCCGTTCCCTTGGTTCTAGGTGAACGAACGTCTCTCCACATGCTCAGTTCTGAGAGATAAGTGTGTGAAAGCCGTACTTCACCTAGCTTTTTGGGAACACAATGTTTCTTTTCAGTTGCAAACTCCACTCCATATATATATAGGGGGAGGTTCTAGCTCCTATTCTATTTTACAGTGAAAACTGCAGGAACTTCAAACCGGCACTAGGAAACAGACTGAGAAACCAGAGTAAAAGTTTCTCCTGCAACCCGTTACCTTGGTGCTAGATGAACGAACGTCTCTCCACATGCTCATTTCTGAGAGATATGTGTGTGAAAGCCATCCTTCACCTAGCTTTTTGGGAACACAAATTTTCTTTTCATTTGCAAACTCCACTCCATACTTATTTACATGGAGGTACTAGCTGCAACTCGGTTTTACAGTGAAAAATGCAGGAACTTCAAACCGGCACTAGGAAACAGACTGAGAATCCAGAGTATAAGTTTCTCCTGCAACCCGTTCCCTTCGTGCTGGATGAACGAACGTCTCTCCAAATGCTCAGTTCGGAGAGATAATTGTGTGTGAAATCCGTCCTTCACCAAGCTTTTTGGGAACATAAAGTTTCTTTAGAGTTGCTAATTCCACTCCATACATATATATGGGGAGGTACTATCTCCAACTCGATTTTACAGTGAAAACTGCAGGAACTTCAAACCGGCACTAGGAAACAGACTGAGAAACCAGAGTAAAAGTTTCTCCTGCAACCCATTCCCTTGGTGCTACATGAACGAACGTCTCTCCACATGCTCAGTTCTGAGAGATAAGTGTGTGTGAAAGCCGTCCTTCACCTAGCTTGTTGGGAACACAAAGTTTCTTTTCAGTTGCAAACTCCAATCCACACATATATATGGGGAGGTACTTGCTCCAACACGGTTACAGGGAAAACTACAGGAACTTCAAACTGGCACTAGGAAGCAGACTGAGAAACCAGAGTAAAAGTTTCTCCTGCAACCCGTTCCCATTGTACTAGATGAACGAACGTCTCTCCACATGCTCAGTTCTGAGAGATAAGTGTGTGGGCAAACCGTCTTTCACCTAGCTTGTTGGGAACACAAAGTTTCTCTTCAGTTGCAAACTCCATTCCATACATATATATGGGGAGGTACTAGCTCCAAATCTGTTTTACAGTGAAAACTGCAGGAACTTCAAACTGGCACTAGGAAAAAGACTGAGAAACCAGAGTAAAATTTCTCCTGCAACCCGTTCCATTTGTGCTACATGAACGAACGTCTCTCCACATGCTCACATCTGAGAGATAAGTGTGTGTGAAAGCCTTCCTTCACCTAGCTTTTTGGGAACACAAAGTTTGTTTTCAGTTGCATACTCCTCTCCATACATATATATGGGGAGGTACTAGCTACAACTCGGTTTTACAGTGAAAACTGCAGGAACTTCATACCGGCACTAGGAAATATACTGAGAAACCAAAGTAAAAGTTACTCCGCAATCCGTTCCCTTGGTGCTAGGTGAACGAACGTTTCTCCACATGCTCCGTTCTGAGAGACAAGTGTTTGTTAAAGCCGTCCTTCACCTAGAATGTTGGGAACACAAAGTTTCTTTTCATTTGCAAACTCTTCTCCATACATATATATTGGTGGTTCTAGCTCCAAATCTGTTTTACAGTGAAAACTGCAGGAATTTCAAACCGGCACTAGGAAACCGGCTGAGAATCCAGAGTAAAAGTTTCTCCTGCAACCCGTTCCCTTGGTTCTAGGTGAACGAACGTCTCTCCACATGCTCAGTTCTGAGAGATAAGTGTGTGAAAGCCGTACTTCACCTAGCTTTTTGGGAACACAATGTTTCTTTTCAGTTGCAAACTCCACTCCATATATATATAGGGGGAGGTTCTAGCTCCTATTCTGTTTTACAGTGAAAACTGCAGGAACTTCAAACCGGCACTAGGAAACAGACTGAGAAACCAGAGTAAAAGTTTCTCCTGCAACCCGTTACCTTGGTGCTAGATGAACGAACGTCTCTCCACATGCTCATTTCTGAGAGATATGTGTGTGAAAGCCATCCTTCACCTAGCTTTTTGGGAACACAAATTTTCTTTTCATTTGCAAACTCCACTCCATACTTATTTACATGGAGGTACTAGCTGCAACTCGGTTTTACAGTGAAAAATGCAGGAACTTCAAACCGGCACTAGGAAACAGACTGAGAATCCAGAGTATAAGTTTCTCCTGCAACCCGTTCCCTTCGTGCTGGATGAACGAACGTCTCTCCAAATGCTCAGTTCGGAGAGATAATTGTGTGTGAAATCCGTCCTTCACCAAGCTTGTTGGGAACATAAAGTTTCTTTAGAGTTGCTAATTCCACTCCATACATATATATGGGGAGGTACTATCTCCAACTCGATTTTACAGTGAAAGCTGCAGGAACTTCTTACCGGAACTAGGAAAGAGACTGAGAAACCACAGTAAAATTTTCTCCTGCAATCCGTTACCTTGGTGCTAGATGAACGAACGTATCTCCACATGCCCAGTTCTGAGATATAAGTGTGTGTGAAACCGTAATTCCCCTAGCTGGTTGGGAGCACAAAGTTTCTTTTCAGTGGCAAACTCCACTGCATACAAATATATGGGGAGGAATTAGCTCCAACTCGGTTTTACAGTGAAAACTGCAGGAACTTCAAACCGGCACTAAGAAACAGACTGAGATACAAGAGTAAATTTTCTCCTGCAAACCGTTCCCTTGGTGCTAGATGAACGAAAGTCTATCCACATGCTCAGATCTGAGTGATAAGTGTGTTGGAAAGCCGTCCTTCACCTAGCTTGTTGGGAACACAAAGTTTCTTTTCAGTTGCAAATTCCACTCCATAAATATATAAGGGGAGGTACTAGCTCCAAGTCGATTTTACAGTGAAAACTGCAGGAAATTGAAACCAGCACAAGGAAACAGACTGAGATACCAGAGTAAATGTTTCTGCTGCAACGCGTTCCCTGGGTGCTAGGTGAAAGAACGTCTATCCACAATTTTAATTCTGAGAGATAAGTGTGTGTGAAAGCCGCCCTTCACGTAGCTTTTTGGGAACACAAAATTTCTTTTCAGTTGCAAACTCCACTCCATACATATATATGGGGAGTTATTCTCTCCAACTCGGTTTTACAGTGAAAACTGCAGGAACTTCAAATCGGCACTAGGAAACAGACTGAGATACCAGAGTAAAAGTTTCTCCTGCAACACGTTCCCTTGGTGCTAAATGAATGAACGTCTCTCCACAAGCTTAATTCTGAGAGATAAGTGTGTGTGAATGCCGTCCTTCATCAAGAATTTTGGGAACACAAAGTTTCTTTTCAGTTGCAAACTCCACTCCATACATATATATCGGTAGGTACTAGCACCAAATCGGTTTAAAAAGAAAACTGAAGGAACTACAAACCGGCACTAGGAAACAGACTTAGAAAACAGAGAAAAAGTTTCCCTGCATCCCGTTCCCTTGGTGCTAGATGAACGAACGTCTCTCCACATGCTCAGTTCTGAGAGATAATTGTGTGTGAAAGCCGTCCCTCACCTAGCTTGTTGGGAACACAAAGATATTTTCAGTTGCAAATTCCACTCCATACATATATATGGGGAAGTACTAGCTCCAACTCGGTTTTCCAGTGAAAACTGCAGGAACTTGAAACCGACACTAGGAAACAGACTGAGAACCCAGAGTAAAAGTTTCCCCTGCAACCCGATCCCTTGGTGCTAAATGAACGAATGTCTCTCCACATGTTAAGTTCAGAGAGATAAGTGTGTGTGAAAGCCGTCCTTCACTTACAATGTTGGGAACAAAAAGTTTTTTTTCAGTTGCAAACTCCACACCATACATATATATGGGGAGGTACTAGCTCCAACTCGTTTTTACATTGAAAACTGCGGGAACTTCCAAACGGCACTAGGAAACAAACTGAGATACCAGAGTAAATGTTTCTCCTGCAACCCGTTCCCTTGGTGCTAGATGAACGAACGTCAGTCCACAAGCTCAGTTCTGAGAGATTATTGTGTGTGAAAGCCGACCTTCAACCAACTTGTTGGGAACACATTGTTTATTTTCAGTTGCAAACGGTACTCCATATATAAATAGGGGGAGGTACTAGCTCGAACTCGTTTATACAGTGATAACTGCCGGAAATTCAAATCGGCACTAAGAAACAGACAGAGGAACCAGAGTAAAAGTTTCTCCTGCAACCCGTTCCCTTGGTGCTAGGTGAACGAACGTCTCTCCACATGCTCAGTTCTGAGAGATAAGTGTGTGTGAAAGCCGTTCTTCACCTAGCTTGTTGGGAACACAAGTTTCTTTTCAGTGGCAAACTCCACTCCATACATATATATGGGGAGGTACTAGCTCTAACTCGGTTTTACAGTGAAAACTGCAGGAACTTCAAACCGGCACTAGGAAACAGACTGAGAAACCAGAGTAAAAGTTTATCCTGCAACCCGTTCCATTGGTGCTAGATGAACGAACGTCTCTCCACATGCTCAGTTCTGAGAGATAATTGTGTGTGAAAGCCGTCCTTCACCTAGCTTGTTGGGAACACAATGTTTATTTTCAGTTGCAAACTCCACTCCATGCATATATATGGGTAGGTACTAGATCAAACAAGGTTTTACAGTGAAAACTGCAGGAACTTCATACGGGCACAAGGAAACAGACTGAGAAACCAGAGTAAAAGTTTCTCCTGCATCCCGTTCTCTTGGTGCTAGATGAAAGAAAGTCTCTCCTCAAACTTATTTCTGAGAGATATGTGTGTGTGAAAGCCACCCTTCAACTAGCTTGTTGGGAACACAAAATTTCTTTTCACTTGCCAACACCACTCCATACATATACATGGGGAGGTACTATCTCCAACTCGGTTTTACAGTGAAAATTGCAGGAACATCTAACCGGCACTAGGAAACAGACTGAGAAACCAGAATAAAATTTCTCTTGAATCCCGTTCACTTGTTTCTAGATGAACGAACGTCTCTGCACATGCTCAGTTCTGAGAGATAAGTGTGTGTGAAAGCCGTCCTTCACCTAGGTTGTTGAGAACACAAAGTTTCTTTTCAGTTGCAAACTCCACTCCATACATATATATGGGGAGGTACTAGCTCCAAATAAATTTTACAGTGAAAACTGCATGAACTCCAAACCGGCACTAGGAAACAGACTGAGAAACCAGAGTAAAAATTTCCCCTGCAACCCGTTCCCTTGGTGCTAGATGAACGAATTTCTCGCCACATGCTGAGTTCTGAGAGATAAGTGTGTGTGAAAGCCGTCCTTCAACTAGATTTTTGGGAACACAAAGTTCCTTTTCTGTTGCAAATTCCACTCCATACATATATATGGGGTGCTACTAGCTCCAACTCGGTTTTACAGTGAAAGCTGCAGGAACTTCAAACCGTCACTAGGAAACAGACTGAGAAACCAGAGTAAAATTTCTCCTGCAAACCTTTACCTTGGTGCTAGATGAACGAACGTCTAACCACATGCTCAGTTCTGAGAGATAAGTGTGTGTGAAAGCCGTCCTTCACCTAGCTTGTTGGGAACACAAAGTTCCTTTTCTGTTGCAAACTCCACTCCATCCATATATATGGGGAGGTACTAGCTCCAAATCTGTTTCACAGTGAAAACTGCAATAATTTCAAACCGGCACTAGGAAACAGACTGAGAAACCAGAGTAAAAGGTTACCTGCATCCCGTTCCCTTGGTGCTAGATGAACGAACGTCTCTCCTCATGCTCAGTTCTGAGAGATATGTGTGTTTGAAAGCCGGTCTTCAATTAGTTTGTTGGGAAGACAAAGTTTCTTTTCAATTGCAAACTCCACTCCATACATATATATGGGGAGGTACTAGCACCAAATCAGTTTTACAGTGAAAACTGCAGGAACTTCAACCGGCACTAGGAAACAGACTGAGAAACCAGGGAAAACGTTTCTCCTGCAACCCGTTCCTCTGGGGCTAGTTGAACGAACGTCTCTCCACATGGTCTGTTCTGAGTGATAAGTGTGTGTGAAAGCCGAACTTCACCTAGCTTGTTGGGAACAAAATGTTTATTTTCAGTTACAATCTCCAAACCATGCATATATAGGGAGAGGTACTAGCTCCAACTCTGTTTTTCAGTGAAAACTGCAGGAACTTCAAACCGGCACTAGGAAACAGACTGAGAAACCAGAGTAAAAGTTTCTCCTGCCTCCCTTTCCCTTGGTGATAGATGAAAGAACTTCTCTCCACATGCTCAATTCTGAGAGATAATTGTGTGTGAAAGCCTTCCTACACCTAAATTTTT
This sequence comes from Camelus ferus, assembly GCF_009834535.1. Lineage (NCBI taxonomy): Eukaryota > Metazoa > Chordata > Mammalia > Artiodactyla > Camelidae > Camelus > Camelus ferus. The sequence goes on along the minus strand of NW_022589664.1, from coordinate 25,250 downwards.
GGGAACACAATGTTTATTTTCAGTTGCAAATTCCAATCCATACATATATATGGGGAGGTAGTAGCTCCAACTCGGTTTTACAGTGAAAACTGCAGGAACTTCAAACCGGCACTAGGAAACAGACTGAGAAACCAGAGTAAAAGTTTCTCCTGCAACCCATTCCATTGGTGCTAGATGAACGAAAGTCTCTCCTCATGCTCAGTTATGAGAGATAAGTGTGCGTGAAAGACATCCTTCACCTTGCTTGTCAGGAACACAAATTTTCTTTTCAGTTGCAAACACCACTCCATACATATATAGGGAGAGGTACTAGCTCCAACTCTGTTTTACAGTGAAAACTGCAGGAAAGTCAAAGCTGCACTAAGAAACAGAATGAGAAACCAGAGTAAAAGTTTCTCCTGCAACCCGTTCCCTTGTTGCTAGATGAACGAACGTCTCTCCTCATGCTTAGTTCTGAGACATAAGTGTGTGTGGAAGCCGTACTTCACAGAGATTGTTGGGAACACAAATTTGTTTTTCAGTTGCAAAAACCACTCCATACATATATATGGGGAGGTACTAGTTCCAACTCAGTTTTACAGTGAAAAATGCAGGAACTTCTAAACTGCACTAGGAAACAGACTGAGAAAACAGAATAAACGTTTCTCCTGTAACCCGTTGCCTTGGTGCTAGATGAACGAACGTCTCTCCACATGCTCATTTCTGAGAGATAAGTGTGTTTGAAAGCCGTACTTCACCTAGCTTGTTGGGAAGAAAAAGTTTCTTTACAGTTGAATATTCCACTCCATACATATATATGGGGAGATACTAGCTCCTACTCGGTTTTACAGTTAAAACTGCAGGAACTTCAAACCAGCACTAGGAAACAGACTGAGAAACCAGAGTAATAGTTTCTCCTGCAACCCGTTCCCTTCGTGCTAGATGAACGAACGTCTCTCCACATGCTCTGTTCTGAGATAAGTGTGTGTGAAACCCGAACTTCACCTAGCTTGTTGGGAACAAATTGCTTATTTTCAGTTTCAAACTCCACTCCATACATATATAGGGAAATGTACTAGCTCCAACTATGTTTTACAGTGAAAACTGCAGGAACTTCAAACCGGTAATAGGAAACAGACTGAAAAACCAGAGTAAAAGTTTCTCCTGCTACCCGTTCCCTTTGTGCTAGATGAACGAACGTCTCTCCACATGCTCAGTTCTGAGAGATAAGTGTGTGTGAAAGCCGTCCTTAACCTAGCTTGTTGGGAACACAAAGTTTCTTTTAAGTTGAAAACCCCACTCCATACATATATATGGGGAGATTCTAGCTCCAACTCGGTTTTACACTGAAAACTGCAGGAACATCAAACCGGCTCTAGGAAACAACTGAGAAACCAGAGTAACAGTTTCTCCGGCAACCCGTACTATTCGTGCTAGATGAACGAACGTCTCTCCACATGCTCAGTTCTAGAGATAAGTGTTATGTGAAATCCGAACTTCACCTTGCTTGTTGGGAACAAATTGTTTATTTTCAGTTGCAAACTCCACTCCATATATATATAGGGAAAGGTACTAGCATCAACTCGGTTTTACAGTGAAAACTGTAGGAAATTCAAAACGGCACTAGGAATCATACTGAGAAACCAGATTAAAAGTTTCTCCTGCATCCAGTTCAATTGTGGCTAGATGAACGAAAGTCTCTCCACATGCTGAGGTCTGAGAGATAACTGTGTGTGAAAGCCATCCTTCACCAAGCTTGTTGGGAACACAAAGTTTCTTTACAGTTGCAAACTCCGCTCCAAACATATATATGGGGAAGTAATAGCTCCAACTCAGTTTAACAGTGAAACCTGCAGGAACTTCTACCTGGCACTATGAAACAGACTGAGAAACCAGAGTAAAAGTTACTCCTGCAACCCCTTACCTTGGTGCTAGATGAACGAACGTCTCTCCACATGCCCAGTTCTGAAAGATATGTGTGTGTAAAAGCTATCCTTCACCTAGCCTGTTGGGAACACAAAGATTATTTTCAGGAGCCAAGTCCACTCCATACATATATATGGGGAGGTACTAGCTCCAACTCGGTTTTACAGTGAAAAGTGCATGAAATTCAAACTGGCAATAGTAAACAGACTGAGAATCCAGAGTAAATTTTCCCCTCAACACGTTCCCATGGTGCTAGATGAACGAACATCTCTACACATGCTCATTTCTGAGAGAAAATTGTGTGTGAAAGCCGAACTTCACATAGCTTGTTGGGAACACAAAGTTTCTTTTCAGTTGCAAAATCCACTCCATAAATATATATGGGAAGGTACTAGCTCCAACTCGGTTTTACAGTGAAAACTGCAGGAACTTCAAACCGGCACTAGGAAACAGACTGAGAATCCAGAGTAATAGTTTCTCCTGTAAACCGTTCCCTTGGTGCTATATGAACGAACGTCTCTCCACATGGTCTGTTCTGAGAGATAAGTGTGTGTGAAAGCCTTCCTTCACCTAGCTTGTTGGGAACACAAAGTTTCTTTTAAGTTGCATACTCCACTCCATACATATATATGGGGAGGTACTAGCTACAACTCGGTTTTACAGTGAAAACTGCAGGAACTTCATACCGGCACTAGGAAATATACTGAGAAACCAAAGTAAAAGTTACTCCGCAATCCGTTCCCTTGGTGCTAGGTGAACGAACGTTTCTCCACATGCTCCGTTCTGAGAGACAAGTGTTTGTTAAAGCCGTCCTACACCTAGAATGTTGGGAACACAAAGTTTCTTTTCAGTTGCAAACTCTTCTCCATACATATATATTGGTGGTTCTAGCTCCAAATCTGTTTTACAGTGAAAACTGCAGGAACTTCAAACCGGCACTAGGAAACCGGCTGAGAATCCAGAGTAAAAGTTTCTCCTGCAACCCGTTCCCTTGGTTCTAGATGAACGAACGTCTCTGCACATGCTCAGTTCTGAGAGATAAGTGTGTGAAAGCCGTACTTCACCTAGCTTTTTGGGAACACAATGTTTCTTTTCAGTTGCAAACTCCACTCCATATATATATAGGGGGAGGTTCTAGCTCCTATTCTGTTTTACAGTGAAAACTGCAGGAACTTCAAACCGGCACTAGGAAACAGACTGAGAAACCAGAGTAAAAGTTTCTCCTGCAACCCGTTACCTTGGTGCTAGATGAACGAACGTCTCTCCACATGCTCATTTCTGAGAGATATGTGTGTGAAAGCCATCCTTCACCTAGCTTTTTGGGAACACAAATTTTCTTTTCATTTGCAAACTCCACTCCATACTTATTTACATGGAGGTACTAGCTGCAACTCGGTTTTACAGTAAAAAATGCAGGAACTTCAAACCGGCACTAGGAAACAGACTGAGATACCAGAGTAAATGTTTCCCCTGCAACCCGTTCCCTTGGACCTAGATGAACGAAAGTTTTTCCACAAGCTTAATTCTGAGAGATAAGTGTGTGTGAAAGCCTTCCTTCAAAAAGAATGTTTGGAACACAAAGTTTCTTTTCAGTTGCATAGTCCAATCCACACATATATATGGGGAGGTTCTCTCACCAACTCGGTTTTACAGTGAAAACTGCAATAACTTCAAACCGGCTCTAAGAAACAGACTGAGATACCAGAGTAATAGTTTCTCCTGCATCACGTTCCCTTGGTGCTAGATGAACGAACGTCTCTCCACATGCTCAGTTCTGACAGATAATTGTGTGTGAAAGCCGTACTTCACCTAGATTGTTGGGAACACAAAGTTTCTATTCAGTTGCAAATTCCACTCCATACATATATATGGGGAGGTACTAGCTCCAACTCAGTTTTACTGTGAAAACTGCAGGAACTTCAAACAGGCACTAGGAAACAGACTTAGAATCCAGAGTAATAGTTTCTCCTGCAAACCTTTCCCTTGGTGCTAGGTGAACGAACGTCTCGCCACATGCTCAGTTCTGAGAGATAATTGTGTTTGAAAGCCGTCTTTCAGCTATCTTGTTGGGAACACAAAGTTTGTTTTCAGTTGCAAACTCCAATCCATAGATATTTATGGGGAAGTATTAGCTCTAACTCTGTTTTATAGTGAAAGCTGCAGGAACTTCAAACCGGCACTAGGAAACAGACTGAGAAACCAGAAAAAAAGTTTCTCCTGCAACCGGTTCCCTTGTTGCTAAATGAACGAACGTCTCTGCACATGCTCAGTTCTGAGAGATAAGTGTGTGTGAAAGCCATCCTTCACCTAGCTTAATGGGAACACTAAGATTCTTTTCAGTTGCAAACTCCAATCCATACATATATATGGGGAGGTACTAGCTCCAACACTCTTTTACAGTGAAAACTGCAGGAAATTCAAACTGGCACTAAGAAACAGACTGAGAAACCAGAGTAAAAGATTTTCATGCAACCCGTTCCCTTGGTGCTAGATGAACGAACGTCTCTCCACATGCTCATTTCTGAGAGATAAGTGTGTGTTTAAGCCGTCCTTAACATAGATTTTTGGGAACACAAAGTTTCTTTTCAGTTGCAAACTCCAATCTATACATATATATGGGGAATTACATGCTCCATCTCGTTTTTACAGAGAAAACTGCACGAACTTCAAACCGGCACTAGGAAACAGACTGAGAATCCAGAGTATAAGTTTCTCCTGCAACCCGTTCCCTTCGTGCTGGATGAACGAACGTATCTCCACATGCCCAGTTCTGAGATATAAGTGTGTGTGAAACCGTACTTCCCCTAGCTTGTTGGGAGCACAAAGTTTCTTTTCAGTGGCAAACTCCACTGCATACAAATATATGGGGAGGAACTAGCTCCAACTCGGTTTTACAGTGAAAACTGCAGGAACTTCAAACCGGCACTAAGAAACAGACTGAGATACCAGAGTAAATTTTCTCCTGCAAACCGTTCCCTTGGTGCTAGATGAACGAACGTCTATCCACATGCTCAGATCTGAGTGATAAGTGTGTTGGAAAGCCGTCCTTCACTTAGGTTGTTGGGAACACAAAGTTTCTTTTCAGTTGCAAACCCCACTCCATACATATTTATGGGTAGGTACTAGCTGCAACTCGGTTTTACAGTGAAAACTGCAGAATCTTCAAACCGGCACTAGGAAACAGACTGAGAAACCAGAGTAAAAGTTTCTCCTGCATCCCGATCTCTTGGTGCTAGATGAAAGAACGTCTCTCTACATGCTCAGTTGTGAGAGATAAGTGTGTGTGAAAGCCGTCCTTCACCTAGCTTGTTGGGAACACAAAGTTCCTTTTATGTTGCCAACTGCACTCCATACATTTATATGGGGAGGTTATAGCTCCAATTGTTTTTACAGTGAAAACTGCAGTAACTTCATAACGGCTCTAATAACAGACTGAGAAACCAGAGTAAAAATTTCCCTGCTTCCCGTTCCCTTGTTGCTAGATGAACGAACGTCTCTCCACATGCTCAGTTCTGAGAGAAAAGTGTGTGTGAAATCCGTCCTTCACCTAGCTTGTTGGGAAAACAAAGTTTCTTTTCAGTTGCAAATTCCACTCCATAAATATATAAGGGGAGGTACTAGCTCCAAGTCGATTTTACAGTGAAAACTGCAGGAAATTGAAACCAGCACAAGGAAACAGACTGAGATACCAGAGTAAATGTTTCTGCTGCAACGCGTTCCCTGGGTGCTAGGTGAAAGAACGTCTATCCACAATTTTAATTCTGAGAGATAAGTGTGTGTGAAAGCCGTCCTTCACGTAGCTTTTTGGGAACACAAAATTTCTTTTCAGTTGCAAACTCCACTCCATACATATATATGGGGAGTTATTCTCTCCAACTCGGTTTTACAGTGAAAACTGCAGGAACTTCAAATCGGCACTAGGAAACAGACTGAGATACCAGAGTAAAAGTTTCTCCTGCAACACGTTCCCTTGGTGCTAAATGAATGAACGTCTCTCCACAAGCTTAATTCTGAGAGATAAGTGTGTGTGAATGCCATCCTTCATCAAGAATTTTGGGAACACAAAGTTTCTTTTCAGTTGCAAACTCCACTCCATACATATATATCGGTAGGTACTAGCACCAAATCGGTTTAAAAAGAAAACTGAAGGAACTTCAAACCGGCACTAGGAAACAGACTTAGAAAACAGAGAAAAAGTTTCCCTGCATCCCGTTCCCTTGGTGCTAGATGAACGAACGTCTCTCCACATGCTCAGTTCTGAGAGATAATTGTGTGTGAAAGCCGTCCCTCACCTAGCTTGTTGGGAACACAAAGATATTTTCAGTTGCAAATTCCACTCCATACATATATATGGGGAAGTACTAGCTCCAACTCGGTTTTCCAGTGAAAACTGCAGGAACTTGAAACCGACACTAGGAAACAGACTGAGAACCCAGAGTAAAAGTTTCCCCTGCAACCCTATCCCTTGGTGCTAAATGAACGAATGTCTCTCCACATGCTAAGTTCAGAGAGATAAGTGTGTGTGAAAGCCGTCCTTCACTTACAATGTTGGGAACACAAAGTTTTTTTTCAGTTGCAAACTCCACACCATACATATATATGGGGAGGTACTAGCTCCAACTCGTTTTTACATTGAAAACTGCGGGAACTTCCAAACGGCACTAGGAAACAAACTGAGATACCAGAGTAAATGTTTCTCCTGCAACCCGTTCCCTTGGTGCTAGATGAACGAACGTCAGTCCACAAGCTCAGTTCTGAGAGATTATTGTGTGTGAAAGCCGACCTTCAACCAACTTGTTGGGAACACATTGTTTATTTTCAGTTGCAAACGGTACTCCATACATAAATAGGGGGAGGTACTAGCTCGAACTCGTTTATACAGTGATAACTGCCGGAAATTCAAATCGGCACTAAGAAACAGAGTGAGAAACCAGAGTAAAAGTTTCTCCTGCAACCCGTTCCCTTGGTGCTAGGTGAACGAACGTCTCTCCACATGCTCAGTTCTGAGAGATAAGTGTGTGTGAAAGCCGTTCTTCACCTAGCTTGTTGGGAACACAAGTTTCTTTTCAGTGGCAAACTCCACTCCATACATATATATGGGGAGGTACTAGCTCCAACTCGGTTTTACAGTGAAAACTGCAGGAACTTCAAACCGGCACTAGGAAACAGACTGAGAAACCAGAGTAAAAGTTTCTCCTGCAACCCGTTCCCTTGGTGCTAGATGAACGAACGTCTCTCCACATGCTCAGTTCTGAGAGATAATTGTGTGTGAAAGCCGTCCTTCACCTAGCTTGTTGGGAACACAATGTTTATTTTCAGTTGCAAACTCCACTCCATGCATATATATGGGGAGGTACTAGATCAAACAATGTTTTACAGTGAAAACTGCAGGAACTTCATACCGGCACAAGGAAACAGACTGAGAAACCAGAGTAAAAGTTTCTCCTGCAACCCGTTCCCTTGGTGCTAGATGAAAGAAAGTCTCTCCTCAAACTTATTTCTGAGAGATATGTGTGTGTGAAAGCCGTCCTTCACCTAGCTTTTTGGGGACACAAAGTTTCTTTTCAGTTGCAAAATCCACTCCATGCATATATAGAGGTAGGTACTAGCCCCAACTCGGTTTTACAGTGAAATCTGCAGGAAATTCAAACCGGAACTAGGAAACAGACTGGGAAACCAGAGTAAAAGTTTATCCTGCAAACCGTTCCCTTGGTGCTAGGTTAACGAAAGTTTCTCCACATGCTCAGTTCTGAGAGATAAGTGTGTGTGAAAGCCGTACTTCACATAGCTTGTTGGGAACACAAAGAATCTTTTCAGTTGCAAACTCCACTCCATACATATATATGGGGAGGTACTAGCTCCAACTTTGTTTTCCAGTGAAAACTGCAGGAACTTCAAACCGGCACTAGGAAACAGACTGAGAACCCAGAGTAAAAGTTCCTCCTGCAACCCATTCTCTTGCTGGTAGTTGAACGAACGTCTCTCCACATGCTCAGTTCTGAGAGATAATTGTGTGTGAAAGCCACCCTTCAAATAGCTTTTTGGGAACACAAAATTTCTTTTCACTTGCCAACAACACTCCATACATATACATGGGGAGGTACTATCTCCAACTCGGTTTTACAGTGAAAATTGCAGGAACATCTAACCGGCACTAGGAAACAGACTGAGAAACCAGAATAAAATTTTCTCTTGAATCCCGTTCACTTGTTTCTAGATGAACGAACGTCTCTGCACATGCTCAGTTCTGAGAGATAAGTGTGTGTGAAAGCCGTACTTCACCTAGGTTGTTGAGAACACAAAGTTTCTTTTCAGTTGCAAACTCCACTCCATACATATATATGGGGAGGTACTAGCTCCAACTAAATTTTACAGTGAAAACTGCATGAACTCCAAACCGGCACTAGGAAACAGACTGAGAAACCAGAATAAAAATTTCCCCTGCAACCCGTTCCCTTGGTGCTAGATGAACGAATTTCTCTCCACATGCTGAGTTCTGAGAGATAAGTGTGTGAGAAAGCCGTCCTTCAACTAGATTTTTGGGAACACAAAGTTCCTTTTCTGTTGCAAATTCCACTCCATACATATATATGGGGTGCTACTAGCTCCAACTCGGTTTCACAGTGAAAGCTGCAGGAACTTCAAACCGTCACTAGGACACAGACTGAGAAACCAGAGTAAAATTTCTCCTGCAAACCGTTACCTTGGTGCTAGATGAACGAACGTCTAACCACATGCTCAGTTCTGAGAGATAAGTGTGTGTGAAAGCCGTCCTTCACCTAGCTTGTTGGGAACACAAAGTTCCTTTTCTGTTGCAAACTCCACTCCATCCATATATATGGGGAGGTACTAGCTTCAACTCTGTTTCACAGTGAAAACTGCAATAATTTCAAACCGGCACTAGGAAACAGACAGAGAAACCAGAGTAAAAGTTTACCTGCATCCCGTTCCCTTGGTGCTAGATGAACGAACGTCTCTCCACATGCTCAGTTCTGAGAGATATGTGTGTTTGAAAGCCGGTCTTCAATTAGTTTGTTGGGAAGACAAAGTTTCTTTTCAATTGCAAACTCCACTCCATACATATATATGGGGAGGTACTAGCACCAAATCAGTTTTACAGTGAAAACTGCAGGAACTTCAACCAGCACTAGGAAACAGACTGAGAAACCAGGGAAAACGTTTCTCCTGCAACCCGTTCCACTGGGGCTAGTTGAACGAACGTCTCTCCACATGGTCTGTTCTGAGTGATAAGTGTGTGTGAAAGCCGAACTTCACCTAGCTTGTTGGGAACAAAATGTTTATTTTCAGTTACAATCTCCAAACCATACATATATAGGGAGAGGTACTAGCTCCAACACTGTTTTTCAGTGAAAACTGCAGGAACTTCAAACCGGCACTAGGAAACAGACTGAGAAACCAGAGTAAAAGTTTCTCCTGCCTCCCGTTCCCTTGGTGATAGATGAAAGAACTTCTCTCCACATGCTCAATTCTGAGAGATAATTGTGTGTGAAAGCTTTCCTACACCTAAATTGTTGGGAACACAATGTTTATTTTCAGTTGCAAATTCCAATCCATACATATGTATGGGGAGGTAGTAGCTCCAACTCGGTTTTACAGTGAAAACTGCAGGAACTTCAAACCGGCACTAGGAAACAGACTGAGAAACCAGAGTAAAATTTTCTATTGCAACCCGTTCCCTTGGTGCTAAATGAACAAATTTCTCTCCACGTGGTCTCTTCTGAGAGTTATGTTTGTGTGTAAGCCAACTTCACCTAGATTCTTGGGAACAAAATGATATTTTCAGTTGCAAAACCCACTCCATACATATATAGTGAGAGGTACTATCTTCAACACGGTTTTACAGTGAAAACTGCAGGAATCTCAAACCGGCACTAGGAAACAGACTGAGAAACCAGAGTAAAAGTTTCTTCTGCATCCCGTTCCCTTGGTGCTAGATGAACGAACGTCTCTCCACATGCTCAGTTCTGAGAGATAAGTGTGTGTGAAAGCCGTCCTTCTCCTAGCTTGTTGGGAACACAAATTTCCTTTTCTGTTGCAAACTGCCATCCATACATATATATGGGGAGATTATAGCTCCAACTCGGTTTTACAGTGAAAACTGCAATAACTTCAAATCGGCTCTAAGAATCAGACTGAGAAACCAGATTAAAGATTCCCTGCTTCCCGTTCCCTTGGTGCTAGATGAACGAAAGTCTCACCACATGCTCAATTCTGAGAGATAAGTGTGTGTGAAAGCCGAACTTCACCAAGTATGCTGGGAACAAATTGTTTATTTTCAGTTGCAAACTCCACTCCATACATATATAGGGAGAGGTACTAGCTCCAACTCGGTTTTACAGTGAAACCTGCAGGAATTTCAAACCGGCACTAGAAACAGACTGAGAAACCAGAGTAAAAGTATCTCCTGCATCCCGTTCCCTTGGTGCTAGATGAACGAACGTCTCTCCACATGCTCAGTTCTGAGAGATAAGTGTGTGTGAAAGCCGTCCTTCACCTAGCTTGTAGGGAATAAATAGTTTCTTTTCAGTTGCAAACTCCACTCCAGACATATATATGGGGAGGTACTAGCTCCAACTCTGTTTTAAAGTGAAAATTGCAGAAAATTCAAACCGGCACCAGGAAACAGACTGAGAAACCAGAGTAAAATTTTCTATTGCAACCCGTTCCCTTGGTGCTAGATGAACAAAATTCTCTCCACATGGTCTATTCTGAGAGATATGTGCGTGTGTAAGCCGAACTTCACCTAGCTTTTTGGGAACAAAATGTTTATTTTCAGTTGCAAACTCCACTCCATACATATATATTGAGAGGTACTGTCTCCAACTCTGTTGTACAGTGAAAGCTGCAGAAAATTCAAACCGGCACTAGGAAACAGACAGGGAAACCAGAATAAATTTTCACCTGCAACCCGTTCCCTTGGTGCTAGATGAACGAACGTCTCTCCACATGATCAGTTCTGAGAGATAAGTGTGTGTGAAAGCCGTCCTTCACCTAGCTTGTTGGGAACACAACGTTTCTTTTCAGTAGCAAAGTCCACTCCATACATATATATGGGTAGGTACTTGCTCCAAATCGGTTTTACAGTGAAAAATGCAGGAACTTCAAACCGGCACTACGAAACAGACTGAGAAACCAGAGTAAATGTTTCTCCTGCAAACCGTTTCCTTGGTGCTAGATGAACGAATGTCTATCTACATGGTGTGTTCTGAGAGATAAGTGTGTGTGAAAGCCGGCCTTCACCTCGCTTGTTGGGAACAAAATGTATATTTTCAGTTGCAAACTCCAGTCCATATATTTATAGGGAGAGCTACTAGCTCCAAATCGTTTTTACAGTGAAAACTGCAATAAATTCAAACAGGCACTAGGAAACAGACTGAGAAACCAGAGTAAAAGTTTCACTGCATCCCATTCCCTTGTTGCTAGATGAACGAAAGTCTCTCCACATGCTTAGTTCTGAGAGATAAGTGTGTGTTAAAGCCGTCCTACACCTAGCTTGTTGGGAACACAAAGTTTCTTTTCAGTGGCAAACTAAAATCTATATATATATATAGGGAGATACAAGCTGCAACTCGGATTTACAGTGAAAACTGCAGGAAATTCAAACCGGCACTAGGAAACAGACTGAGAAACCAGAGTAAAAGTTTCTATTGCCACCCGTTCCCTTTGTGCTAGATGAACGAACGTCTCTCCACATGCTCAATTCTGAGGGATAAGTGTGTGTGAAAGCCGTTCTTCACCTAGCTTGTTGGGAACACAAAGTTTCTCTTCAGTAGAAAACTCCACTCCATACATATATATGGGGAGATACTAGCTCCAACTCGGTTTTACAGTGAAAACTGCAGGAATATCAAACCGGCACTAGGAAACAGACTGAGAAACCAGAGTAAAAGTTTCCCCTGCCACTCGTTCCATTTGTGCTAGATGAACGAACGTCTCTCCACATGCTCAGTTCTGAGAGATAAGTATGTGTGAAAGCCATCCTTCACCTAGATTGTTGGGAACACAAAGTTTCTCTTCAGTTGCAAACTCCACTCCATACATATATATGGGGAGGTACTAGCTCCAACTCGGTTTTACAGTGAAAACTGCAGGAACTTCAAATCGGCACTAGGAAACAGACTGAGAAACCAGAGTAAAAGTTTCTCCTGCAACCCATTTCGTTTGTGCTAGATGAATGAACGTCTCTCCACATGCTCAGTTCTGAGAGATAAGGGTGTGTGAAAGCCGTCCTTCACCTAGCTTGTTGGGAACACAAAGATTCTCTTCAGTTGCAAACTCCCCTCCATACATATATATGGGGAGGTACTAGCTCCAAGTCAGTTTTACAGTGAAAATTGCAGGAACTTCAAACCGGCACTAGGAAACAGACTGAGAAACAAGAGTAAAAGTTTCCCCTGCCACCCGTTCCCTTTGTTCTAGATGAACGAACGTCTCTCCACATGCTCAGTTCTGAGAGATAAGTGTGTGTGAAAGCCGTCTTTCACCTAGCTTGTTGGGAACACAAAGTTTCTCTTCAGTAGAAAACTCCACTCCATACATATATATTGGGAGATACTAGCTCCAACTCGGTTTTACAGTGAAAACTGCAGGAACTTCAAACCGGCACTAAGAAACAGACTGAGAAACCAGAGTAAATGTTTCTCCTGCCACCCGTTCCCTTTGTGCTAGATGAACGAACGTCTCTCCACATGCTCAGTTCTGAGAGATATGTGTGTGTGAAAGCCGTCTTTCACCTAGCTTGTTGGGAACACAAATTTTCTTTTCAGTTGCAAACTCCACTCCATACATATATATGGGGATGTACCAGATCCAACTCGGTTTTACAGTGAAACGGCAGGAACTTCAAACCGGCACTTGGAAACAGACTGAGAATCCAGAGTAAAAGTTTCTCCTGCAACCAGTTCCCTTTGTGCTAAATGAACGAAAGACTCTCCACAAGATCAGTTCTGAGATTTTATGGTGTGTGAATGCCGTCCTTCACCTAGCTTGTTGGGAACACAAAGATTCTCTTCAGTTACAAACTCCACTCCATACATATATATGGGGAGGTACTAGCTCCAACTCGGTTTTACCGTGAAAACTGCAGGAACTTCAAACCGGCACTAGGAAACAGACTGAGAAACCAGAGTAAAAGTTTCTATTGCCAATCTTTCCCTTTGTTCTTGATGAACGAACGTCTCTCCACATGCTCAGTTCTGAGAGATAAGTGTGTGTGAAAGCCGTCCTTCACCTAGCTTGTTGGGAAAACAAAGTTACTCTTCAGTTGCAAACTCCACTCCATACATATATATGGGGAGGTTCTAGCTCCAAATCAGTTTTACAGTGAAAATTGCAGGAACTTCAAACCGGCACTAGGAAAAAGACAGAGAAACAAGAGTAAAAGTTTCCATGCCACCCTTTCCCTTTGCTGCTAGATGAACGAACGTCTCTCCACATGCTCAGTTCTGAGAGATAAGTGTGTGTGAAAGCCGTCCTTCACCTAGCTTGTTGGGAACACAAAGTTTCTCTTCAGTTGCAAACTCCACTCCATACATCTATATGGGGAGATACCAGCTCCAACTCGGTTTTACAGTGAAAACTGCAGGAAATTCAAACCGGCACTAGGAAACAGACTTAGAAACCAGAGTAAAAGTTTCTATTGCCAATCTTTCCCTTTGTTCTTGATGAACGAACGTCTCTCCACATGCTCAGTTCTGAGGGATAATTGTGTGTGAAAGCCGTCCTACACCTAGCTTGTTCGGAAAACAAAGTTTCTCTTCAGAAGAAAACTCCACTCCATACATATATATGGGGAGATACTAGCTCCAACTCGGTTTTACTGTGAAAACTGCAGTAACTTCAAACCGGCACTAGGAAACAGACTGAGAAACCAGAGTAAATGTTTCTCCTGCCACCCATTCCCTTTGGGCTAGATGAACGAACGTCTCTCCACATGCTCAGTTCTGAGAGATAAGGGTGTGTGAAATCCGTCCTTCACCTAGCTTGTTGGGAACACAAAGTTTCTCTTCAGTTGCAAACTCCACTCCATACATATATATGGGGAGGTACTAGCTCCAACATGGTTTTACAGTGAAAAATGCAGGAACTTCAAACCGGCACTAGGAAACAGACTGAGAAACCAGAGTAAATGTTTCCCCTGCCACCCGTTCCCTTTGTGCTAGATGAACGAACGTCTCTCCACATGCTCAGTTCTGAGAGATAAGTGTGTGTGAAAGACTTCCTTCACCGAGCTTGTTGGGACACAAAGTTTCTCCTCAGTTTCAAACTCCTATCCATACATATATATGTGGAGGTACAAGTTCCAACTCGTTCTCACAGTGAAAACTGCAGGAAAATCAAACCGGCACTAGGAAACAGACTGAGAAACCAGAGTAAATGTTTCTCCTGCAACATGTTCCCTTTGTGCTAGATGAACAAACGTCTCTCCACATGCTCATTTCTGAGAGATAAGTGTGTGTGAAAGCCACCTTCACCTAGCTTGTTGGGAACACAAAGTTTCTCTTCAGTTGCAAATTCCACTCAATATATATATATGGGGAGTTACTAGCTCCAACTCGGTTTTACAGTGAAAACTGCAGGAACTTCAAACCGGCACTAGGAAACAGACTGAGAAACCAGAGTATAAGTTTCTCCTGCCACCCGTTCCCTTTGTGCTAGATGAACGAACGTCTCTCCACATGCTCAGTTCTGAGGGATAATTGAGTGTGAAAACCGTCCTTCACCTAGCTTGTTGGGAAAACAAAGTTTCTCTTCAGAAGAAAACTCCACTCCATACATATATATGGGGAGATACTAGCTCCAACTCGGTTTTACAGTGAAAACTGCAGGAACTTCAAACCGGCACTAGGAAACAGACTGAGAAACCAGAGTAAATGTTTATCCTGCCACACATTCCCTTTGTGCTAGATGAACGAACGTCTCTCCACATGGTCAGTTCTGAGAGATAAGTGTGTGTGAAAGCCGTCCTTCACCTAGCTTGTTGGGAACACAAAGTTTGTCTTCAGTTGCAAATTCCACTCCATACATATATATGGGGAGGTACTAGCTCCAACTCGGTTTTACAGTGAAAACTGCAGGAACTTCAAACCGGCACTAGGAAACAGACTGAGAAACGAGAGTAAATGTTGCTCCTGCCACACGTTCCCTTTGTGCTAGATGAACGAAAGTCTCTCCAAATGCTCAGTTCTGAGAGATAAGTGTGTGTGAAAGCCGACCTTCACCTAGCTTGTTTGGAACACAAAGTTTCTCTTCAGTTGCAAACTCCACTCCATATATATATATGGTGTGTTACTAGCTTCAACTCGGTTTTACAGTGAAAACTGCAGGAACTTCAAACCGGCACTAGGAAACAGACTGAGAAACCAGAGTAAAAGTTTCTCCTGCCACCCGTTCCCTTTGTGCTAGATGAACGAACGTCTCTCCACATGCTCAGTTCTGAGAGATAAGTATGTGTGAAAGACTTCCTTCACCGAGCTTGTTGGGGACACAAAGTTTCTCCTCAGGTTCAAACTCCTATCCATACATATATATGTGGAGGTACAAGTTCCAACTCGTTCTCACAGTGAAAACTGCAGGAAAATCAAACCGGCACTAGGAAACAAACTGAGAAACCAGAGTAAAAGTTTCTCCTGCAACAGATTCCCTTTGTGCTAGATGAACGAACGTCTCTCCACATGCTCAGTTCTGAGAGATAAGTGTGTGTGAAAGCCACCTTCACCTAGCTTGTTGGGAACACAAAGTTTCTCTTCAGTTGCAAATTCCACTCCATATATATATATGGGGAGTTACTAGCTCCAACTCGGTTTTACAGTGAAAACTGCAGGAACTTCAAACCGGCACTAGGAAACAGACTGAGAAACCAGAGTATAAGTTTCTCCTGCCACCCGTTCCCTTTGTGCTAGATGAACGAACGTCTCTCCACATGCTCAGTTCTGAGGGATAATTGTGTGTGAAAGCCGTCCTTCACCTAGCTTGTTGGGAAAACAAAGTTTCTCTTCAGAAGAAAACTCCACTCCATACATATATATGGGGAGATACTAGCTCCAACTCGGTTTTACAGTGAAAACTGCAGGAACTTCAAACCGGCACTAGGAAACAGACTGAGAAACCAGAGTAAATGTTTCTCCTGCCACCCATTCCCTTTGGGCTAGATGAACGAACGTCTCTCCACATGCTCAGTTCTGAGAGATAAGGGTGTGTGAAAGCCGTCCTTCACCTAGTTTGTTGGGAACACAAAGTTTCTCTTCAGTTGCAAACTCCACTCCATACATATATATGGGGAGGTACTAGCTCCAACATGGTTTTACAGAGAAAAATGCAGGAACTTCAAACCGGCACTAGGAAACAGACTGAGAAACCAGAGTAAAAGTTTCCCCTGCCACCCGTTCCCTTTGTGCTAGATGAACGAACGTCTCTCCACATGGTCAGTTCTGAGAGATAAGTGTGTGTGAAAGCCGTCCTTCACCTAGCTTGTTGGGAACACAAAGTTTCTCTTCAGTTGCAAACTCCACTCCATACATATATATGGTGGGTTACTAGCTCCAACTCGGTTTTACAGTGAAAACTGCAGGAACTTCAAACCGGCACTAAGAAACAGACTGAGAAACCAGAGTAAAAGTTTCTCCTGCCACCCGTTCCCTTTGTGCTAGATGAACGAACGTCTCTCCACATGCTCAGTTCTGAGAGATAAGTGTGTCTGAAAGACTTCCTTCACCGAGCTTTTTGGGGACACAAAGTTTCTCCTCAGGTTCAAACTCTTTTCCATACATATATATGTGGAGGTACAAGTTCCAACTCGTTCTCACTGTGATAACTGCAGGAAAATCAAACCGGCACTAGGAAACAGACTGAGAAACCAGAGTAAAAGTTTCACCTGCAACGTGTTCACTTGGTGCTAGATGAAGGAACGTCTCTCCACATGCTCAATTCTGAGAAATAAGTGTGTGTGGAAGCCGTCCTTCACCTAGCTTGTTGGGAACAGAAAGTTTCTCTTCAGTTGCAAACTCCACTGCATACATATATATGGGGAGGTAAAAGCTCCAACTCGGTTTTACAGTGAAAACTGCAGGAACTTCAAACCGGCACTAGGAAACAGACTGAGAAACCAGAGTAAAATTTTCTCCTGCAACACGTTCACTTGTGCTAGATGAACGAACGTCTCTCCACATGCTCTGTTCTGAGAGATAAGTGTGTGTGAAAGCCGTACTTCACCTAGCTTGTTGGGAACACAAAGTTTCTCTTCAGTTGCAAACTCCAATCCATACATATATATGGGGAGGTTCTAGCTCCAACTCGTCTTTACAGTGAAAACTGTAGGAACTTCAAACCGACACTAGGAAACAGCTTGAGAAACCAGAGTAAAAGTTTCTCCTGCCAACCGTTCCCTTTGTGCTAAATGAACGAACGTCTCTCCACATGCTCAGTTCTGAGAGATAAGTGTGTGTGAAAGCCACCTTCAACTAGCATGATGGGAACACAAAGTTTCTCTTCAGTTGCAAACTCCACTCCATACATATATATGGGGAGGTACTAGCTCCAACTCGGTTTTACAGTGAAAACTGCAGGAACTTCAAACCGGCACTAGGAAACAGACTGAGAAACCAGAGTAAAAGTTTCTCTTGCCACCAGGTCCCTATGTGCTAGATGAACAAACGTCTCTCCACATGCTCAGTTCTGAGAGATAAGTGTGTGTGAAAGCCTTCCTTCACCGAGCTTGTTGGGAACAGAAAATTTCTCTTCAGTTGCAAACACCAATCCATACATATATATGGGGAGGTACTAGCTCCAACTCGGTTTTACAGTGAAAACTGCAGGAAATTCGAATCGGCACTAGGAAACAGACTGAGAAACCAGAGTAAAAGTTTCTCCTGCCACCCGTTCCCTTTGTGCTAGATGAACGAACGTCTCTCCACATGCTCAGTTCTGAGAGATAAGTGTGTGTGAAAGCCTTCCTTCAGAGAGCTTGTTGGGAACACAAAGATTCTCTTCAGTTGCAAACTCCAATCCATATATATATATGGGGAGGTTCTAGCTCCAACTCGTCTTTACAGTGAAAACTGTAGGAACTTCAAACAGACACTAGGAAACAGCTTGAGAAACCAGAGTAAAAGTTTCTCCTGCCAACCGTTCCCTTTGTGCTAAATGAACGAACGTCTCTCCACATGCTCAGTTCTGAGAGATAAGTGTGTGTGAAAGCCACCTTCACCTAGCATGATGGGAACACAAAGTTTCTCTTCAGTTGCAAACTCCACTCCATACATATATATGGGGAGGTACTAGCTCCAACTCGGTTTTACAGTGAAAACTGCAGGAACTTCAAACCGGCACTAGGAAACAGACTGAGAATCCAGAGTAAAAGTTTCTCTTGCCACCCGTTCCTTATGTGCTAGATGAACAAACGTCTCTCCACATGCTCAGTTCTGAGAGATAAGTGTGTGTGAAAGCCTTCCTTCACCGAGCTTGTTGGGAACAGCAAATTTCTCTTCAGTTGCAAACACCAATCCATTCATATATATGGGGAGGTACTAGCTCCAACTCGGTTTTACAGTGAAAACTGCAGGAAATTCGTATCGGCACTAGGAAACAGACTGAGAAACCAGAGTAAAAGTTTCACCTGCAACCCGTTCACTTGGTGCTAGATGAACGAACGTCTCTCCACATGCCGAATTCTGAGAAATAAGTGTGTGTGAAAGCCGTCCTTCACCTAGCTTGTTGGGAACACAAAGTTTCTCTTCAGTTGCAAACTCCACTCCATACATATATATGGGGAGGTACTAGCTCCAACTCGGTTTTACAGTGAAAACTGCAGGAAACTTCAAACCGGCACTAGGAAACAGACTGAGAAACCAGAGTAAAAGTTTCACCTGCAACACGTTCCCTTTGTGCTAGATGAACGAACGTCTCTCCACATGATCAATTCTGAGAAATAAGTGTGTGTGGAAGCCGTCCTTCACCTAGCTTGTTGGGAACAGAAAGTTTCTCTTCAGTTGCAAACTCCACTCCATACATATATATGGGGAGGTAAAAGCTCCAACTCGGTTTTACAGTGAAATTTGCAGGAACTTCAAACCGGCACTAGGAAACAGACTGAGAAACCAGAGTAAAAGTTTCTCCTGCAACGCGTTCACTTTGTGCTAGATGAACGAACGTCTCTCCACATGCTCAGTTCTGAGAGATAAGTGTGTGTGGAAGCCGTCCTTCACCTAGCTTGTTGGGAACAGAAAGTTTCTCTTCAGTTGCAAACTCCACTCCATACATATATATGTGGAGGTAATAGCTCCAACTCGGTTTTACAGTGAAAACTTGCAGGAACTTCAAACCGACACTAGGAAACAGACTGAGAAACCAGAGTAAAAGTTTCTCCTGCAACCCGTTCCCTTTGTGCTAGATGAACGAACGTCTCTCCACATGCTCAGTTCTGAGAGATAAGTGTGTGTGAAAGCCGTCCTTCACCTAGCTTGTTGGGAACACAAAGTTTCTCTTCAGTTGCAAACTCCACTCCATACATATATATGGGGAGGTACTAGCTCCAACTCGGTTTTACAGTGAAAACTGCAGGAACTTCAAACCGGCACTAGGAAACAGACTGAGAAACCAGAGTATAAGTTTCTCCTGACCACCCGTTCCCTTTGTGCTAGATGAATGAACGTCTCTCCACATGCTCAGTTCTGAGAGATAAGTGTGTGTGAAAGCCGTCCTTCACATAGCTTGTTGGGAACACAAAGGTTCTCTTCAGTTTCAAACTCCACTCCATACATATATATGGGGAGGTACTAGCTCCAACTCGGTTTTACAGTGAAAACTGCAGGAACTTCAAACCGGCACTAGGAAACAGACTGAGAAACCAGAGTAAATGTTTCTCCTGCAACACGTTCCCTTTGTGCTAGATGAACGAACGTCTCTCCACATGCTCAGTTCTGAGAGATAAGTGTGTGTGAAAGCCGTACCTTCACCTAGCTTGTTGGGAACACAAAGTTTCTCTTCAGTTGCAAACTCCACTCCATACATATATATGGTGAGGTACTAGCTCCAACTCGGTTTTACAGTGAAAACTGCAGGAACTTCAAACCGGCACTAGGAAACAGACTGAGAAACCAGAGTAAAAGTTTCTCCTGCCACCCGTTCCCTTTGTGCTAGATGAACGAACGTCTCTCCACATGCTCAGTTCTGAGAGATAAGTGTGTGTGAAAGCCGTCCTTCACCTAGCTTGTTGGGAACACAAAGTTTCTCTTCAGTTGCAAACTCCACTCCATACATATATATGGGGAGGTACTAGCTCCAACTCGTTCTCACAGTGAAAACTGCAGGAAAATCAAACCGGCACTAGGAAACAGACTGAGAAACCAGAGTAAAAGTTTCACCTGCAACCGTTTCACTTTGTGCTAGATGAACGAACGTCTCTCCACATGCTCAAGTTCTGAGAGATAAGTGTGTGTGGAAGCCGTCCTTCACCTAGCTTGTTGGGAACACAAAGTTTCTCTTCAGTTGCAAACTCCACTCCATACATATATATGGGGAGGTACTAGCTCCAACTCGGTTTTACAGTGAAAACTGCAGGAACTTCAAACCGGCACTAGGAAACAGACTGAGAAACCAGAGTAAAAGTTTCTCCTGCAACACGTTCCCTTTGTGCTAGATGAACGAACGTCTCTCCACATGCTCATGTTCTGAGAGATAAGTGTGTGTGAAAGCCGTACTTCACCTAGCTTGTTGGGAACACAAAGTTTCTCTTCAGTTGCAAACTCCAATCCATACATATATATGGGGAGGTACTAGCTCCAACTCGGTTTTACAGTGAAAACTGCAGGAACTTCAAACCGGCACTAGGAAACAGACTGAGAAACCAGAGTAAAAGTTTCTCCTGCCACCCGTTCCCTTTGTGCTAGATGAACGAACGTCTCTCCACATGCTCAGTTCTGAGAGATAAGTGTGTGTGAAAGCCGTCCTTCACCTAGCTTGTTGGGAACACAAAGTTTCTCTTCAGTTGCAAACTCCACTCCATACATATATATGGGGAGGTTCTAGCTCCAACTCGGTTTACAGTGAAAACTGCAGGAACTTCAAACCGGCACTAGGAAACAGACTGAGAAACCAGAGTAAAAGTTTCTCCTGCCACCCGTTCACTTTGTGCTAGATGAACGAACGTCTCTCCACATGCTCAGTTCTGAGAGATAAGTGTGTGTGAAAGCCTTCATTCACAGAGCTTGTTGGGAACACAAAGTTTCTCTTCAGTTGCAAACTCCAATCCATACATATATATGGGGATATTCTAGCTCCAACTCGTCTTTACAGTGAAAACTGCTAGGAACTTCAAACCGGCACTAGGAAACAGACTGAGAAACCAGAGTAAAAGTTTCCTCCTGCAACCCGTTCCCTTTGTGCTAGATGAACGAACGTCTCTCCACATGCTCAGTTCTGAGAGATAAGTGTGTGTGAAAGCCACCTTCAACTAGCTTGTGGGAACACAAAGTTTCTCTTCAGTTGCAAACTCCACTCCATACATATATATGGGGAGGTACTAGCTCCAACTCGGTTTTACAGTGAAAACTGCAGGAACTTCAAACCGGCACTAGGAAACAGACTGAGAAACCAGAGTAAAAGTTTCTCCTGCCACCCTTTCCCTTTGTGCTAGATGAACGAACGTCTCTCCACATGCTCAGTTCTGAGAGATAAGTGTGTGTGAAAGCCTTCCTTCACCTAGCTTGTTGGGAACACAAAGATTCTCTTCAGTTGCAAACTCAATCCATACATATATATGGGGAGGTACTAGCTCCAACTCGGTTTTACAGTGAAAACTGCAGGAAATTCGAATCGGCACTAGGAAACAGACTGAGAAACCAGAGTAAATGTTTCACCTGCAACCCGTTCACTTAGTGCTAGATGAACGAACGTCTCTCCACATGCTCAATTCTGAGAAATAAGTGTGTGTGAAAGCCTTCCTTCACCTAGCTTGTTGGGAACACAAAGTTTCTCTTCAGTTGCAAACTCCACTCCATACATATATATGGGGAGGTACTAGCTCCAACTCGGTTTTACAGTGAAAACTGCAGGAAATTCAAACCGGCACTAGGAAACAGACTGAGAAACCAGAGTAAAAGTTTCTCCTGCAACGCGTTCCCTTTGTGCTAGATGAACGAACGTCTCTCCACATGCTCAGTTCTGAGAGATAAGTGTGTGTGAAAGCCGTCCTTCACCTAGCTTGTTGGGAACACAAGTTTCTCTTCAGTTGCAAACTCCACTCCATACATATATATGGGGAGGTACTAGCTCCAACTCGGTTTTACAGTGAAAACTGCAGGAACTTCAAACCGGCACTAGGAAACAGACTGAGAAACCAGAGTAAAAGTTTCACCTGCAACACGTTCCTTTGTGCTAGATGAACGAACGTCTCTCCACATGCTCAGTTCTGAGAGATAAGTGTGTGTGAAGCCGTCCTTCACCTAGCTTGTTGGGAACACAAAGTTTCTCTTCAGTTGCAAACTCCACTCCATACATATATATGGGGAGGTACTAGCTCCAACTCGGTTTTACAGTGAAAACTGCAGGAACTTCAAACCGGCACTAGGAAACAGACTGAGAAACCAGAGTAAAAGTTTCTCCTGCAACCCGTTCCCTTTGTGCTAGATGAACGAACGTCTCTCCACATGCTCAGTTCTGAGAGATAAGTGTGTGTGAAAGCCGTCCTTCACCTAGCTTGTTGGGAACACAAAGTTTCTCTTCAGTTTCAAACTCCAATCCATACATATATATGGGGAGGTACTAGCTCCAACTCGGTTTTACAGTGAAAACTGCAGGAACTTCAAACCGGCACTAGGAAACAGACTGAGAAACCAGAGTAAAAGTTTCTCCTGCAACCCGTTCCCTTTGTGCTAGATGAACGAACGTCTCTCCACATGCTCAGTTCTGAGAGATAAGTGTGTGTGAAAGCCGTCCTTCACCTAGCTTGTTGGGAACACAAAGTTTCTCTTCAGTTGCAAACTCCACTCCATACATATATATGGGGAGGTACTAGCTCCAACTCGGTTTACAGTGAAAACTTGCAGGAACTTCAAACCGGCACTAGGAAACAGACTGAGAAACCAGAGTAAAAGTTTCTCCTGCACCCGTTCCCTTTGTGCTAGATGAACGAACGTCTCTCCACATGCTCAGTTCTGAGAGATAAGTGTGTGTGAAAGCCGTCCTTCACCTAGCTTGTTGGGAACACAAGTTTCTCTTCAGTTGCAAACTCCACTCCATACATATATATGGGGAGGTACTAGCTCCAACTCGGTTTTACAGTGAAAACTGCAGGAACTTCAAACCGGCACTAGGAAACAGACTGAGAAACCAGAGTAAAAGTTTCTCCTGCAACCCGTTCCCTTTGTGCTAGATGAACGAACGTCTCTCCACATGCTCAGTTCTGAGAGATAAGTGTGTGTGAAATCCGTCCTTCACCTAGCTTGTTGGGAACACAAAGTTCTCTTCAGTTGCAAACTCCACTCCATACATATATATGGGGAGGTACTAGCTCCAACTCGGTTTTACAGTGAAAACTGCATGAACTTCAAACCGGCACTAGGAAACAGACTGAGAAACCAGAGTAAAAGTTTCTCCTGCAACCCGTTCCCTTTGTGCTAGATGAACGAACGTCTCTCCACATGCTCAGTTCTGAGAGATAAGTGTGTGTGAAAGCCGTCCTTCACCTAGCTTGTTGGGAACACGAAGTTTCTCTTCAGTTGCAAACTCCACTCCATACATATATATGGGGAGGTACTAGCTCCAACTCGGTTTTACAGTGAAAACTGCAGGAACTTCAAACCGGCACTAGGAAACAGACTGAGAAACCAGAGTAAAGTTTCTCCTGCCACCCGTTCCCTTTGTGCTAGATGAACGAACGTCTCTCCACATGCTCAGTTCTGAGAGATAAGTGTGTGTGAAAGCCGTCCTTCACCTAGCTTGTTGGGAACACAAAGTTTCTCTTCAGTTGCAAACTCCACTCCATACATATATATGGGGAGGTACTAGCTCCAACTCGGTTTTACAGTGAAAACTGCAGGAACTTCAAACCGGCACTAGGAAACAGACTGAGAAACCAGAGTAAAAGTTTCTCCTGCCACCCGTTCCCTTTGTGCTAGATGAACGAACGTCTCTCCACATGCTCAGTTCTGAGAGATAAGTGTGTGTGAAAGCCGTCTTCACCTAGCTTGTTGGGAACACAAAGTTTCTCTTCAGTTGCAAACTCCACTCCATACATATATATGGGGAGGGTACTAGCTCCAACTCGGTTTTACAGTGAAAACTGCAGGAACTTCAAACCGGCACTAGGAAACAGACTGAGAAACCAGAGTAAAAGTTTCTCCTGCAACCCGTTCCCTTTGTGCTAGATGAACGAACGTCTCTCCACATGCTCAGTTCTGAGAGATAAGTGTGTGTGAAAGCCGTCCTTCACCTAGCTTGTTGGGAACACAAAGTTTCTCTTCAGTTGCAAACTCCTACTCCATACATATATATGGGGAGGTACTAGCTCCAACTCGGTTTTACAGTGAAAACTGCAGGAAATTCAAACCGGCACTAGGAAACAGACTGAGAAACCAGAGTAAAGTTTCTCCTGCAACCCGTTCCCTTTGTGCTAGATGAACGAACGTCTCTCCACATGCTCAGTTCTGAGAGATAAGTGTGTGTGAAAGCCGTCCTTCACCTAGCTTGTGGGAACACAAAGTTTCTTTCAGTTGCAAACTCACTCCATACATATATATGGGGAGGTACTAGCTCCAACTCGGTTTTACAGTGAAAACTGCAGGAACTTCAAACCGGCACTAGGAAACAGACTGAGAAACCAGAGTAAAAGTTTCTCCTGCCAACCCGTTTCCCTTTGTGCTAGATGAACGAACGTCTCTACACATGCTCAGTTCTGAGAGATAAGTGGTGTGTGAAAGCCGTCCTTCACCTAGCTGTTGGGAACACAAAGTTTCTCTTCATTTGCAAAACTCCACTCCATACATATATATTGGGGAGGTACTAGCTCCAACTCGTTTTACAGTGAAAAACTGAAGGAACTTCAAACGGCACTAGGAAACGACAGAAAACCAGAGTAAAAGTTTCTCCTGCCAACCGTTCCTTTGTGCTAGATGAACGAACGTCTCTCCACATGCTCAGTTCTGAGAGAGAATGTGTGGTGAAAAGCCGTACTCACCTAAGCTTGTTGGGAACACAAAGTTTCTCTTCAGTTGCAAACTCCATCCATACATATATATGGGGATATTCTAGCTCCAACTCGTCTTTACAGTGAAAACTGTAGGAACTTCAAACCGACACTAGGAAACAGCTGAAAAACCAGAGTAAAAGTT